>NC_090928.1:1186444484-1186750147 GCF_040938575.1 Ambystoma mexicanum | reverse complement strand
CGCATTTGCCTGAGCTCCTCCATCAACTCCAACCTGCCCTGGCGATATTGCTCATTGAACTCGGTAATGAGGGCAGTGAGCTGTCCTGCACGTAGTGCATCCTGGGATGGCGTATCATCCCTGCAGGGGATTGGGGCAGCATGCCCTGACAGGGCCTCAAATGGGGTACTGGGCGCGGGATCTGCGTCTCCCGTTGCATCTCCACATGCACTTCGCACTGGTGTGTCACCCTCCTCTGTGTTACTGCATGACGCCTGGGGGACATTGCAAGGCTCGGGGGTGTGTACAGTGGGGTAGTATTCCTCCTCTGACGCCCCACAAATTGACAAGGGGCTGTCCACGATTTGCAGAGGGGCCGTGGCTGCCACCTCCCCAGAGATGCTGGAATCCTCAGACCGTGGTGTGGCGATATTTGCAGGCGCAGGTGCAGTGAGGGATGGGGGTGGTGCAACATCAATGTGTCTCTGAGGTGCTGTGGTGGTTTGTCCCTTCCTGGCCAGTACGCGTTGGTCCCTGCCTTTGTCACTGGATGTGGTGGGACGGCTTCTCTCTGGCTCATCGCCCTCATGCTCACTGCCTGTGGGTGTAGAACAAAGGTACAACATGAGTGGTTGTGTGGGACGCTAATGTCATTGATGGCAGCATTCACATATCAGTCATTTTGGGTTGGTGGCATTTTGGCCGTTACTCCATCACTGGATTGTACGCATGTGTCGGATATGTACGCAGGTGGGGGAGTCACTAATCCTGACCTGGTCATGTGCAGTCTGACTCGCACACTGCCAAGTCTGCTGCACAGTGTGCTTTTTGGGATGTGCCAGTTACTGCACTATGGTTGGTGGGCATTATGTGGTGGCACTTGTCCCTTGGTGGCAGTTGTCTTGCCATTATCAGAATGGGTGGAGCGCAGTATGACAGGGTGCATTGGACGGGGCTTGGAGGTGTATTCAGCATGCATTTGCCATTGGCGGTGTTGACTTTGGACCCTCACCTGCATCAGCGGACGACGGAGCCCCACACTCCATTTCTCCGACGCCCTCGATTGCTTCTGTGCCGATCAATGCAGCGCATGTCTCCTCCCATGGCGCTAGTTTCAATGGTGAGCTTGGTCCACCTCCAGTTTGCAGTGCCTGGCTGCGATTGCTTGAGAGGATGCTCCGCACCCTCAAACGCAAATCGTCCCACCTTTTGCGGCAGTCCCTGGGGGTGCGTGGGGTGGTGCCTACTGCGCTCACCCTCTGGGCAAGTTCTGCCCATGTTTGTTTTTTCCGGGCCACTGCCTCTCGGCGCATGTCACTACTGAACACGACATCTGCGTGCTCCTCCAGGTGGCCCACCATGGCCTGCAGCTCCTCGGGGCTGAAGCGCTGCTTGCGGAGGCGGTCCTCTGACTTCTTAGGTGCTTTGGGCATGGCTGGAGGTATTGTTTGCCTTTTCCAAGGTTCAGGTTCGTCCCAAGGTTGCTGCCTGGAGAGGATGGCAATGGATTGTGTTTTTAAAGATGGCCGCCGCGCTCCTTCCCGTTCCTGTGCGATGACGTAATTTCCGTATCCGTAAATTAGCGGTGACCGTAATTTACGGTTATCGTAAATTACGGTCACTGCTAATTACGGTCTGCAAGGCTTCGATTGCGGTGTTGGTAAGT
The DNA here is from genome assembly GCF_040938575.1 of Ambystoma mexicanum. Classification (NCBI taxonomy): domain Eukaryota; kingdom Metazoa; phylum Chordata; class Amphibia; order Caudata; family Ambystomatidae; genus Ambystoma; species Ambystoma mexicanum. Next base: position 1,186,748,502 of record NC_090928.1, on the reverse strand, counting down.
ACATCTCGTTTCATGCCGGTAAGGGGTTTAACGGGGCCTTTAGCGGTATGCTGCTAGGGTATTTACCGGCATGACGGAAAGCTCGTGCCCGCGAGGTCGGAATAGCCTGTAAATAGCGACGTGGTGCCAGATCGGACTCGCTCTTTCCGCCATTCCGGTAAATTCCGATACTTACCGCCGACCTCGGAATGAGGCCCTAGACTCGCAAAACAGCACACAAAGGCTACCGACCGGAAAGCACCCCAAGACAGCCAGCGGTGTTAACCGAGCTGAGGCTGCCAACAGTACATCACTGCTCTCTTGCACTTTTCCCATCCCGTTCCCACTAACTCACCCCCCCTTCCCTTTACAGAAAGGCCAGAGCGCCAGGGACCACTGTGGTGGTGATAGTGCATGTCACAAATATCCTTTAACATTAACACCTAATTAAATTTGTAATCAGTATCCTGCGTCACTTCTAGATGGGATTGTGAATGTTAGCAATGCCGCACTTAGTAAATTTGTGAACATTGGCCTGCGCTTGACCCAGACGGGATTATGAATGTTAGCAATGCCACTTCTGCACTTAGTTAGAATTGTGAACATTAGCCTGCCCCCGACCCATACTAGAATGTGAATGTTAGTAATACCGCACTTGGTTAGAATTGTGAACATTAGCCTGCGCCAGACCTGGGTAGGATTGGGAATATTGGCAATGCCACACTCAGAATTGTGAACATTAGCCTTCACCAGACCCTGACAGGATTGTGAACGTTAACCTGAGTCATTTCTAGATAGAAGTGCAAGTGTTGGCTTGACCCACTCTTGGGTGGAACTATGACCGTTAACCTGAATCTCATCTGGATAGAAATGCAATTGTAAATGTTAACATGCCCACACGTGTCTCACTGTGTACGCTGCTTTCCTGTTCCCCATGCTGTTGCTATATATCCGTATCCCCCCTCCTGTCGTGTAAGCCCAGCCCCTGTCTCTGTGTCCATGTGTCGCTCTATTCCTTGCCATCCTGTTCATGTGCCAGGTCTCGGGTGCTTTAAAGATATATCACATCACTACGCTTACTCTCTACTATACACCATAATTCAACTAGAACACAGCTATACCCCTGATTAATTCGATCTAGCTGTTCTCATACGAACACGACCCCATGAACACCTCATCATCCTATAAAGCGCAGCTAGCCAAGCACATTCTGGGTCTAGTTGCTCATATACGCGTCCTTCAGGCCTAGCACAGCCAGAGACCAGCCTGGGTCTCCACCCACCAGATTGCACACATCCAACTGATATCTTCAGCACCACACCTAATGCTAGGATGCAGCTACCATCTGGCTATTACATCAGCTGCACTCATATCCGGTGCACCCACGCACCCAACAACACTATCTCTTTCTACCTACCTGAACTACGGTTCCCGAGGGCTTTCAACCTACCAGCACTTTGAGGTCATACCAATGATATATAGAGCGCTATATAAATGCCAAGTAACATAACACAACATTTGGTAATGATTGTGACCCTCACCTGGATTGATAGGTCTGTCAGTTCTAAGAATGGAATAGCCACTTGGTAAGGCGAGGGATAGTGTGCGACCAGAGGCATCATGTAGCCCATTTTCAGTAATGGATAAAAGGTCCAGATCATTGTAAAGGATCAAGTTGTGTATTTTCTGTGACGTGGGCAGAAAGGGACCTTGCGTCGATAAGGGCACTACTGAGGTTGAAAGGTTTGGAGATGGTTGGAGGAGGAGCTCGGGACGAGTCGCCTAACCAGATACTCTCTTGAATCCGTCCTTGGAATGCAGCTGCAGACTCCTTCCTCCAACTGGACCCAGGATTCAAACTTCAGATTACAGCTTCAGCGTCAGAACAATTGGTGAGTGAGGGGTCCCTAGATATACAAATTTGTTCCCCTTTCACTCAGGCTGAGCCAGGCTCAGTCAGCAAATCATACACAAGTGCATTCATGTAGGCAGGCAGCCAATCTGGCTCACAGCCATTCAACCAACTCACACACCCACACACCCATAACACGATTGGAGTAAGCACCCAGCCTTTCAGAACAATACACTGTATTCATTCCAGTTTCAGTGAGGGCTGTCCAAAGCATTTTGTCACACAACCAAAACCAGACACCCACAACACAGAATGTGAGTTGCCTTCAGACGCCATTCATACATGTTCCTGGCAAGGCTCCAGCCAGTCTGGCGGGACACAGCCCCAGAGCCATATATGGTCTTTCCACCCAACCTCCAGTCAGGGATAAAGAGACAGAGTCAGGGTTTCCCAGGACTGTGAGAAACAAGGGGTAGAGGCAATAGAAACCAAGAGGCTACAGTGGCCATCCTGCCTTTGTCCAGGAATCCATTGATTCATATAGCAGGGCCTGGGTGTCCCAACAATGGAGGGCACTCAAAGCCACTATCAAGTCAGCGTGTAGCTGCCACCAGCCCATACCCAGCTGTGGGTAACAAACACGTGCCCAGAAACACACATAAGGGATACAAGTGTGTACCCCCGCCAATGGGTGCCATAAGGCTATCCCATGGGTGTTGTTCACTAAAAAGAAAAACTAACTGGACCTCAATGATGCCTTCCTTCACATCCCAATGTTTCACCCACACAGGAAATTCCTTTAATTCACTGTGATGGGGAACCATTTCCAATACAGGGTGTTGCCGTTTGGCCTAAACTCGGCTCCCTGGGTTTTAACGACATTCATGAACACAGTAGCAGTGCTCCTCAGGGTCGAGGGGTACCACCTTTAACCTTAACTGGACGATTGGTTAGTCAGGGCCAACTCGCCACAGAGTGCCCGTGCTTCATGTCAGAGACTAGCATACATTGTGCACCAGCTTGGCTTCTCAACGAACCAGAACACATCACTGCCCTCCCCCACGCAGGTTATTTTCTTCCTGCGGGCCAGGTGGGACAAGGGAGCTCATTAGGTCTTTCCCACTCAGGAGAGGATTGCGACATACGGAAGGCAGCTCTTCATTTTCTCTCCACGTTTTCTTTGTGGTTTCAGCAACTCCTGGGGTTGCTAGCATCTTGCATTCTAACAGTGCTCAATGCCAGGCTAAAATTAGAATAATTCAGCTACACCTGGCTTTAGTCTGTGACCAGGAAGTAGATCTGCAGTCAAGCAAGCTACCCATAGCCGCTTCCCTCCGACAGGATCTCTGGTGGTGGCTCCAACCGAGCAATGTACTGGTGGGAGCGCCGCTGTGACAGCGAAGCCCCTCTATAACTATTACCACAGACTCCTGCCTGAGGAGGCCACCAGATGTGCTCTGGTTGGGGGTGGAATATATAGAAACAGACAAAACCATGCTAGTGGATAACCTCTCAGACAGAATGGTAACAAAAACTGAGGATGAAGTTTTAATGAAGGGACTTACATACTGTCTAACGTTCAGATTTGACTATCCACAGTCACAGATTGACCTGTACTGTTTAATATGTAAAATAAGACTGGCTAAATATTTTGAGAATGCTGAGCCCTGTAAAGAAAGTAATGAAAAGAAAAAAAAAACCATTGAGAATCCCTCCAACCTAATCATAAAAGAAATTCCAGCTGTACATGCTCTAGATACATTAAGTAATGAGGCAGAACCTGATCTGGATGAGGAAATCGGCAGGGATGAATGGAATACAATCCTTCTGGATGCCATTAACACTAAGATGACAATAGACAGCAAAATGAAGAGGCAATTGAACTTTAGTCCCATGACTCCAAATTGCCCCAATATTGAACTGTTTGCTGATTTGGTAATTGATGACTTAAAATGTTTGTCTTCCAAACCTAACCTTGCAGAAAACCACAATTTGAATGCCAACCAATGGCGAGCAATTGAAGACTTAAGAAATTACAAATCCATAGTCATAAAGGCCTCCGATAAGGGAGGCAATGTGGTAATCCTTAATGCAAAAGACTACAAGATGGAAGCAATGCGACAACTCAGAGATGAAAGCAATTATGAAAAACACACCACCAATCACTGCATGAAATATAAGATTGAATATGACATGAAACTTATAGACTGGTTTGATCAAGGTCTACTTGAGTGGGATGAAAAAAAGTATCTAACAAAGTATGTTCCAACAACGCCCATCATACATTTCATCTCCAAAATACACAAGTTCAAGAAAAAAAACCTGGCCAGACCCATATTGGCCTCCATAGATTGTCTTCTAGAAAACATTTCATGATAGACATTTCTTTTTCCTTTTGTTTAGACGTTACCCTCCTATACTAGACACACAACTGATTTCCTAAATCAAATGGATAATGCCTCGTGGAATAAAGACAACTTATTTATCAATCTAGATGTGTTTCTCTCCACATGTGTATTACACACCAACTCGGAATGGGAGCGGCCAAATGGTACCCGTCGACAACATCTCTGGGTTACAGAGAACATTCCCACATGATTTTGGACATGCTCTACTTTTGCCTAACACATAACTCCTTCATGTTTGATGGTCAATATTACAATCAGAAATGTGGCACAGCAATGGTGACATTGGTGGCCCCAACGAATGCAAATCAGTTCATGGGGGCATGGGAAGAAGACATCTTTGCCCCAGAAGAAATTACAGTTTACACCAACAAAGTAATACAATGGAGAAGATACATAGATTATCTTTTTATCCTTTTGGACAGTATTGCAACTGAGTGGATGGAATTCTTCAAACTACAACAATGACAAAAACTTAAAATTCACGGAACAACACAGCAAAGAATAAATCATCTACTCGGATATTAAGCTCAAGGGAAAATAACAACAGAATTGTATCGGAAAAAGTACCAATGCAGTCGTACATGCAACAAGCGCACATCCCTTGAATCTTAAGAACAGTATTCCATATGGAGAATTCCTCAGAATGAAGCAAAATTGCACTGAAATACGTGTCTGTGAACAGAATGCCAGAGAAGTGGCCATCCAATTTCGAGAAAGAGGTAATTCTAAAGAAATAATCAGCCAGGCATATGACAAAGTTCACATGCAGACCAGAAGTATTATACTAACAAACAATAAAAATAAGGATCTGCGTAAAAAAGATACTAACCGTAATATCAGATTTATTACCACCTACAATGAAGGAGCAAAAGACATAAAGAAGACTTTGGCAAAACACTAGTACCTCTTGACCAGAGATGAGGATATTTGTTGCCGTATACAAGCCAATGCTAGTGTGTCATTCAGAAAGGCAGTATCCGTTCAGTCCAAGTTATCACTTTAGTCCTATGACTAAAGTCTCTTCTCATCTAGAAGTCTCTGCTCATCTATTAACCATGTGAAAAATACAGGATGCCCATCAGACAATCCCACGGGCTTCTACAAATGCACCAAATTCAAGGCCTGTTAATATGGACTTAATGGCCAAAGTTATATCCATCCACGCACAGGACATAAAATCACAATCAAGAAACGTATTACATCTATGGCCAAGTATGTAGTCTATGTGATTATGTGTGATTGCAAATTATGGTACATTGGCAGCACTAAACTGAAAGTGAAAATGAGGTTTTTACAACATATCAGAGCGATAAAAAATGGAGACATGGCATATCCCATGGCAAAACATTTCAGGGAAAAGCATCTACAGAGCATGACTTCATTTAGATATTTCGCCATCAACACCATAACTCAATGCCCCGGGGCAGGAGACCATCAGAAAAGACTGAGACAAACGGAATCCACATATATAATAGACTTTGACACCAAGAATCCTAAAGGCCACAATAAAGAAGAGCAACAACGGATTCCAGGTTAGAACTGGCTAGGAACGAAACTCTCAACACAAGATATATGTAGCAGCACGGACATGCAGTAAAAGACCTCTATGGGATAGTGGTTCTAGGGTTGATTTTAGCATTTTATTTTATGTTTTGGTTGCACGATTGTACTCAATTTTTTGTAAGCACTTTACCAAGCATGGGCACTTTATTACGTGTGATTATTTTGTGACCTTCTAATCATATATTGGCATAAGTGTAGGCATAACAGGTATGGATGGCAATTTGTTTATGAAGAAGTCATACTGTTTAAGCATGAGGATTTTGACTTTCATATAACCTGGCACTTAGAACATCCCATATTTTTTTTTGTTTTAATTAAAAATGTTTCAGTTTAAATTTAAACTTTTCATTTTATCTTATCACAGTTATTATGTTTTAAAACTTCATTTTAGTCAATTCACGTTTTCAATTCTTTCAATGATCTTCTTCCAAAAATGAAAGATTATGTAAGTCATTCGTTTCTCAGACCCTGACAATATCCAGGCCCATCTTTGATCAGCACTCATCGTCTTTTGTATCGACTCAAAATAAGATCTGCATATAGTTCTTTCTTTACTGAGGGCGGGGCATATCATCATAAGGTGATACAGACTTTCTGTCTCGTCCTGATTTTTGCATATCCGACAAGAAATTTCTTTATTCACTTGCTGTTTAGTTCTTACAAGTCTTTCTCTAGTGGGTAGTAAATTCAGCCGGAATTTCATAAAAAACATTCTTATTTCTTTGTCCGGGAATATCACCAGGTACGGTGGGAGGACGTTGATCGCTCTAATTTCTGCTTTACTTGCTATATTGTCTTTGTATCGAATTATACGTTCATTAGTACTTATCCAATCTTGGTACATTAGTCGTTTCTTGGCATGTTGGGGCCTCATTTGTAGCATTCCTTCTGTTATATTTTCATTTCCTAATGCTCTTAGTATTTGTTGTTTCCATTTAGACAGGGCCCTAGCGTTTATCGCATAGGGCTTTTCTCTGAAGATTTCTAATGCCGGGATAGTTTGTTCCCAAGTTATTTTCCGATACAGATCAAATTTTTTCCAAAGTACCACCGATGCCAGTGATTGCACTGCGATTTCTGCTCGGATACGGGTTATCGGGAGCGATTTGGGCAACCTCATTATTTTCCGCCAAAACGTTGCTTCCAAAATTGGCCATATATTTTCTGACAGTTTAATAAGTGTTTCACTTCCATATGTCAGGATCGGGATAACTTCATATCCCAAGTGTGCACGAACCAGGCTGTATACACCCAATGGGTCCCTGCTATATAACACAAAGGACCATTTCAAAAGAGACGCTTATTAGAGATGGTGTCACAGAGTATATTACTATGGCCCAATCCACAGGATTTTGTAGAAGCCCATGGCCATCACGCCCTGGACACGCTGTGGAGTGTTCAAGTCATGCCCAATTAGGCAATATAAACATTACCCATGCCATTTTTATTTAGGCATGAGTTCCAGCGTGACCCTAACCACCCCCCCTTCTCCTCAATAATAACTGTGGCTTTTTTAAATGATCCAATTTGTGATTAGCACTACGTATTTTACAGTCTAGCATCTCATAGATCGGGACACATCTTTTTGCACAATTATGGTGCACTTTCGCATTTCGTATAAGAAATGCGATGTCTGTGCACTAAGCACGTGGCACTTTAAACAGATGGATATGCCCCCTCTATATTTAAAATCGATGACCAAGGCAGGACCATTGGCATGGTCACACAGTTAAATATGGACTACCGATAGGGATCTGAGACTCTGCAAAGGATAACATATTTTACCTATATAACAGGTCATGACAGAATTCACAATCTGATGGGCTGACCACCATCAGGCTCAGGCTCCAGCTCAGTATGCGTAATACTGACTAGGCAAATATTTGCCAGTCAGATATGTAGGCCCATGACTCCTTCCTCTGACAGCATAGCTATCACAGCACCTTATGCTATAAGCATACATGAAACACTAAGCACTTTACAGTTCATCTCTCTGTGGACAAGGATTCTTCCCTTGCACAACCATGGCTTTTCATATCATTGAATATGTATCAAGCATTAAGCACCTTATAGCCTAATACTTTATTGACAGGGATTTATCCCTAGTACAACTTCGATACTACAAATTGGAAATATGACCCCTGTGCACTGAGCACCAAACACTTTAAAGGGCATATATATCCAGTTTACATTAAAAACTGATGTATGGCAAAACACAATATGTCCATGGGCTAAGTATGAGCTAACACAGTACACCTATATGAATATCAAACAGCAATATGTATATATATTCATGTATATAAAATGATATGGTTCAGGTGCTTGCAACTAAGACAGCACGTTATCCAGGGACAAATAAATTATGGGAAATAGCAATTGAATTATGACTGCCTAGCCAAAACGAATATCCTACAAAATGCCATAATTGTATGCAACCAGTACGGCTAATATATTTTAACATGGCCGACAGGTTGATGCATACTATGCATACCAGCCTCTTTAACTGGATCCAAGAAATCAAGGAGGGACAAATAGCTGAGTACACATGGGTCATTGCATTGGTTTTGGTTGACGAAGCCCAGTTTGGGTGAAACGCGTTGTTGTTGCTTTCTGTCCGACACGCTCACCATGGATGTAATAAAGATAATTTAATCCGGACTGGGTTTGTAGCAGTAATTTTTATCACACATTGGAGTGAGTACTGCTGTTTTTGGCTAATTGCCAAAAGCTTTTCCTTCTTTTTTGCACATATCAAACGCGGGCCAGCCGCGTTCCAGGCGAGCACCTGTGCCAGGCATTTTTCCAAGCCTACATGTGTCATTTTTCAGCTGAGCGCGTCACCCCCAAGATGGACACCTTTTTGCAACAACATGTGGGCCTATGCATTTCCTCCAACCCCTCCCGCAGCACAGAGTCATTCACAAGGTCAGGGAATCCCATCACCTGGGGCTGATCCTCATAGTGCCACTGTGGCTGGCCAGGCATTGGAACTCAGACCTCTGGCAAATGGCAGATCACTTCCCGGCACCTCTCCCCCTGGGGACTATCACTCTCCTGGTCCAGCAAGGGGGTGCTGTGAGTACCCCTCTCCTGAGAGGCTAGCCTTAGCAGCCTGGTACCTGAGCAGATAACTCTTCATAACCTACATCTGTCTCAGGGCAACATGGAAATCATTCAATGGTCCAGGAGCCAGGCTACACGCAAACAATGCAGAAGCAAATGGGCCAGGTTCTGCTTCTGGGCCAGAGAAACAGGCGTTGACCCTCTAACATATACCCTAGACCAGGTGCTGTCATTCTCAGCACATCTAGCTAGATAAGGGGTCCAAGTAGAAACATGCAGCTCCTACCTAGCAGCAATAGGAGCATACAGAAACTCGTTTACATTCTCTTTCACGATTTTCACCCCAGTGGTGAAAAGTCAGGCGTCCGCATCCAGTTTGAGATCTCAATGTAGTCCTCAGCACTCTCACGCATAAACCATTTGAGCCCATGGCAGTTGCTGACATGCGTTTGGTTACTATCAAAACAGCGCTTCTGGTGGGCCTTACTTCAGCACGCAGCATTAGAAATCCAGGTCCTGGTGGCAATGGAAGCATACATGACATTCCATCCAGATAAAGTGGTGCTCCGCACCCATCCTTTGTTTCTCCTGAAGGTGGTCTCATTCCACATCAACGAGGAGATTGCACTTCCAACTTACTACCCTAGTCCTGCGGACGAGGCAGAGAAAGTGCTGCACTGTCTTCAATTCAGGCGAGCACTGAAATTCTACTTGGACAGGACCAAGGACTTCGTAAGTCGGATACCACTGTCTTTGTCAACTTTGGTGGAGCAAAACCGAGCAGACAAGCGTCCAAGCCCTCAATAGCCAGGTGGATGGTCACAGCCATTCAGGAATCATGCAAGGTTCAGCGGAAGGAGTTTCCAAGGAACATGCATGCTCACGCTGTCAGGGCAAAGGCAACAGCAGGCGCTTTCCAAAGACATGTACCATGGCAGGTGATTAGCAGGGTGGCGACATGGGCCAGCCGCTCAGCCTTCTGCAGACACTACTGCCTGGACGTCAGTGCACATTCTGATGAAGCCTTTAGGGCTGCAAAACCTGTTGGCCTAAGTAGGCCAGCTACATTCCTACGCAGGGCTTTATGATCAGCGCTAAACGCTCATACAGGATGGAGGAAAGGGGACTGGACGTAGGAGTACTCACCGGAGTGACTAACGTACCCCTAGTAAATAGTCCCCTTTCCTCCATACTTCCCACCATCCCCGCCCAAAGCTATTAGGTTAATGCAGCCGACGCGTCAAAGGGGACTGAGGTGTAGCACCTGTGGTTTATTCAAGGGAGCGCATGCTCCCGGACCATGCCCCCACGCATGTCCAAATTTAAAGGGAAAGGCAATTTTTTCTGGAGAAATGGTTCCGGTCCCAGCCCTCGCGAGGGACGCCCATACAGGATGCAGGAAAGGGGACTAGGAGTATGTTAGTCACTCCGGTGAGTAACATGTAATTACTGGTTTATGGGTAGTTTGGAGATTTTTACAAATAAAGTAATAGTTTCAGAGTGCAGAGAGACCTTTCAAGTAATTTTGATCCGTAAGGGCTTTGCAGGAGTGCAGTGGCTTTGGGAACTATTTGGTATCTGCATCATCACAGGGAAATTGGTTCCAAACAAGGGGTACACATTTTAGGATGGACGAGGACTCATTTTCCAGGTGTTTCATCGGCAGGTGCCGCCTTTACAAAGAGGATTTGACACATTTTAGGATGGACGAGGACTCATTTTCCAGGTGTTTCATCGGCAGGTGCCGCCTTTACAAAGAGGATAAACACACAGCAAGTTAACAAGAATTATTCCTTTAGAAAGGGCCCAATTATATATATCAGGTGCAACATGTTTTGAAATGATGGCTAATTGAGATGAGGTGCAGCGGGCGCCTACCACCCTTGCGGCCGTTCCATTAGCAAAAGGGAATGTATATGGTACAAAGAATTATGGATATGCTTTGTTTTTTATCAGGGACTGTTGCTTAAAGTATTTAAGTATAGCAAGGTCGCAGTATGTGACGTGATAGCAGATTACAATTGGGTGCATTTTCACTGACAACCTTGGGCCAGTGCATCTAACAATGCATGCAGATTTCGTCAAATAAGGATTAGGTCCTGACAATTTGTGCTGTATGTTTTTTTTAAATTAACATGAATGTTTTCTGTGCTGTCACAGTTAAAATGGCGGGCGAATGCACCGCGGGACGCAGCATGGCAGGCGGCGCTCCTTAGTGGGGGTTGCCGGGCCAGAGACTCCCCTCTCCCCTTTCCTCCTCCTCCGGCAGTCCCACGGGGCGTGGGAGGAGGGGCCAACTCACGACCACGGGGGAGGCGGAGGGGGAGGGGGCCGCCCCGGAAGTGGCTGGGGAACATGGACTTGGTTGGGGGAGGGGGGGTTGGCGGGAGCAGGAAGCCGGGGGGGGAGACCCTACAAAAGGGTAGGATCGTCACACGAGCGATCACTTCCCCCGGTTCCTGCTCCCGCCACGTGTGCTCCAAGAAGAATTCTGCATTAATGCAGGGGCTGGGGAATGATTGGAATGCCTTGGGCAAGAATGTGGAACTGGGTACTAACATTATTTGTATTAAAACAGGCATGCGGGTATGGTAAAGATTGGCATACGGTTCAACGCAGGTATTTTGTCCAGAATGGGGGGTGAGTGGGCACCGCTTTGTTTCTTTCCTTTCTGTTTCAATTAGTTTGACTAGATTGATGGTTTAATTGTGTTCCCTGTCGCCAGATGCCTCCCCGTTTGCATAATGGGGTGGTATGAAATAATGACAAGTGTGTGGCTGGGTTGGTTGTTCCAGTCGGCTGGAAGGACCCACGTGGTATCCCACTATTGGTTGTTCTTTACTTTTCGTTGTACAATATATATGCTTATTCATAAAAAAGTACCTCAAGACTTTATTCAAGTTCAATTGTAATTTTCTTTATTAGTTTGAAATTATTTTGTAATAGGCCTGTTACAATAATTGCTTGTTTGTCCAATGCATTTCGGTCATTCATTTGACCTTCATCAAGGACTGTTACAAAGAAATCAACAAATAAGAGTGACTAAAATAAAATAAAGCATGTATTCCTATTCATCTGTTACTGTTTTGACAAAGTTTACATTTTTCACATGAAACATCATTTCTGATAATACCTGTATGTGCAATTCTCTTTGACTTGTTGGCCTTATGCTTCTATTCTGTATTTTGGATGGTAAATATAAAGAAAATATTATCCACTTTGAGGGAGCTACCCTTCTGAATCTGTATGAGGGTTAAACAAAAACACCCGCTCTAATTTCGTTCTGCAACGTTCTTATTCTGTTTCTACATTTCTCAATATATTGATTGGCATTTTATTCAACTCCTACCTTGTTGTTGGTCTATTTGCTTTCTTCCCTTTTTTTCTTTTTTTTGCATGTTCTAAGTGTTGTCCCTTAGTGTATAGCTCCATACTTAACTATCAAAAGAATAAAGTTTCTTCTACCTAAATAGGGAATCTTACCTCTTTCTGGCCGATTCTGAGACAGCAGGGCACCTCACTCGCACAGACATGCTTTACTGGTTGCCCTGTCTGTCTTTATACTTTTCAAAATGGCATCAGCACGAAACGTTGTGACGTCAGCAATGTGATGACATCATCTCATGCCGACGGCCATTTTGAATTTGTTTGGTTGATGTAACGATCTGTAATTACAATTTGCTTACAAGTGCAGCTATTGCTGATTGTTATTGTTTTTACATGTCATATCTATATTTTGTTGAAACCAATTCGGTTGGAGCAAACATTTGTCTACAAGTGTGATATGTAATAATAAACCAAATATAATGTTAAATCAATGGTAAAGGCGTGCACTTTGCTTTACATTATAACCTCCTTCTTTCTTACATGTCACTGATCACAGTCAATGTTCAGAGATATGGTAATATATGATTTCAATACTTACAAAATACCATCCATAGAGTTCAAATGTTATTCTTATTGTGTTGTTAATGGGTCAAAGATGGAAACAGAAGACATACTGAAATACAATGTGTAACAACATTTCTGTTTTGTTACAAACATATCCTTGGTACACCAATCTTTAATGCTTTGGATAACTGTTCTGGAGTCTTCGAGATCCAGTTCTTCTTTCTTTGATTCATTAGAAAGTTCCAAAAATGAAAGGAAACATGTGTAGTTGCATTCTTCGTTGAGTCCTCCTGGGTATAAAGAGTTGAGTCTCTCAATCCAATAGGTTTGTTTCTGATTAAGAAGTCTATTAATGTCTACATTAGGAACTTTTCTTGTTTCAAACACATCTAGTATCTGGAATCTCATTTGTGCTATCTGGTGTCTGGCCTCTTTGAAGTGTCTGGATATAGGAGATTTAATGTTACCAGTTCTCATGTTGGATCGGTGTTCATTCCACCGTAGTTTCACTTTCCTTGCCGTTTGTCCCACATAATATTTGCCACAGGGGCATTTAATACTGTATATTACATTTTTCAAGTGAATTTTCTGTCCAAAATTTGGATGAAATATTGTGTCTCATTTTTGGACCATATTACTGGCTGGGGCAGGTGTGGAAGGAAATGCTAACATAGCGAAGAATTAAGAAAGGAGGATCGCTGGAGTGGGGAATGACTCGGGAACAGAGGGGAAGGACACACAAGAGCAGAACAAAGAGGTGGCAAGTAGTCGTCTTCAAGCAAGGAGCGCAACTGCCACAATAAGTAGTGTAGACCAGGGAAGAAGGGATGCAGTCTTGTACAGGTTGGGGGCATAGCTGATTCATTGGGCCTCATTACCAATTTGCCGGGCTGGAAACAACAGTGCTGGTAAGCCTACCGGCAATGTTGTTTTCGGGCCAGCAGACTTGAGCTGCTGTGCCTGATAGATCTGACCCTGCCGGGCACAGTGGCCACCGTAGGCAGACTTGTCAAGAGAGCACCGGCACTGTTGTAAACGGTGCTAGTGCTCCCATGTCCCCATTCCCATAGAGTCCTGCAGGACTCTATGGGAATGGGGATTAACAAAATTGCCGTCGCCTGACTTCCCGGCTGCCAGACTTGGAATAGCCCGGTGGCACTGTGAAGTCAGGTGCCAGTCATGTTTTAAGAGTCTGCCAGCAACCCACCGATATCCCCGGCAGGGTTACTGCCAGACCCGAAATGAGGCCCATTGTTTCATTTGCAGAGGGAAAGATTCAGGCAGATTCAGAAGAAGAGAAGATGTTAGGAATGTCAGAGTCACTGGGGAGATAGCGAAGATGTTGTAGGGACACTCATAGAGAATTTATTGGCCCTAGGTATGTTCCAACGGTACAAGGGTAATTTTGAGAACTTCCTGGCAATACAAAACCCAGTGAGGCAATTCAAGAGCAAGACGTGGTAGTACTCTTACTTCCCTTCGCCTTTCCCTTTCATACTGTTTGGGTGTCCCTCGCTAGGGACGTGAACGGAACCTTTTTCCCCAGAAAAAACGTCTTTCCCCTTTATATATTGTTGCACGTGGTAGCGCAGCCCCGGGAGCATGCGCTCTTTTGACTCTGCCCACCGGCGCCACACCTCAGTCCTCTTTTCCACATCGAAGGGAGCGGACCTACCTCACCAATGCTGTGGTTGAGGTCTGTGGGTTGCTCATAATTCCACACGCGATAGTATTCCCCATGGATATTTGTCTCCATCATTTTTATCTCATTTTTTCTCTCTATACAAATCTCTAGGATTGTTTTTTACACTGTCCACCAGTGCCTCTACCCTCCCCGCTGCATGGCAGCCGCAGCAGGTTTTAGTAGACGGGTGCCCTGTGATGGATCTTTCCCTAAGTCTGATCCGTACACGCTCTAACTCTGATGCCTAGGCGAGGACCACGGCTCGGAAGGTTGGTCAGCGTGTAACGCCCTTACACCCTGGTCTCTGAAGAACCGGTTGGAGAGTTGGAGAGAGCAAGAAATGGTAAAATTTATAAATGAAGCCTACATGGTCAATAAGAGAAGAACATGGGTGGCAACCAGTTTAGCAGTGGTGGCCTGTTTCATCAGGACCAGCAGAGTCCAAGACCACACAAAAAAAGCAGGGCATAAGGGAAGGTAGGGAGCCAGATCATAGGCGCCCCATATCATTTCGAGACCTGTCAGAGATGTTGAGCAAGATCACACTCATATACGAATGGGAATACAAAATGAAACTCTTAAGAGCATCGTTCAACCTAAGCACTTTTTGGGGCCTTTAGGGTCAGTGAGCTGACTGCCTCAAACAAGCCAGTTGATTGAAAAGGGTGTCTCAGGGAGGCCAACGTGGAGTTACACGAACAGGAGGTGGTGTTATTACTTAGAAGATCAAAGACCAACCAGGCAGGAAAAGGGCAGTGGGTCCAGATGCGCTGCATACGAGATGGCATCTGTTGCTCAGTATGTTTGCTAGGTTATTGTTTGGCCGTCATACCCAGGGAAGCAAGGAACCTGCTGGTCCACAAAAACAGGCTGCCTTTAACAGTGTTCCAGTCTTGGGAAGGGATGGGCATGGTGTTGAGAATAGTGGGTAGGGACCAAAAACACTACAGCACCCACTCATTCAGAATGAGGCTGCTACAATGGCAACGAGATCATGGGCAAGCGTTCAGGGGATTAAGGATATCGGGTGATGAAGATCTGGGGCCTATAAAAGGTACATTAGGGAAGAAAGGATGTAGAACTTGCCAATGATGGATATATATTGTTCTCCCCCTGTATTAGAGGATGCTACGTGCAACAGAAATATAGTATGGGTGATGGGTCACTCACTCGAAGTAAGAGCAGCTGTATGGGCACACTTCAGGAGGAATGGAAGAAAGAGAGCCTTGGAAAAAACCAACATTAAATGGTTTGGGAAGCAAGGTATGAGATGGGAGCAACTGGAGAGCAAAATTGAGGCATTGACTGAGAAGGAAGCTCCCCCTGACATAGTAGTAATTAATCTAGGAGGGAATGACTTGGCCGAGTTGGGCAGGGGGCAACTGATGAATGAGATACACTGCATATTGTGGATGCTGAAACAAGGACCTAGGGGCTTGCGATTTGGTTTGGTCTGAGATGATTTCGAAGTTTACTTGGAGTGAGGCTAAATCTAACTCAGCAGTGGAAAAATCGAGGAAGAAGTTGAACATGGCGAAGGCACCATTTTGCATGAGGCCGGTTTTATTTTGACGATCAGGCATGTGCTGATACACATAGGAGTGCTTGGGTATTATGAGAAGGACAGGGATCCCCTGTCAGATATTGGTTTGGATCTCTTTTTGTTGAGAAGGCAAGGTTTTGAATGAGAAGAAAGTTGTAGCACTGATGCGGGGGGCAAAGGGACGAAAACCCCTTTTTGCTCTGGCGGTTACTCAGGCGATCAAGCAGGAGTAAATTGCCTCCTGTTAGCTTAGCACCGTGGGGGTGGCAATCTCAGAAAAGGAGCTACACCCACCGTGGTTGTCAGCTTCCAGCCTGGGCTGGTGGAAAAGAAAGCATAGCGGCGCTTCTCGCATCCCAACAGCGGTGGCTGCCAATGTGTTTCGCCTGGAGTGGGAGGCTCAGCGAGGTTCGGGGATTGAGACCTAAGTATGCTAGAAAAAGAATCGACAAGGAGAAAAAGAGAGCTGACTGTAAATAAAGAGAGAAAGGAAAAGAGGTGTGTGAACGAGGAAGAAGAATGAGCAAAAAGGTGCTGCAGATCATCTAGTTTATTAAAGTTATTAAAGATATTAATGTGTTGGTTTGACTTTATAGTGTGAAATATGTAAGAATAAAACTGCAGCCTTGTAATGCCACAATATGAAGATATAGTTTGGCCTCAGTTGTTCAGCCAAAGTGGGCTACAGAGGTGTGGTGTATGAATTGCAGGGGTTGGGGGGGGGGGTGGTGAACAGTACCCGACAGCCTATGTTAATGAACAGGCACACAAAAGTGATGCACAATGGCATGGGTCAAGAGTGACAGGAGTTGCAAGAACATTGGACAACTCTTGCAGGTTTTTTAACGGGGGGGTCTTATTGCTGGGGCACAAAGTGCAGACACACCCACAAATGTTCTAAATGTGGAGGCGGGCACCCAGTGGCAAAATGTTTAAGGTCTGAAGAGGGGGTCATGGTTAAAGGGCAGCGTGATAGGCCCAAGTGGGCAAAAGGTCCCTGCCCGGTTGAGAGATTAGTGCTTCATGAATTTTTAAATGAATATCCCAGAGACAAAGAGTGTGATTTATTATATAGAGGATTTAGGGATGGGATCCGGATACCCTATGAGGGGCCGCTGACGGTGAGGATTGCGAAAAACATGCTGTCAGAAGTAAAGCAGCCCCCTGACTATTTTGCAATTTAGCTGGATTTTATCAGCCACCCTGGAGGAAGTCGGACTCCACAGCAAGGGTTGTTCTTCCCACAGCTTCAGGATAGGGGCCGCCACCACAGACTTCCTACGAAGGATGCCTGCACATGCAATAAGGAAGATAGGAGGATGGGATTCAGACCACTATCTATTTATTTGTGGTTAGGTGCGGCAACCCTGCATGCAGTATGCATGAGTCTTGACAGAGGGTCCAGGAGGTACTGTTATTAAGGTGGAGGTACATTGACGGCCTGCCTTTATCACAGGAGGAATTCAGGGCATTGTTCGTGTTCCTTTAGTGATTTTTTGTTTTTGACACATTTCATTGTATTGGCAGGTGATGCCGTGTGGTTTATGGGACACTCATTTGTGTCACGTGCGAAGAAGAGAGCGCAGGAGTGGAAGTTAGCTCACAACATGGGGCTGAAGAGCACAAATGTTATCTGGCTGGGCACACCTGGCTTGAGATGGCATTCATTTTTGTCCATGGTGCACAGGCAGCAGCGGGTGATGCTGGCGCCCCAGATTTTGTTTGTGCACTTACGGTAGGGGATGCCTACTAGATCAAATGCAGGTGGCGCTGAGGATTTTGGGCCATCAACTGCCAGGCACAGAAATGTTTTGGTCCGAGATCTTTCCCTGGAAGGAATGGCGCGGCGCCCATTCCAACGCTGCTTTAGAAAAATCAAGGAAGAGGTTAAATAAGAGCGTGGCGAAATTTACAAAACCGAGGGCATTGGATTTGTCAGGTACTGGTGGTACCCTAAGCATTTCGAGCGAGACTGGTGCATTTGACCGATATGGGCATGACGTTTTCCTAATGGCCATATGGGGGGCATTGAGGAAGGTTGGCTGCAAGTAAGATCCCATGGTGAGTATGAAAGTGTTGTGTTGGGGGCATTGGGGCAGCGGAGGGGAACCCCCCAAAGTGTGGTGGAGTTATGGGGCAGTCCTAGATGGGGAAGAGTTTTTGCTTGGGTTCTGGCAGCGATCAGTAACCGAAGACCGCTCACAAGCCAGGTTCAGGGTACGATTGGCACTGACCCCCCTTACGGACAGTTTAGACTCCACATCAACTGATTGCAGTGGTCCCGGGTCTGTTCACTCCAGGTTAGGGAGTGGGAACTATTGCCTGGCAGTTGGCAACCAGACGCAGGACGTCCGCTATGTAAGAACCTTCAGTGACACGTGTCACCCGAGAACAATAAAATAATGGTGAAAGCCCAGGAATTGGAAAGGGCCCCCTAGAAGGTGCTGTAGGCCAATACGGTAACAGAGTCTGGGACCGCATTCTGTTTGTTCCAAAAATAAAATTGTCTCTGTTGTCTATTTTGTTAGTGCCTGTGGGTTTGGGATAGGGGGCCAAAGTAGAGAATGCCCCGCTAAGCGAATGGCGCTAGAGCGTAAGCCAGTATGGCGGGGTTCCCCTCTGCCCCCTATCCCCTTAGGAGAACTCATCGCCTCACCTCTCTTGAAGGGCGTTTCCCTGGGCTGACCAGAACCAGCTCTGGGCCCAGGGGGATGTTTAAAGGTCTGGGGCTGCAGAGACTGACCCTCTTCGCAGCTCCGGACAAACACCCACCCACCCCTTTAAGTAGCTATGGTCAAGGAATGGATTACAGTAAAATAAGATGTGGTAGGGATATGTTTTTAACAAGGAAGTGTCTTCAATGGCGAGAAAGGTTAATTTCGAAGGGATTGTGTCCTCCGACGTATTCCTCATCTTAGATATCTCCTTCCAGCTCTGCCGTATCAACGTCGACGTCATCCTGGCTATAAAGGCCGCGCGCAGCGTCCGTTGCTCAGTTCCGTTTTTCCGCGCTTACTCAGTGCCTCGGAATACCGTTGCTCAGTTTTGTCAGGTTAAACCTATTTACCTCGAGTTATTCAATACCGTACTGAATGGCTTCTTCGTCGGAACCGACAACTCCTCGATCCGGCTTCAAAAAATGCCGAGATTGTGGGAAAAAGATGTCGCTGACTGACCCTCACAGAGTTTGTCTGTGGTGTTTGGGAGCTGAACACCATTGTTCGGAGTGCAAGGACTGTATGTCCATGACAGCTAAGGCCCTGAAGGAGCGTAGGGGGAAGCTGGAGAAAGGTAAGACTTTTAAAGCTTCTTCTTCGTCGACGAAGTTGAGACATTCGTCTCCTCGTCACCATTCGCGCTCCAGATCTCGGAGTGGGTCTCATCACTCCTCGAGATCGAAGCACTTGAAGAGGAGACGTCGAATATCCCCTTCTCCGTCTTCCTCTTCCTCTGTTTCGCCAAAGAGAATCCCGTGCCCCACGAAACATAGTTCCCGGGCTGAATGGGAGGAATTCCGCAAAAATATGATGAGCGTCTTCGAGAAAGCGGCCTTGACCCCCTCGAAGACTGGCGAGAGCGATGCTCTGGTCGAAAGACCCGAAGGTCAAAAGCGCCGCGAGTCGCAGTACCCGGCGAAGGAAACCTCTCGAGCGCGTCACAAACCCTCGGGTAGGACTATGACCTCCAAACCTTCCTCGAAGATTCCGTCGACGCCGACGACGAAGGTTCCGTCGATGTCGAGGTCGAAGTCTTCGATGCCGTTGTCGAAGGGACCTTCGACACACAAGTCTGTCGACTCGACGCCAGCTTCGACACTAGTGTCGACGCCAGGAAAAGTCACGGTTACGACACACCCAGTGACTATCCCCAGGTCCTCGATGTCGATGGCTTCGAGATTGTCGAGCAGAATCCCAATTCTGTCGAGGTCATCGAGGCCTCCGCCTTTGTTTTCGACGCCACGCTCGAAGCCTTCGACGTCGGCGTCGACGACATCAACGTTTTCGAGGCCGATTATGACAAGTTCGGCACCCTATGCCTTGGAAATGGGGTTTACACCCTTTATGAGTTCAGAACAATTGAGAACTATGTCCTCAATTATGGAAGAGGGTGAATTGTCTGAACAGGAAGACACATTTGAGTTGCAGGGACCTTTAAGAGAGGAATTTTACTCTGAAGAACGCAGGTTAAAGGATCTTCATGATTCCTTACATGAGGCAAGTGGGTTAGACACCTCCCCTGAGGTGGAGTTTGCTAGGCCAGAGCCGGGGGAGCATGCTGAAACCCCCTATAGAGCCTTAATGGCCAGGATCACAGAGTTTATGGGGTGGTCTGCACCTTCACAATCTTTCCAACAAGGTGACCTCACAGATATTCTTGACAAAGGCCCACAGGAGGATCCTGTGGTGCCTTTTCATAAAGCTCTTCAGAGCAAGATTATGACGAACTGGGAAACCCCAGATGTCGTCCCGGCAGTAAATAAAAAAACTGCCTACAAAGTACAGGGTATCCTCTACAGACCCAGAGTTTTTGTCAAAACACCCATCCCCAGAAAGTCTGGTGGTACAGGCAGCATCCTCTACCGATGTCAAGACGGCTTATCCTACCATCCCACAAGACAGGGACGATAAAAAATATGATGCTATGGCAAAGAAAGTTTTGTCGGCATGTAGCATGGCGTTAAAATCTGTTAATGCTACTTGCACCCTTGCTAGATTCAGCCATATACTTTGGGAGTGTGCTTCTACACCGGCTGACTGCATCCCGGAGGGAGAAGAAAGGGAGGCGTTCCTGAATATCATACAGAAAGAGCGGTAAAGACGCTATGTGCGAATCCCTCCAGACGGGCATTGATTCGGCTGACAGTATCAGCAGAGCAATGGCGGCAAGTACAACAACCAGGAGATTCGCTTGGTTGAGAAAGTCTGATTTTGCCCCAGATGTGCAAGCCAGGCTCTTGAACATGCCATTCGATGGCTCTTCTTTGTTCGGGAAAAAGACGGATGACAGTTTAGAGAAACTGCAAACTTCAAAAGCAGCAGAAAAATCCCTAGGCGCTGCAATCCGTCAGACACCTTTTCGTCCCACAGGAACCTCTGCGAGGGGCAAGTCCTTTCGCTTCTACTCCGCATTCGGAAGAGGTAGAGGACGACCGGCTCAAAGGGGACAAAGAAGAACTACCCGAGGTGGACGGGGTAGATATTCAAAAGCCGCAGCAACAGCAGGTGCCTCTTTACCATCGGCATCTGCATCAGCCGCCCCAAAACCACTCTGAGGACTTCCCTCACAGGACACCTGTAGGAGGCAGGTTGACTCAACATCTGGCGGTATGGCAGGCTATCACGTCAGATGCTTGGGCATTGGAAACAGTTGCCCAAGGTTACTGCCTGCCTTTCGTACGTATACCTCAGAGTCATCCACCGGGGATCAGCTCTCAGAAAGCTCCAGATCCACTCCTCTTGCAGGAAATTTTGGACCTGCTAGAGAAAGGTGCCATAGAACCGGTACCTGTAGCGGAGAGGAACAAGGGCTGGTACTCCCCTTACTTTCTCATTCCAAAGAAAGACGGAGGACTGAGACCCATCTTGGACTTGCGAGAATTGAACAAATTCCTCAGGAAAGACAAATTCAAGATGGTCACTCTTTCTCAGATCCTCCAGGCCCTTCAGTTCCAGGACTGGTTGGTATCTCTGGACCTTCAGGACGCTTATTTCCATGTGCCTATCCATCTCAAACACAGGAAATACCTGAGGTTCGCAATTGGCAACTCTCAGTATCAATTTCGAGTGCTGCCATTTGGGCTGACCTCCGCCCTGAGAGTCTTCACCAAGTTAATGTCGGTAGTGGCGGCAAGTCTAAGGAGGGAAGGGATTCACGTCTACCCCTACCTGGACGATTGGTTGATCAGGGCTGTTTCTTCGGAACAAGCTCAGATCCAGCTAAATCACGTGTGCCACTCCCTTCACAGACTGGGCTTCTCCCTCAATTTAAAGAAGTCACAAATCATACCATCGCAGAGACTCCAGTTCATAGGAGCGATCCTGCACACTTCCCTGGGAAAAGCCTCGCCACCAGAGGTGAGGGCTCAAGATATTCTACAGATGGTCACCAAGTTTCAAAATGCCCAATGTCTCCCAGCCTTCAACTTTTTGAGGTTGCTAGGCCTCATGGCATCCTGCATTTTCCTAGTGCCAGAGGCTCGCCTGAGAATGAGATCCCTCCAGTGGGCACTGAGGACTCAGTGGTCACAATTCTCAGGGAGAATGACAGATCTTCTTCAGGTTCCCGACAGGGTGGCTCGAGACCTTCAGTGGTGGGCCTGTCAGGAGAACATTCTGAAAGGAGAGCAGTTTTGGCAACCTTGGCCGGAGATAACAGTAGTCACGGATGCCTCACTTACGGGGTGGAGAGCCCACGCCAACGTCTTGACGATCAGCGGTCATTGGTCTCCATCGGAGTCCAGACTACATATCAACCTGTTAGAGCTGAGAGCCATCAGACTTGCGCTGAAGGCTTTCCTGCCAGCTGTACAAGGAAAGAATATCCTGATAATGACGGACAACACAGTGGCCATGTATTACCTCAACAAAAGAGGAGGCATAGGATCACTACCCCTGAGCAGAGAGGCGATGCAGCTCTGGTTTTGGGCAATCCAAGAAGGAATCTCTCTATCGGCAGTTCACCTAGCCGGAGAGAAGAACTTGACAGAGGACGCTCTGAGCAGGCAGAGCACAGTCTCCCACGAGTGGGAACTAGCTCAGGAAGTCCTTCAAGAGATCTTCACCCTTTGGGGAACCCCTCAGGTAGATCTGTTCGCCACCAGCCTCAACAGGAAATGCGATCTGTTCTGTTCAAGGGAATTTCCCCCGAGAGGAGCTCTGGGAGACGCGTTCATAGTGGACTGGGAGTTTCCACTCCTGTACGCGTTTCCACCAGTCCCTGTCATTCCTCAAATGATCAGGAGGTTGAGAAGATTCCGGAAAACCATGATCCTAATTGCCCCGGATTGGGCCAGGAGAACGTGGCACCCGGACCTTCTAGACTTGTCCATCTGCCCTCCAATTCGACTTCCACTCAGAGAGAATCTGCTCTCACAGAAGGGAGGTCAGGTTCTCCATCCAGACATCAAAACCTTCAACCTTCACGCTTGGCTTCTGAAAGGCTGAGGTACCCGGATTGGGACCTCCCTGATGACGTTATGGAGGTGTTGCTTTCGGCAAGAAGGCCAGCAACTAAATCTTTATACTGCTGCCGTTGGAACAGATTTTGCAGCTGGTGTAGAGAACAGAATATCGACCCCTTTTCATGTGGTACACTAACGGTGCTACCCTTTCTACTCTACTTGGCAAATTCAGGCCTTCAAGTTGGCACTATCAAGGGCTATCTCGCAGCGCTGTCCATCTTTAAGCGCACTGCGGAAGAACCGTCCTATTTCAAGTTACCCTTAGTAATACAGTTTCTAAAGGGGTTAACTAGCGTTTATCCCCCCAAGACCATTCCAGGTTCCCCTATGGGATTTAAATGTAGTCCTAACTTTCCTGATGGGCACACCTTTCGAACCACTCCACTCTTGTTCGTTAAGGTTTCTTACCCTTAAGACGGTTTTATTAGAAGCACTTACATCTGCTAGAAGGGTGAGCGAGTTACAAGCTCTTTCTTGTAAACCCCCTCATACAATCTTTCACAAAGACAAAGTTGTTCTGCAAGTGAAGCCTAATTTCCTCCCAAAGGTGGTTTCTGAATTTCATATCACACAGAATATTACCCTTCCATCTTTCTATCCTCCTCCCCATCCGGGGAAAGAGAAAGAGAGGTTACACAGGCTGGACCCAAGAAAGGCTTTAAGTTTTTACATTAGTAGACTGGCTAGGATAAGACAAGCAGACCAGCTGTTTGTAGGCTATGCAGGTCACAAGCTAGTGCTACCGATAACTAAGCAGACCATTTCCAGATGGATTATTTTAGCCATTTTGGAATGTTATAAACTGGCAGGAAAAGAGCCCCCTCAAAATCTTAGGGATCATTCGACCAGAGGTATCTGTCATCAAAAGTGGGTGCTCACCTGTGCTTCGAGATCCGATTCGCCGGAGGAGAGGTCGGATCCGGAAAGAGTCGTTGCCGAGAGATCAGGCATTCCTTTTTTTGTGAAGAGGTAAGGTCTGTTCCGGGAGCTCGCCACAATTGTCGTGCTGAGTAACAGTCACAGACAGAAATGACAATCCCCCTGTGCAGACCACGGAGGGGAAAAAGCCTGTGACACAAAAAACCCCTATAGATGGAATGGCAAGAAGGTGTGGAGGTGATGGCTTGTCCGATCCAGTAGAATGATTTGAATAAATCAGGTAAGTTGAAAAGTAACTGTTCTTTCTGCAAATCTGATCCTGAAGGCTGGTGTGATGGAGATCCAGCGGACGAAGAAGAGACAAAACTCTGAAGGCAAGATGCGAACTGGGAAATGTGGTTCTGAAGAAAAAATGGAGGGCGGAAGAGAACCAGAAACAGGAAGCTGAAACTTTGGTGGAAAAATAGCAGGAGAAAGGAAACCAAGGAAAATATCAGGGGAAAAGATTGAAGGAGGTTAAGTTGGTATAAGAAAGAGAGAATGGTACAAGCGCATAAGGTCACCGTACTAACGTGTAAAAAAGAAACCCCTGCAAGTGGAAAACTTCTTATCCCCAGAATGAAGGCACCGAAATGGAAGCAAAGTGGTCAGGATACCTGGGAACTCCTGTAAGGAAGGTAAGGTAACCAGAGGGACTGAAAGAGGAGGAGTAAGAAAAGCGGCGAGCGCCGTGACGGAAAGTGAAAGTAAACAATGTCAGAAACCCTCGAATTACTGCATACAGATAAAGGTAACAACAGTAGACAGATAGACAGGAAGAAATGAGCTCTGGAAGAAATGCTACAGAGGGCTTTCAGGATGAAACGAAGGAAGGCTGGAACTACGAGAGAACCAGAGAGCGAAGAAACCGCAACACAGTTGCAGCGCACTGAGGGGGCGTGGCTTCCCTGCATTTAAAGGGGAAGAGATACATAGTTGCAGAGAGATAGAAACAGGACTAGCAGAGTTTCCACCGGGACCACATCTTCCATGAACCTCCTTTCATGACAGTATGTCCCCTTCTTGGGGCGACGAGCCCGGGTTTACCTGGGTGAAGGGCATAGAACTGTCGTAGACATCTGGGGGCGGAGATGTTGGTTACAGGTTCCCAAGAGTCTTCCGCGTGAGAGTATTCTTTCCAATGAACCAAGTGCTGTAGTCAACCTCTATGGTAACGAGAGTCCAGAATACGTTCCACCTCATAGACTTCTGGCTCCGGCTTCTTATTTTGCAACTTAAAGACCTTCTTCCGATGGTGGAGATCCGGGAGTTAGGTCTTTAACAAGGAGGAATGAAAGACTGGGTGAACTCTGCCTAGCTGAGAAGGCAGTCTCAGTCAAAAAGCCACCGGATTGATGCCGGCCGTGATGGGGAAGGGACCCAAAAACTTGGGGCTCAACTTGGAGGGATGAGTCCATCTAGGTAAGTATCTTGTTGATAGCCATACCTTATCTCCCACTTGCCATCCTGGAGTCTGAGTGCGGTGAGCATCTGCTTGGAGCTTATATCGAAGACGACTTTCCTGTAAATTAGTGATGGAATTCTTTTGTATCCTAGCAATATCATCAAGAAGAGAGTCCACCGAAGATATAGAAGAACTGGGGATGTTACTCAAAGGGAAAGAACGAGGATGACGACCAAAAACACAGAAAAACGGCGACATCTTGATAGCAGAATTAACAGTGTTGTTGTACGAAAATTCTGCCATGGGGAGGAGAGATGCCCAATTGTCCTGTTGTTCATTGGCGAAGCAACGCAGATATTGTTCCATGGTTGCGTTGAGTCGCTCCGTTTGGCCGTTGGACTGAGGATGGTATCCGGAAGTAAGAGCTCTTTCTACTCCTAAAAGAGCACATAAAGTCTTACAAAATATTGAGGTAAATTGTGAACCTCTGTCTGACTGGATCGTTTCTGGTAGACCATGGAGACGTACCACGTCTCTCAAAAACACTTGTGCCATTTTGGGAGCAGAGGGAATCCCCTTTAAGGGAGAAAAATGGCACATCTTGCTGAAACTGTCGATTGTGACCATGACCGCTGTGAATCCCTTTGACCTGGGAAGATCCACCACAAAATCAGTAGAGACATGAGACCATGGAGTCAAAGGTAGTCTTGGTTGATGTAACAAACCCGCCGGTTTAGATGTGGATCCCTTACTTCTGGCACAGATAGGGCAGGAATGTACATAAAGTTTGATGTCAGTAAGCATTTTCGGCCACCGGAACATCCGATTTATGAGTTCTGATGTGGCGGTGACACCCCTGTGTCCCGCTATCTTAGAATCGTAACCCCAATGAAGGATTCGTGCTCGTAACCTAGTGTCTGGAATGAAAAGTCTCCCCTGGTAAAACCATAGATCTTCTTTGGTAGTTAATTGGCTTGATAGACTTCTGGGAAGCGGAAGTAGGGCTTCTGGAGAGGCTTTCTTGATGTCTATCAAGAATTTCGAAATTACCTGTATAAAACGGACTTTGGGAAACAACACCTCGCCTTCAAAAGGTGGATTATTGAAGGAGTTGGGACTGCGAGATAAACTGTCGGCTCGGATATTCTTACTTCCTGGATGGTATTTTATGTAAAAATCATATTGTGCAAAGAAGTATGCCCATCGGGCTTGGCGGGAATTCCTGCACTCCATGTTTTGAAGCACCTTGAGATTACTGTGATCGGTGCGTATCTCGAACTGATGTCTTGATCCTTGGAGAAGATGTCTCCATTCAGAGCAGGCTTGTTTAATGGCCAATAATTCCTTTTCAATTACAGAGTAATTGATCTCGCTGGGACATAGAGTGCGAGAGAGATATGCGATCGGATGATCCAGTCCATTATGTTCTTGCTTAATCACGGCTCCTAGGACTCCAGCAGAGGCATCAGTCTCAACAATAAAAGGTCGACTCTGATTGGGTTGTTTCAGGATGGATGCAGAACAAAAGGCTTGCTTAAGCCCGCAGAATGCCTGTTCTGCTAAAGAATTCCATTCAAACCGAACATCTTTCTTTAATAAGGCTGTGATAGGTAGTACCCGCTCTGAGAAGTTGGCGATAAATCCTCTGTAAAAATTGGAAAGACCTAAAACGGCTTGTACCTCTTTCACATTGCAAGGAGAGGGCCAGGCAAGAATTGCAGAAACCTTCTTGGGATCCATCTCAACTCCTTGTTCGGATAGTATAAAACCTAGATAGGGTACTGAAGATACTGCAATGAGACATTTCTCCGGTTTTGCAAACAGCTGATGACGTCTTAATCACTGCATGACCTCCGTGAGATGAGCCTGATGTTGGTGAGGGTTTCGCGAAAAAACCAGGATGTCATCTAAGTATATAATAACTGAGACAAACAGAAGGTCAGCAAAAAGGTGGTCCATAAACCTCTGAAAGGCTGCCGGGGCGTTGACTAGGCCGAAGGCCATCACCCGGTATTCGTACAGTCCAAAGGGAGTACGGAACGCCGTCTTCCATTCGTCCCCTTCTTTAATCCTGAGAAGGTGGTAGGCACCTCTGAGGTCAAGTTTGCTGAACAAGCGTGATCCTTCTACGGCTTCCAGTATGTCCCTTATTAAAGGCATTGGGTAGCGATCCTTCACTGTGATCTTATTCAGGCCCCTATAGTCAATACAAGGACGTAATTCTTTCGAATCTTTCTTGGAAATGAAAAATAGAGACGCCCCAGCTGGAGACTTAGATGGTCGGATGAGACCGTTTTGAAGGTTTTGGTCTAAATACTCTCTTAGTGCTTGTTTTTCAGGAATGGTTAAAGAAAACATGCGTCCAAATGGGACCGAAGAGCCAGGCAGAATGTCAATAGCACAGTCCTCGGGTCTGTGTGGAGGCAAAGCCTTAGGTAACTTGTCTTCGAATACGTCGACAAACTCTTGGAAGATAGAATGGATATTATGGACTGAAAGTGAATCTGATGAGAAGGACGGAAAAGTCACCACAGCTTCTTTCATCTTGTTGGAAACCTCACTTCGGAAAACTCTGCATCGTTAATCACAGTACTCGGATTCAAATTTCAGGGTGTTAAGAGACCAGTTGATCGTCGGGTTGTGTCTGCGAAGCCACGGAATTCCCAGAATAATTGGGAAGTGAGCTGCTCTTATAACATCAAAAGTGAGGGTTTCATGATGATGGGAGATACAAAGCTGAAGGTCCACTGTAGCCTGAACAATGGGTCCAGAACTTAACGGATGGCCATCCACACCTTCTACCTTCTGTTCTTCCGGTTTATCAACAAGATGGATGCCTTCTTGTTTGGCCCAATGGATATCAATGAAGTTTCCTGCAGCTCCACTGTCAATAAGGGCTAAGACATTTTTTTTTGTTGGTTCTTCTTGGATATGGTTGCTTGAAGAACCATGAGGCGAGAGTCCTCTCCTGATGTTTGTGCACAAGGTGAGCCTTTGACTGAACCCCGGTAAGCGGCTCCTTCTAAGACCGGGGTCCGTCGTTTCCCCGACGCCGTGGAGGAACCTCAGGACAATCCCTCAACAGGTGAGAATCAGAGGCGCACTAAAGACATAAACCCTTGTCCTGGCGTCGGCTTCGTTCTGTAGATGACAAAGGTCCCCTGGCTGTGCCGATTTGCATCGGTTCGTCCCCAGTACGGTTTGAAGATAGTGGTAGGGATGAAGGAGATCCGGATACAGGTAACATTGGGTTTCGACTCTTCTTTTTCTCAGATCTACGCTCCGATATCCTGTATTCGATTTGAAGTACCAGCGTAAAAAGATCAGCCAAAGTAGTAGGTCTGGGTACCCGCGCCAACTCGTCTTTTAGATCCTCATGCAAGCCCCTTCTGAATGCTGTATATTGGACCGGTTCAGGCCAATCTACTTCTGCAGCCAGTCGTTTGAAACTCGAGATATATGACAAAAGATCCATTGTACCCTGTTTGATATCAAACAAGGCTTCGCCGGCTGCGATTCCGATCTCTTGTCTTTCAAAAGTCTGTCGAAAAAGCGTTGTGAAGGCGTTGTAGTCTTGTAGAATCGGATTATTGGATGTAACCAATGGGGTGGCCCATGCCAGGGCATTTCCAATCATGTTAGAGACGAGAAACCCCACTCTGGTGCGATCCGAAGCGTAGGTAGCCGGTCTAAATGTGAAATATACCATACAGGCATCCAGGAACTCCTTAACTCTCTTGGGTGCTCCATCAAACTTCCCAACTGCTAAAGACAAGGGTGGAAGATCAGTCTGGTGGGCATCTCTGGCAGCGACTATCTGGCGAAGAGTTGCATTTTCAGCCTTAACCCCCTGTACTTCCATAGACAGAGTCTGAACTGCGTTCAGCAACTCCTGGACCTGTTCTGACGTAGCCATCTTTTGGCGTTGCAAACTGTCATCAAAAGTGGGGCTCACCTGTGCTTCCAGATCCGACTCGCCGGAGGAGAGGTCGGATCCGGAAAGAGTCGTTGCCGAGAGATCAGGCGTTCCTTTTTTGTGAAGAGGTAAGGTCTGTTCCGGGAGCTCGCCACAATTGTCGTGCTGAGTAACAGTCACAGACAGAAATGACAATCCCCCTGTGCAGACCACGGAGGGGAAAAAGCCTGTGGCACAAAAACCCCTATCGATGGAATGGCAAGAAGGTGTGGAGGTGATGGCTTGTCCGATCCAGTAGAATGATTTGAATAAATCAGGTAAGTTGAAAAGTAACTGTTCTTTCTGCAAATCTGATCCTGAAGGCTGGTGTGATGGAGATCCAGCGGACGAAGAAGAGACAAAACTCTGAAGGCAAGATGCGAACTGGGAAATGTGGTTCTGAAGAAAAAATGGAGGGCGGAAGAGTACCAGAAACAGGAAGCTGAAACTTCGGTGGAAAAATAGAAGGAGAAAGGAAACCAAGGAAAATATCAGGGGAAAAGATTGAAGGAGGTTAAGTTGGTATAAGAAAAAGAGAATGGTACAAGCGCATAAGGTCACCGTACTAACGTGTAAAAAAGAAACCCCTGCAAGTGGAAAACATCTTACCCCCAGAATGAAGGCACCGAAATGGAAGCAAAGTGGTCAGGATACCTGGGAACTCCTGTAAGGAAGGTAAGGTAACCAAAGGGACTGAAAGAGGAGGAGTAAGAAAAGCGGCGAGCGCCGTGACGGAAAGTGAAAGTAAACAATGTCAGAAACCCTCGAATTACTGCGTACAGATAAAGGTAACAACAGTAGACAGATAGACAGGAAGAAATGAGCTCTGGAAGAAATGCTACGGAGGTCTTTCAGGAAGAAACGAAGGAAGGCTGGAACTACGAGAGAACCAGAGAGCGAGGAAACCGCAACACAGTTGCAACGCACTGAGGGGGCGTGGCTTCCATGCATTTAAAGGGGAGGAGATACATAGTTGCAGAGAGATAGAAACAGGACTAGCGGAGTTTCCACTGGGACCACATCTTCCATGAACCTCCTTTCATGACAGTATCGCAGCTTCATCGGCCCTCAAAAGAGGAGTGCCGGTTCGAGACATATGTGCAGCTGCCACATGGTCGTCCGTCCATACCTTTACACGGTTTTACAACTTGGATTCCTCCTCCAGTCAGGAAACTAGGTTTGGAAGGGCAGTATTGCACTCTATTCATCAATAAGAGGAAGCATGAAGTCAGTACTCCCACCTCCAATAACAGAATACTGCCATGGGAGCCTATCTAAGATAAGGAATATGTCGAAGGACACAATCCCTTCGAAGAACAAGTTACTTCTTACCTTGTAACGTTCTTTTGATGGGATGTTCCTCCGACGTATTCCTTATGGACCCTCCCATCCATCCCCGCAGTACTACTTCCCTTGTTGTTGCAGCTTACGCTCCTTCAGGGTGATTAGTCCAGTCCAGAAAGAATTATTATGGGCTACAAAACGGAACTGAGCAATGGACGCTGCGCGCGGCCTTTATAGGCAGGATGACGTCGATGTCGATACGGCGGCTGTCGGGGGACATCGACTCGGCGGACGTCAACGCGCAGCGCCCTCTAGAGAGAAAAATTTTCCGAGGCCAGCAAAGCTGGAAAGAGATATCTAAGATAAGGAATACGTTGGAGGAACATCCCATCGAAAGAACGTTACAAGGTAAGAAGTAACATGTTCTTCTAGGTGCAACAAGACAAGGAGGGTGAAACAAAGGGAGGACAAAACAACGATCTTACTAGGCCTGTGCAGGGAAGAGGGAAGGGGAGAAGTGCCAGGTGGAGAAGGGAGAAGTGCAGGTAACTCAATAAGTGCAGCCAGCGGGTGGCTTATAAGTGCAGAGAGAAGGGACTGCAGTGTTGCAGGTATAGACCCTTCAGTGCTGGTGGAGCCCAGAGACAGTGCGAGGGAAACTGGACGTGCAGGAGCCTGGGCCTGAGTTCAGTGGGTATCCAGGTGACCAGTGCATGGAGCAGTCAGGTACATCAGCAGGGGAGAGGAAGAGAGAAAGTAGAAGCAACAAGAAAAAGGTCTTGAGCTGTTTCCAGAACTGGATGTGGTTCTGCTCAAGCTTGTGAGAGGCAGGGAGGCTGTTCCAGAGGGAGCCCCCAGTCAAGGAGAGAGATCTTCCCCCAACTCTCTGCTTGGAGAAGAGTCTGACCCTAAGAGAGTTGGAGGTGGATGAGCGGAGAGGTCGATAAGTAAAATGTTTTGGAAGAGAAAGTTGGAGGTAGAGTGGTCGCAGGCCCCAGAAAGCCTTGTGGACGATGCAGAGGGTAATGAACTTGATCCTTGCAGCCACAGGGAGTCACTGAAGAGATTTCAGCGCTGGAGAGATACGATCATTGAGCATGAGGCCAAGGACAAGTCTTGCAGTCCTGTTCTGGATAAGTTGTAAAGGTCGAGGAGTAGAGGCAGGCAGATTTAGTAAGAGGCTGTTGCAGTAGTTCAGCCTAGAGAGGACCTGAGCTCTAGAGACAGTGAGATTCTGGGGGAAAGTGAGAAAAGGAAGAATACTTATGAGGAGGTGGAGCTCATAATGACACTTTAAATTTAGCTCACGATAATGTATGTATGTACTCGGACAAATGTAATGCAGCTTCCAGTTGCCCTCAAATTCGAGTACCGAATGTTTCATATAAACTTGATCCCCAGCCCACTCACATTATAAAACAGGAAGCACAACAAGTAAAAAGTCCACCAATTACATGGCCTCCTGTTTCCTATTTGAATATAGCGCTACTCAATACAAGATCTCTTATGAAACAAACAGCAGATGTTCACGATTTTATTCAAGAACATAAAGTAGACATCATGTCTGTAACGCAAACCTGGCTCACTGATGCACATGGCCCCATTATGATCAAGTAACCCCAACTCGCTATATCTTTATTAGGAAACACTGCAATAGTGGGTTGAGGCGGAATTGCCATCATATGTAAGGACAAACTTGGCATTTATAAGGTAAAAACAAATTGTGAGGGCTGTGAGATGTTACATGTGAAACTGATACCTAATTTTAATTTTAGTATACATTTTGTACTGATTTATAGGCCCCCGAGAGATTCCGGAAATTTTAATGAGAACCTTATCAATGTGTTATCCCCATTGCAATCGGTTAATTCTGCAATTGTATTGTTAGGTGACCTTAATCTTTGGAAGGGACACCCCAAAGATAAGAAAGTGTTAGAGTTAGAGAAATTCCTAAAAAAATATATTACCATCTATAACATCGAACCAACACATATAATGGGGAACATCCTTGATTGGGTGGGGAGTAGTATTGTAGTATTGACAGAAATTGTAACTGCTCCATGTATATACCCGTGTCCAAAAAGCATTTGCAGACAAACTTCATAATGCTCAAATAAAGATCAAGGAAGAGCTGGATAGGCAGCAATCCACTGTCGCGGATAGGAAAGGGGAATTAGAAAATCTTACACACGATAACATGGAAAATAACGTTAGAGACCAAAGCCAGAGACCATTGAACAAGGGGTTCGGGTTTTCTAGGACGACCATTGCAGAAATCCAAAATATATTAATCACAATGCATCCAACAAGCTGCCCAGGAGATCTTCTCCCATCTAAGTTGATTTTAGAGCATAAAGAAATCTTCACCCCGTTTTTATGTAGGTTTGTCAACGCCACTTTTAGAACCGGTGATATACTGCAAGTTATCAAAGATGTGACAGTGACCCCACTTTTAAAGAAAGAAGGTCAAGATCCTAAAGATGCAGCCAACCTACGCCCTATTGTTAGTCCAAAAATATGAGGCTACAGCAGAGAAATGAAGACACACCAGTCCCGAGGAACAAATATATAGACAACAGTGTATTCACACTCGAGTGGTAACAGTTTTTGCAATGCATGTATGCAGGCATACAAAAAGTGAGCTAAGACATGGAGTGGATGTGTTTTATACACCTTTGAAATACCATGATGAATTTGGGCTAGCTCATCACGTGACGATGGCTCGTGACCTATAGACTTACAGATGTGGGAATTTTACCATGGCAACATGTGCTAGAATACTCAGAATCATTTCGCAGACAATTTACTGTCTGTGAAGTAGACTGAAGAAGGGTGTAGGAGTATGTTGTGTTCCTAAGCACAAGGTAACATTCCTCGTGCTATTTTATCTGTGTTATTGCTAGACTAAAAGGTCAGTCTGTATTTCTACTCAGTAGCTTGATCCTTCAGAACAACATATACTGTGAAATGCGAAAAAGCGAGTAGAGCGCTCACTTTGACATCTGTGCAGAGCCTGCTAACGGAGGTTTGAATCCCGGCAGGACCTGACTCAGCCTTTCGTCCTTCTGAGGTCGATAAATGAGCACTGCACACCGTGGGCAATAATAAGCAGCGCTCAGATACCTGAGAGTTCACAGCGCTATATAAAAATGCAAAATAAAAATAAAGAAATTGTGCTTCACTTTAATTGTCTGGATGCACATTCACAATTAGCTGCGGAAATGCAGAAGAAGTCAAAGGAGACAGGATGGCACCTAATATACAGATTAGCTAGGTTTGTGCCAGAAGTTCAAGGCTCTAAGACAGAAGACAAACAACGTGCTCAGCAGTTTCAGCATTCCTGTGCAGGGCCATGTTAGAAGGGTTTCCGAAGCTGTGATTTTGTGAGTTTTCACTGTGTTCAGAATGAAAACTCAGAAATGAGAGCAAAGCAGCCAAGATAGCATTTTTGGAAACCGCAATGGTGCGGTTCAATGTGTACGTGCTTAGGCCAACATTGTAACACTAAATACATATGCTTTTAACAAAACCTCCTTTTGGCCTAAGCCAACACATTGCTAGAATTATGTGACCATGTATCATCGTCATCATCAGAACAACCAGAGTCATCACTGTCATCTATATTGATTGACAGAAACTGTTTGATAATGGCTTCTTGCATTATCAAGGCATTAGTTATATTTACAGGAAGATGAGGACCAGGTCTTAGTTTCCGTCGGGATCTAGAACAACAGTTACCTAGAATTGGCAGCAGAAGAAAAATAGTATTACCCCAGTGATGACAGCAAGAACTGAGAAGATTTTCCAACCCCAGGTTTTGAAAGAATTCTAGGCCGATGTTTCTATGTCCCAATACCATTTGGGAACGTGAACTTCAGTACTAAGTATATGTAATTGTTTGATTGCTTGGAGCACCGAGGGGGAGGAGTTGGGTACGTACACGCAACATGTGGACCCAACCATTTTGCATACACCACCACGTTCAGCTAACATGACATCTAAAACCATTCTATTCTGAAGAGCCACTAATCTAATTGCTCTCTGTTCCAATGTCATATTAACCAATATGTCAGTAGTTTCATTGATAGTGTTGTCTAACACTCTAGCCAATTTCCTAATATCCCGTGAATTAATGATTTGTCCCCAAAAAGGAACCATTGCTTTCACTACATCCCCCAATACTTGGAGGTGTGTATCATTGTCTATTCCCTTCCTTGGGCGATGTTTCAGTATGTCTGCAGTGGATGTGACATAAACTCCTGACAGCAATATCCCCAGATAACAAGTCCCCTTCCAATCTTTAGGCAACCATGGACAGGCTTGTTTCCCAAAAACTAAGTAAATGCATCCCCCAATGTATAATGGTCTATTTTCATTCACCAAAACAGCAGTGTTCACACATTTATCAAATGTGCCCATATACTGGGAACCTTCTTTTCTTAAACAAAATGGTACTATATCCGGATCATGATTAATTGTGTGTAAGATGGAGGAATTGCTTCCCTGTTTCCTACTGGTGCCATTCTAAATGAGATCATGGATTGGTAGGGTCTAGCATGTTTATCAGTATTTCTAGTGGAAGCAACATTTGTCATACTCTTATTCGCAAAGACAGAACATCCTAGTGGCAGCAAAACAAATCGATAGAATTAATTGATGTTTGTCCCATCAAAGTTACCAGTGGCACTATCGTTCCACCTCCCAAAGAATAGGGCTCTAAAGGATGCATAGCAAGATGTTGATAGTGAAAGTGGATAGCTATACCATCCCAAAGCTTTCTCACCTTGTTGTGGTAGGTGAGAACATACAAGATTGGAAGGGGACTTGTTATCTGGAGATATTGCTGTCAGGAGTTTATGTCGCATCCACTGCAGACATACTGAAACATCGCCCAAGGAAGGGAATAGACAATGATACGGGATTCGCAAAGACAGAACATCCTAGTGGCAGCAAAACAAATTGATAGAATTCATTGATGTTTGTCCCATCAAAGTTACCAGTGGCACTATTGTTCCACCTCCCAAAGAATAGGGCTCTAAAGGATGCATAGCAAGATGTCAATAGTGAAAGTGGATAGCTATACCATCCCAAACCTTTCTCACCTTGTTGTGGTAGGTGAGAACATACCCAGCAGTTAGTTTTGTTTAGGATTGCATGTGTTGCATTCATTATCTGTATGAGGGTATTATTATGATAACCTTCTCGTGTTACAGATCAAGTGGACGAAGGGTGTGAGAGTGTTCATAGAAAGGAGACAAAGTGGTGCTGGCAGTAGGCAGTAGTACACTAAGCAGATGTGAACTCTCCAAGTACCATAATACAGGTATTAATATGATCACAACACAAGCTGCAAGTGTGATTATTATAAACTTCTCTTTTGTGGACCATAGCCCTCTAGATTTGGACTTCCCAGTGGCAATGCTTTCCATGTCCTCATTTCTACGTGCCCCAAAGATAGGCATAGTTTTCAGTGTCCGTTAAGAAGCCTCAATAAAGGAAGAACATGGTCTCTCGGTGAGCTCCGGCACCTGATCCCCTATTGAGGCTCTTCTTCCACCCCAAAACATTTCGATTGCACCCAAGTGAGGGGGATCGGAAGATCTGCCCCACGCAATGATCTTAGGAGATCGCGAGAAAACCTACCCGGGAGGAAGTAACGAGTAAATAGAGACTCGACTCCGAAAAATCTAATATGGCAGACGGAACACCGCGTTGACTCTGATGTGTACCACACTACGCGGTGGACCTGTGGGGTTTGGGAAGACCGAAGGCGACACCCATAATACTGGAAAATCCAATGATCCAGATGAGACAGCAGAGCACAAAATAAGGAGGTGAGAAAAAGGCAGGCATGGAGCAGGAGGCTGGGCTGAGAGACATACACACACAACACGCGGACATGACAAGTGAAGCGTGTCGCAATAAAGATAAAGCCTGCGCTGCTGTTGATGCAGGAGCCTGCCCTGGAAACAACAGGTGCCTTGAGAGGAGCAAAGGAGGGGTGAGGGCAGCGAGCTTCAATCTACGAATCAAGTAAGTCGCTTTGAAAAAATAAAAGCCTGCACTGCTGGCACTGTAAGAGCTTCCCTGAATGCAGCCAGCACACCGAGGGAAGCGACTGATGGAAGAGGGCATCCCAGAGTGCGGCGAACTCAGACCTTGGAACGCGGGCAGATGAGGGGCACGTAACTCGGTCGGAGTACCGAGAAGCAGAAGATGTGGTTGAAAGAAATAAAAGACAGCACTGCTGGCACTGTAAGAGCCTCCCTGAATGCAGCAGGCCCCCCCTCAAGAGAAACGACAGAGGGGAGAGGGCATCCCAGAGTGCAGCGAAACCAGATATTGGACGCAGGCAGAACACCGGACACTACATATGAACAAGAAAGAAGGATGACGACAGGGGCACCCATATTCGAGGGGAAAATGTAGGGGGGAGGTACAAAGAAGACACTGACAGAACATTGAACAGGCTCCTGGAATTCGTCACAATTAAGACAACCCCCCTGAGGGGTGCGAGTGATCGAAAATAAGTTGAACCTACTGAGGACCATGCTTAAGAGGTAACTGAAGGCGCTGGGAGGGAGAGGAGTTGTGGGGGACGGGCACCAAAGAAAAGCCTTCCGGTCCATGTACTTGGACCAAACAATGGTTATGTTTAACATGCATGTGAAGCATGAGTTGGGAAGGTTGGGGGGTTATGTTTAGTTTTTTAATGCACAGAGAGTATAAGGACATGACTCAATACACAGCGAGAAACAAAAGGTATAACACGGGACGGACACGATTTAGAGCACAACGCATGATGGATAATAGCTGAAATAAATATTGTAACACTGAACACGCAGGGTCTTAATTCACCAATGACGCACAGATCTATATTAAGACAGTTAGGGGACTTACAAGCTTCGATAGTGTTCCTACAAGAGACACACTTACTAGCCAGAGATGAGAAAAGAATGGCACACCAAGCATATCCAAAGCAGTATTACGCAACTAGCAGGACCGAAAACAGGGTGGTGGCAATTTTACTGGGAGCATCACTACTATTTAAGAAACTCTTCTGCTACAAAGACCCGGAGGGGAGGCATCTGGTGCTTAAAGGTACAGTGGAGACACAAATATTCACACTGGCTTCACTGTACGCCCCGAACAACAAACAAGATAAGTTCCTGCATACAGTCCTGCAGAAAATAGGTAGCTGGTGTGAGGGGCAGATGATAATAGGTGGAGATTTTAATTGGGTTATGGATCCCAGTTGGGATAAAACGCCCCCCCCACTAACAATGACCACAGAAACCGACAAGCACTAGGATATTTTTTTTCGAGACCTTGAACTGATCGAAACGTGGAGATTCTTCCATAAGGAGGCTAGGGAATGTAAACACTATTAAGCGGTTCCCACATAGAAATGATATTAGTCTCGGCGAACCTGATACCTCAAGTGACAGACATCAGTATAGGAGCCAAATATTGGTCAGATCATTCACCGGTGATTGTACAACTTGAAACACAATTTGATAGCAAAGCTCACAAAAAACTATGGAGAATGACACCGGAGGCGTAGACTGGAGAGTGGTGTGGGATTCCGGGAAAGCAGTGATGTGGGGGGAATTAATTTCACAAGCGGCAGCATGGACTAGAACCAGGGACGCAACCTGCATAGAATTGGAGAAAGGCATACAAATAGCCAAAACACAACACAAAGCTGAACAATCACGAAAATCCCTGCGTGAAGTGCGAAAGTTGAGCACATGGCAGAAAATTCGGCACAAGCACTATTGAAAACTAAGCAGACTTACTACTCCCAGGGAGGCAAGGCTAACCTGTTATTGACAGCAAAATTACGAAAGAACAAAATCTGTAACCAAATTACATAGCTACAAGATGAAGGGGGGAGATTTTGGTTGGGGGGAAGTGATAAAATCAGGATCATGGAGGCCTATCATACGACCCTACTAACGCTGGTATATTTAGATCCACCAGTTCAAATGACCTATTTTGGGAATGTCGTTCTTCCACAACTTACGGAAGGGGAAAAAGAAGCCCTGGAGAGTCCCATTACAGCGGAAGGGGTCAACAAGTTTATAGCCGAGATGCCCCCTAATGAAACGCCAGGGCCTGATGGATTTGGTAACAGATACCACAGGACCTTTAGAACCTAGTTAATCCCCCATATGACATGCCTATTCAATAAGATAAGAGAGCAAGGGACGGTAACGGAACACATGGGCAGGTCCTTCACTGTGCTAATACCCAAACCAGGAAAGGATAAAACGGAATGCGCCAATTATCAGCTGATCTCATTATTAAATTAGCGATGCAAAGATATACGCCAAAATACTGGCAAGGAGACTAGCACCAATACTACTGAGGATCATACATGAAGACCAGGCAGGGTTTATAATGGGTAGATACACACAGAACAATATTAGAAGGGCTATAGACCTAATAGATAAGGGCTCGACATCAGGTCAGATATTTGCTCTAGCAGCTTTAGACGCAAGAAGAACATTCAATAGTCTAGACTGGGTCTAGACTCGGGGTTTTTAGAACGAAAATTGGAAATTTGGAATAGGTCCGAATGATACTAGCTAATTTCCATGTACCTTCCACAAGATTCATGATAATTGGGAAACTTACCAAACAGATCAGAATACAGAGGGGGACCCGTCAAGACTGCCCATTATCTCCTTTAAGATTTGCAATGGCAAAGGAACCTTTTGCGGCCTCCATTCGTCAGGACCCCGAGATTTAGGGAATAGAGTCCAAAGGAAAGACACATAAAAGTGCCCTCTATGTGGACGATATACTTCTCTTTCTAAGAGAGACAAAAGTGACTCTACCGAATGTGATGAGTAGTTTACATGAATTTGCAAGGGTCTCGGGATTCAGGATGAATTTCAATGAATCCAAAGCCTTAATAGACCAGAGTGATCTTTGCGAACTGGCCTGGGCCTACACATTGTCCTGGGATGACCATGAATTAGAATACCTAGGGATAAAATTAACAAAAACCTATGAAAAATTATATAAGGCAAACATTTCCACTCTTTGAAAGACACTTAGTGAAGATCTGAATAGATGGGATATCGTGGTTGACGAGGATAGCCGTGGTGAAGATGACAATCTTACTGCAACTATTATACATCACAAGTTCTCTTCCAGTGAAAATACCAGCCAAAATTATCAAAACGCTACAGTATGAGATCATCACCTTTATATGTCACAAAAAGAAACCCAGGGTTCTAAGATCAATACTCCTCCGTCCACTGTGGACTGGGGGCCTGCGAGTCCCGGATATTAAAAGGTACATATAAGCTTCCCCCACACATCCTTATGTGTCACAATGCAGACTTCTTCCTGGGGATGAAAAAGCCTATTGGGAAGGGTGGGAGGGACAGAGCAATCTGAAATTGGAAGACTTTTATCAGGATGGCAATCCTCTACTATTTGAGAAATGTAAGCGTAAATTCCACATAGGGGAGAGACAAAGATACAAATATATCCAGATCAGACACTGAATCTCCCAGACCGACTTAAAGAGAGCAGGCACACACGCACCAATAGGACTGGAATTAACCATGAGCGAAGGGATGACCACAAAGGGGATCTCAAGGCTGTATAAACTGCTGGATAGAACACAATACACGGGTAACCTAACATATATGACCAAATGTAGCACAGACCTAGGGGTAGAGATCACAGAGAAGGAATGGGGTCAGATCTGGAAGAGAGCCCAAAAATCCTCCAAATGCACTGCCATAAAAGAATCAGCCTACACAATATGTCACAGATGGTACTTAACGCCCAAAGGTTGAACACAATGAATAATGATCACTCGCCTCAATGTTGGCAGCAATGCAGGGAAACGGGTACCCTGGGACACATGTGGTGGACATGCCCCAAAGCAAAAATCTACTGGAAAGAAATACTAGCTCAGATTAAGAAGATTATAGGGACACAACTAACCCGAGGCGCCAGTGGTAATACTCTTGGCGGTGGAAGGGGTATACGCAACAACAGGTGAACCTGCAACTCTCATCACACATTTATTAGCAGCACCCCGGATGGCCCTAGCCAACCGCTGGAAAGCGCCAGTAGACCCTGCGATCACATGTTGGTGGGTCAAGATCTGGGGGTGATGCAATGGAAAAGGTGTGTGCGCTTATGAATGGGTCATATCCTAAATTCTATATTAAGGAGAGGAAACATGTTTTGTACAAACCTTGAACTCTGGGAAATATAAATGTGGTTTGAACTCATGACCCAGGACCCAGTACAATTTGAACATTCGAATGAAGGAACATATGTCCGTTGAACAGAGCTATTAACTGAGTCATGCCCACTGAGTTGTCATAAAGAAGGGGAGAGGGGATGGGGAAGGGATGGGTGTTTTCACAATGTTCAGTTGGCAATTGGTGGGACCCGCTTGGTCTCATACTTAGGGGTACTAAAAGACAAACACAGTGCATCACTGGAAGACATTATGGGACAACCATGGAGATAGCATGATGTGGAAATTGTTATAACAGCAACTGGAATAAGAATGATGCCATGTAATGTGATGATGACTGATGCATTGATTTACAAATAAAGGTTTAAAAAAAAGTAGCCTCACTGAAACAAGCTCTATAAGTTTATCCGTAGATGGCACTTGACCACGTGGCCAATCTTGCTTGTAGTTTTCTTCTTGCCTTGCCCCCCTCTGTAACTCCTCGAACCGTCTTTAGGGGGATTGGAGGGAAGGCCGTTGGTTTCTTGTGGGTGCAGTATACAAACGACACTTTCCTGATCTATCAAAATGTAATTCCTTAACTATTTGTGTGGTCGAAGGTTGTCCTTTGTGACTCCAGGTGGAGTGTAGTCAGTGAATAATGGACCTAGGTCTGAAGAAAGTGAAACATTCTCGAGTTGTTTGTGCTCAAGATTTTGCCCCAAATCAGAATGGTGCCCTCGTTCAAAGGCGGATCTTTGCAATCAGGATCATCATCCCCCTCCTTAACCCATTGGTCGCAGGGTAAAGGTAAGGGCACTCGTTTCAGGTGCACTGCATGTATTCAGTGTCTTTTCCCTTCAACTTGAACAGTCGTCTGAGTAGCCAGTAGCACCTGATATGGTCCTTTCCAACGGGCTGCAAGGCAGGCCTTCCTCTCGAAGTCCTACATCAAAACGAAGTCCCCAAGTCGAATGCGAAGACCAGGTCCTTTTTATTTCTCAGGCAAAGCAGCTCAAACCTGTTGGTGAATCAAATGCAGATTTTGAGTCAATTGGTCACAGTAATCAGTTAATAGCGGGTACTCTATTTCACATAATTTCTTAGGTCTGGGTGCATTCCATACGATCTCCCCATGACGATCTCGTAGGGAGAAAGTCCTGTTCTAGACTGAGCTGCTGTCCTATAGTAAGGGTAATAGTAAAGCGTCAGGCCATTTCAATTTGCTATGTGCACACACCTTTGCTAGTTTATTCTTAAGGATACCGTTATGACGTTCCACTAA
The DNA here is from genome assembly GCF_040938575.1 of Ambystoma mexicanum. Lineage (NCBI taxonomy): Eukaryota > Metazoa > Chordata > Amphibia > Caudata > Ambystomatidae > Ambystoma > Ambystoma mexicanum. The sequence continues at coordinate 1,186,706,279 of NC_090928.1, read as the reverse complement.
ATCGTCACTCTGTGGATGCCTCGCTGAATGAAATCTCTTATTTATTTTTAGCACCTTGCATACCTGTAGTATGATAGCCGCTATAAAATCTGGTCCATTATCGGACCAAATTACTGTGGGTATTCCAAATCTAGGGAAATACTTTTGCAGTCGACATGGCAGTGTTATCCTTCAGAGGGAAAGCTTCAACCCTTTTACTAAAGGCACATATCACTACTAACACATGCTTGCAGTTTTGGCATCACTCTCTCGATGATGTAAAAATGTATCACTTCAAATGGCATAGCGGGAGGTCCAAAACTACCTTTGGGTGCTGGTGTACCCTTACCAATGTTATGTTGTAGGCAAATCATACAGTTCTGAACTAATCATTCTGCAGCTTTGGGAATGTTATCATTATACCATACTACGTCTAAGTGTTTACAAATGCTCTTCGCACTGATGTGTGCTGGCCCATGTGCCATAGGAACTATCGCTGTTATATATGCGTTGGCCAGCATCCATCTCTTCCTAATCTACCCAACATTCCTCCTTATCCAACACTGCAGGTCCTGAAACCCAAGATTCAATCTCTCCCTTTGTGGTCTCAGACTGAATCTCGTTCACACTACTAATGCCCTCCTCAATCATCTCAGTTTCAGCAACCCATTTAGCAGAATCTAACACATACATTTGTGAGTTTGGGTCGGTAGCAGTTTGTTTAGCTGTTTTATCTGCAAATTTGTTTCCTTTTCCAATGTCGTCAGTCACCCTCTGATGTGCTGCGTATTTCATTATAGCTAGTTGTTTGGGAAGGCCTAATCCAGATAACAGTTGAACTATCAAAGAACCATGCTGAATTTTTGTACCAGGAGATGTTAAAAATCCCTGTCAAGCCTATAACCTCCCAATTTTGTGAGCAACTCCAAAGGCATACTGACTATAAGTATATATATATATTAACACTAAGCCCTTGGGATATCTCACAAGCTATAGTCAAGGCAACTATCTCAGCAGCCTTGGCGGAGTTGTGTGGAATTCTCTTGCTCTGAATAATGTTGTCTAAAGTGGTGATTGCACAGACAGCAGTAGAAGTGCCATTAGGTAGTTTAGAACAAGAGCCATCACCGAATAGCTCCAATGGTGTATTGCTTAGATCGATTTTGCCTTTGGGATGCATTATTAGTGCAATCCTCATTCAAAGGAGGCAATAGTTCAGCCGTATTCAAAGAACAGCATCCCTTAATTTTGAGGTGCAAATAGGATCAATTCATACCTCGTGAGTCTGGCAGATGTGAGATGCTGAGTCTGTGTTCTATTCAAAAGAAAATCCACTGAGTGAGGTACCATTACGGTTAAGGAGTGACCCAGAACCATACCCTCACTTTGTTTTACTGAGGGGATAGCAGCAGCTGCAGCCCTAAGACATTTTCGCAAAGCGCATGCAACAGGGTCTAAAGTGGAAGAAAAATAACCGCATGGTTTGCTTCTTCCCCCATGTTCCTTTGTCAAAACAGCCAAGGCACATCCATCCCGGTCCTGCTCAATTAAAATGTACTCCTTTATGTAATGTGGTGTGCCCAGATCCTGCGCTGAACATAACGCGGTTTTGAGCAGATCAAAAGCTTCCTGACAATCTGTATCCCAAGGTAGCGGTGAAGCTACATCTTTCCTTGTCAATGCCAACATTGGCTTAATCAAAAGTGAAACATTCAGAATCCATTGTCTACAATATGAAGCCATGCCGATAAAGGAACTTTCTTCCTTCTGTGTATTTTGAACAGTCACGCCCGAGATGCTTTGTATACGTTCAGGTGGAAGCCGTCTACCCTCCTTCGGCAGGAAATAGGCTAAATAGGCGACCTCATGTCGACAATATTGGAACTTTTTAAAATATGCTTTATGGCCATGTTCAGCCAGATGCTTCAACAACAAAACAGTGCCCTCCTTGCAAGCAGCCTTGGAATCTTGGCAACATGTGCTAGAATACTCTACGTCACTTCGCAGACAATTTACTGTCTGGGAAGTAGAGCGAAGAGGGGTCTAGGAGTATATCGTGGTGTGCAGTTATAATGTTGAATGCAAAAAGTCGAATGACAAAAATGTCGAAAAAAATGGCTTTCGTGTGTTTAAAAAAAGGGTTTAAAAAAAGGGGGGACTTGGGAGGATCCCCCCCATTCCGAACAGAAAATTTAAAAAAAGGATATTCGAAAAAAACATTTTCGGACATTTTTTTGACATTTTGGCTTTCGACATTTTGTAATTCGACATTATCACTATAAACCGTATATCGTGTTCCTCAGCACAAGGTAACATTCCTTGCGCTACTTTATCTGTGTTATTGCTAGACTAAAAGGTCAGTCTGTATTTCTACTCAGTAGCTTGATCCTTCAGAACAACATATATTGTGAATTGTGCTTCACTTTAATTGTCTGGATGCAGATTCAAAATTAGATGCGGAAAAGCAGAAGAAGTCAAAGGAGACAGGATGGAACCTAATTTACAGATTAGCTACGTTTGTGCCAGTAGTTCATGTCTCTAAGACAGAAGACAAACGATGTGCTCAGCAGTTTCAGCATTCCTGTGCAGGGGCCTGTTAGAAAGGTTTGCGAAGCAGTGATTTTACACGTTTTCACCGCGCTCAGAATGAAAACTCGGAAATGAGATCAAAGCAGCCAAGTTAGAGTTTTTGGAAACTATGATGGCGCGGTTCAATGTGTACGCACATAGGAAAATATTAAAACACAAAATACATATGCTTTTCCACTATCACTAATACACTATTTTTGTTAAAATGTGTTGATAAAGTTGCAACCAAGCAGCTCCAATCCTATCTGGCAGCGGCCAGTATTTTACATAAAAAACTGTCAGGGTTCCGACGCTGTCATAGTATCGAGTCTGCCTTACTGGATCTCCAGAGACAAATGCTGTCTATGTTGGAAAAGAGCAGATCGGGCCTGCTGGTTTTATTGTATTTATCAGCAGCGTTCGATCTGCTCAACCATGGAATCTTCCTGGAAAGACTGGTTTCCATGGGTAACCTTTCTGAGAACGCGATCAGATGGCTGAAATCCTTCTTAAAAGGTCTCAAGTCAAGGGTTTAATGGGGAGACTTATCATCTGAATCAAAAACCATCTTTTGTAGAGTCCCTGAGGGGGCTTGTTTATCCCCCCTGCTTTTTAACAAATATATCGTCCCGCTATGCAGGAAATTGGAAGAACTTGGCTTCTTCTTTTCATATTATGCCAATGACTTCCAGCTGCTGGTAGTGCGGAGTGGAACTCATGCTACGGATCAAGAAAAGATAAATCAGGCCTACCAGAGTATAAAAAGCTGGATGACATACAATTGGCTATGTTTGAATGCTACAAAAACAGAGTTGATGATTTACGGATCACAACATGCGAGAGAGAGTCTAGACCAAAAGTTTGAAAACTTTGAGGTCGAAGGTAGTTGGATAAGAGTGGTACACAAAGTAAAAATGCTCGGAACGTACATGGAGGCAAGTCTGGATGCAGGGGCACAAGTAGGAGCCATTGTGAAGAGTAGTAATTATCATGTAAAAGTACTAAGGCAGGTAGCTCCTTTAGTTTCAAAAGAAAATCCGATCAAACTAGTCAGGGCCGTAATACTCCCACGACTTGACTATTGCAATGCCTTATTGTGTGTGGCCAATAAGGAAAACAATTACAAAAATTGCAAAATGTCCAAAATACAGCAGTTCGGGTAGTCCATCAACTGGGTCGGAATTAACCTATACATGCATCACGGAGGGAGCTGCTTTGGCTCCTTACTTCCGGTAGGATTTCTTTTAAAGTATTGACAGTATGTCATCAGTGCATCTTTGGACTTGCCCCCAATACCTTAAACACAAAGTAGTTAATCACCAACCAAAGAGAAATCTTCGATCTGCACAGGCCTGCTACCTCAGGTACTTGACTATTGCAATGCCTTATTGTGTGTAGCCAATAAGGAAAAAAATTAAAAAATTGCAAAAGGTCCAAAATGCAGCAGTTTGAGTAGTCCATCAGTTGGGTAGGAATGAATCTACATATGCAGCATGGAGGGAGCTGCTTTGGCTCCTAATTTCCCGCTATTGACAGTATGTCATCAATGCATCTTTGGACTCGCCCCCCAATACCTTAAACAAAAAATTCACCAACCAAAGAGAAATCTTCGATTGGCACAGTCCTGCTACCTCAGGGTCGATCATGTAAAAAGGGCCCGGGGAAATGGATGTCCCTTCCCGTTCCAGGTAGCAAGGACCTGGAACAAATTGCCAGAGACTCTCTGCAAGGAGGCAGATCTTTTAGCCTTCAGAAAACTGGTGAAAACCAGTTCGTTCGAGTAAAAGTGTATACTTCAACTGCATACTTGTTGCAGTGTTTTTTTTCTCTGTGATAGCGCCTGGGTGCCCACACGCTTTGGCACTTAAAAAATGAAATAACATAACATAACAAAGGAAGAAGGCAACCTGTACAGGCGGCCTGTAGATGGTGGACACAGTGAGAGAGAGGCCAGGAGAGATAGAAAGCCTGCAGAGCAGGCATTTAAAGGAGGAGTAGTTCTGCATTGGAATGATAGAAGCAGGGTCCACTCCGGGAAGATCAAGACTACACGCACAACGGCAAGGTTGGTTCTAAGTTCGGAGATGATCTTGTAGACATCAGGAAGGAGAGTGTTAAAACCTGTGACAGAACAGGCCTTGTATCAAGTCTTGTTGAGACCGAGTACATCCAAATCAAGCTCTTCCAGGAGATGGCAGATGTTAGAGGAATGTTTGACAGCTGAACGAGAATTGAGAGTAGGATCTGGAGCAGTGCCACATTTGAAGGACTTCCAGGAAGGGGACAGGCCAGAGGTATTTCCTGTAGAAGTGTTGGATGAGCCCGAGGATGGGCAGAGGAGGAAGGAAGAGAAGGCAGGGTAGTAATAGAGGAAGAAGAGAGTGCCAGAGGGGTGACAGAGGAAGGCGGCAACTGGGTGGCCAGAGACGCAGCAGGAGGTGCTGAAGAGGTGGTTGAGGAAGGAGGCAGCAGAGAAGCCTGAGAGGGGTAAGAGAGGATAGCAGGAGAGGAAATTAAGTTGATAAGGCGCAGGAAACGTCTATTGAAAAGGAGGAGATTGGCCTGTGGGCCCTGGACCAAGACGGTGCCATTAAAGTAAAGTAGACATTAATGATGGTCTTAGAAGAATGGAAGAGGGCCAGGAAGGCCTGCCACTGGGTGCCACAATTAATGGGAGAAGAGGAAAAAGTAAAGAGCACAGAGACCATATGGGAGGTCCATAGGCCTGGAGAAGGAACAATAAAGTGTATGTCGGTAAGGGTCTGTCTGGAGGAAGCACTGATGTAGGTATCAGCGATAGGGAGGCCTGGGTTGAAGACCACGATGTACCTTTTGAGCTTCTTCCTGTCACACTTAGCGAGCAGGATAGGATAGTCGATAGGTGAGACAGAGAGCACCATAGGGGGTGCAGGGAGGAAAAGGGGGGCCATAGCAGGGGAGAGAGGGAGGTACGAGGTAGCACAGGGGCGGCAGACAGGAGGTAGGCACAAGTGGGGGACACGAAAGGGAAGGGATCTCAACAAGGAACAAGAACAACAGACCTCAAAATCATATGCAATGCAGAACCAACAACAAAGCCCAGAGCACAACAGGGAATCTAGAAGTAAAGGGGGTCATTACAACATTGGAGGTAGCCATGCCAATATTTGCGGCATGGCTACCCCCATTCCGGGTACCGGGCCCGGGTTCCTGGAATGGGAAAATACGGGCCATTCCGACCTTGGAGGGTATTTCCCCATTCCAGGAACCCATCCCCATTCGTGCCCCCATAGGGCTCAATGGGAATGGGGAGCATGCTAACAATGGGCCCGTTAATGACGGTAAAATTACGGTAAAATTACCGGGTCCCGCAAGCAAACCTCGTAATGCGGCAGTAGGGGGTAAACGGGGCCGGCAGCTCTACCGACCCCGTTAACCCCCTACCTCCAATGTTGTAATGACCACCAAGGAATGGAGATACAATACAACAACAGAACCAAAACAACAGGGAATCTAGAAGTAAAGAATGCAGATGCAATACAGAACCAAAAACAAAGCACAGAGCACAAAAGGGTACCTAGAATTGAGAAAGCAGATGCAATACAAAACCAAAAGCAAAAAAACATAGAACTCAAAAGGAACGTATAAGTGAAGAATGCGGGCAATGCAATGCCACAAACCGTGGAGAACAACACAATATCAAATCCACAGAGAACAACACAAGGTCAATACCATCAACAAGGCACAGAACGGAACAGGATGCAGGGACCTACAATATGAGGGAGCACACGCGGCTAGAGGAGCAAGGGAGTGCACACGGCCAATTTGCCAGGGAGTGCACACAATCAAACAGGATGTGGGGACGTACGATTCTAGGGAGTTCCAGTCAGCTCAGTAAAGTAAGTAGAAACCCTTTTGGGATGGTGCACAGAATTTCCTACACCCTTAGCTGACTTCAATAGCTAGGACACTGCGGACATTAATATATTACTTATTATCCTTCAACTGTAATACTGAGGTTGTGGTAAAAATGCAATGTAGATTAGCCCTTTCCCAGCTATGCAAGTAAGGTATATATGACTTTTTGGAGGGATAGTTAAAACACAAAGTCAGAGGTTAGAAGAGTCTAAAGGCAGCCAAGACAGCCACTGTCACTTGAGCAAAGTCTAGGGGAGCCAAGGCACTATAAAAAGTCTTGCACAATGTTATAGAGAGTTTGTTGAAAAATAAATCACTTGCAGGTTCACATGCTGGGAGGCTTGTGGAGGGCAAAGCTGCAAGCAACTCTGCAAAGGGCAGCCAATGCAAGTCTCAACTGACAGCGAGCAAACTACACAGCTAAGAGGTAAGTATCCCTTAGTTCACAGTACCTTAGGTCTGAAGAAATGCTTGCAGATGGCTTCTGCTCCTGTTGTATGTCCTGCAGACCCTGTTGTTCCTGGGCCTCAGTCGTGGGGACAAGAGGGAGGATGTCTGGGGACTTCTGCACTATGATTCGAAGATCAGCGGAAGGAATGGGCAAAGTTCAATCAGCGGCACTTCGCGGTTTCAGCTTCTTGCAAAAAGCACCACTGGTTCTTGGACACTTGGTGAACTTTCCTTGCTTCTGGGGTTTAGCACTCTGTTGAGGTGGCTCAGGCTTGGTCAGTCCTGCTTCGAGGGAGTCTGAAAATCTTCCTGGAGCTTGGATAATGCTTAAAAACTATGCACTTGATTGTGGAGTTCCTGTCCCCTAGCACTCGGTTCCTGCAGCAGCAATGAAAGTGCAGCCAGAAGAGTTTGTCTTGGGGTAAATTGGTCCTACCAACCCAATGGGAGAAGTCGTCTTTTGCAGAGCTTCTCTAGTTGAGGTGAATTTGGAGCTTTAGCACTGCAGCAGGGCTTCACCGGGCAAACCAACGGTCCAGGAGTTGCAGCAAGCTCCTCTTCCAAGTTCTTCTTCAGATTCCTTCATCCAGTGTTCGACTCTGCCTTTCTTGCAAAAGACCTCGCCTTTTATGCAAGTCTCTCCCATTCATTCGCAGCCTAGCTGTCACTCACACACCAGAATGGCTGTCCTCCAAGGACAGCCAGCTGGCCAATCACCTTTGGGTGCATTCCTGTAACCAAGGGGATTAGGCACAGGAAGTTTCAGGAACCTCCCTTGCTTCCTGCCCTACCAGACACGCTGGAGTCAGAGGCGGGCTTCACCAGTGAATCCCGCCAAAGACAAAAATGAACAAAGGGACCAAACCTGGTTTGGCGCGCAGAGTAAATCTCAAGAAGGACCTTTCCAACAAGAAATGGTGAAAAAAGAAGACCGGACCCTTTTGACAAAATGGGCACCCATGGGTCCAATACTGCAGCTACGAACGCAGCCCACGGTAAAATAACACAATAGTAGGAAAAAGTAAACCAATGTCACCAACCATTAATTGTAGAAAGGGTAACAAAACTGTTACATGAGAAGATAGACAAAGAGGATACTAGGTAACTCCTCCAGCACCCTATTGTAAGATAGTGTGTGCTGGGTCTATAAAGTTACAAATGCAAGTAAATTCAATTTCACTTCACTGCTCTCGGAAACAGTAGTTATCCAAGAGAAGGTATTAAAACCTTGGCAATAAACCAAATAACCTCTCTGTGACACTTCACAGAGGGTGCTATGTGCCACAATGTAAAAAGATGATGCTTATGGAGTTTGTCAGACTCCAAAACCAAAAGAAAAACCAGTGTTCAAATCAAAGAGAAATACATGAGAGAGTTTGAAAAAGGTCTCTCTTTCTCCAGGATAAAAGTGTAAAAGTCCTAAAGTCCAACAAAAGAGCTGGGGGTCTCTAAGGTAGAAAGGAATGAGCAAATTTCCGAGAATTCTCCCTAACAAGGATGAAGAGGGATTGACATCTGCAGGGGCCTTTCATGACAGTCTGGCAGGATTGGCTGAGTTCTTGGGGATACTGTAGCCTCAGCAGGAGCAACCGGAGGTAGGAATCCTAGCGGAGGTGCTGACATTAAGTTCATCATCCAGGGTGGGCATACCGCATCAAAAGGATGTGGAGAAACTGGTCAGGAAGGGCTGGTCCAAGCCTCACTCTGTCCAGCCAACTAATAAAAGCCTGGACCGAGTCAAGAACCACGACTTTCCTTTTAGCAAAGGCGTATAGGACGCTGGAGGCCTTTGTCAATAAGGGGTAGCTGAATGCAGACCTGCATCTCAGGCAGGCACATGCGGATATCATGCTGGCTGCCACAAACCAGAAGTTATAGAAGGAAATCTCTGACTTCCTGCCAGAGCTGCATCTCCACAAACAAACTGCTTTCAAAGCAGGACTGGCAGCGGCGGGAGCCAAGATGATGTTTCAAGGCATAATGGAGTCGGCAGTCGCCCACATAGATACAGCATGGCGGGCCATTTGCATAGCCACAGACATGAGGCGCTCGGCCTGGATTAGGGCCACAAAATTCAAGGAAATATATTCATACTATTTATTTTTATTTTATTTCATTTTGTTATTTGTTATACGCCCAGACAACAAGGTATCACGGCATAGGTGACAGAATGCTTACATATCTGATTACAATACGGAATCAATACAACACGCATTATAGATGCAAAACAAATGTTTTTTAAAAAGCTTATGTTTCTGGTTACAAGTCAATCAAAAATAGTAACTATGCAAGAGAGATGGTCTAAGTCTGCCCACAGTATGGTTGCACTAGTGCATCATATATTACAAGGCAAGGAGCTTGTTGTGGTTCATTCGTGTTGGTTGAAAAGCCAGGTTTTTATCATTTTCTTAAATACCTGGTTGGAGGGTTCGCCTCTAATGAAGGGGGAAAAGGGTGTTCCACAATTTCAGGGCTAAAACCGCGAAGCTATTTCCCCCTACCCTGCATCTTTGGTAGCGGGGTATACAGAGGAGAAAGTTGTTACTAGATCTGAGGACTCTAATGCTCTTTTTCTAGGCATCACTCTGTACCAACGAGTTATGCTATGTGGTTCAACATCGCCACTATGGACGTCGACCTGGGATGTGTATTTTTAGTCAAGTACAATTCTTGTCATGCATAATCAATTTTAGAATATGTATTAGGTGACACTATGTTTTGGAGGACTTCTGTGACTTATTAGCCAGATAGGGCCAGGAAGACAGTGGTTTGTGCCCTCTTTCCTCCATACTATGGAATTGTCTTTGTGTCACCTTTTGTTTCATGATTAAATCATTAAAATGCCAGCAGATGTATATATACATCTCCCATATTGATATATGTATTCATGTGGCTTTTTTTTATATTTTTGTGTAAACGTAGGACCAATGGCCTATGTAATAAATTATTACTTTTTTGTACAAAATGACAAACACTGTGTATTATATTTTACATTCTGTGTGGTGATTAAAACATCATATGGAATGGGGCCTAGTATGAGCTAAAACTGGGCTATTAAATTAGTTGCTGAATGGTTCATTCGGGGGACTCCCCTACGTGTGTTCATCTTTTTCTAGGTGATGGCATTGTTCAGGTGGGGAGCTGTGTTGTTGAGACACTTGGGTGTAATGCAGAGTGCTTTTAATGGGATTCTGGCTTTGATAGGTAGCCAATGGGCTTCCCTTCTAATCTTAGAGATATGGTCGGATTTATTTATTCCTAGTTCTGCTTGCAGTACATTATTTTGTAGGAGTTGGAGTTTGGCGATGTTAACTTTGGATGCACCTAGCAATAATATGTTGCAATAATCTAGCTTGGACAGGATGAGCACCCTGGCTAACGTAATGAAGTTTTGTGATGTGAGGAATTTTCGACTCAGTGAAATGAGCTTTGAGGTGTAAGAGGTGGCTGAGGAGAGAGCATTGACATGTTTGGTCAGCGTAAGGTTGGTGTCTATGTGCATTCCTAGCGTTTTGGTTTGGTAGAGGATAGGGATTGTGTGCCATCAATGGTTATGGAGTTATAGTCTTTATGGAGGGCTTTGATTTTTGCTGGTGATCCCACTATGATGATCTCGGTCTTTTCGTTGTTAAGACAAAGACTGTTATTAGCCAACCAGATTTGAATGATGGTATAGATTGTGTTGACTGTGATGGTGTCTTGCTCAGGGTTACCCCTGATCAGGATAAAGATCTGTGTGTCGTCAGCAAAATTTGCATAGATCACGCTCATGGTATCTAGAACTGGGAAGAGTAGCTTTGTGTAAGCATTATAGAGAGTGGGTGCTAGGAAAGACTATGCGGGACTGGGATAAGGTCAGCTGCTTCTTTACCAATGCTGACTCTAGAAGTGCGGTCAGGAAAAAATGATTTAACCCAGTGTGTGGCTTCTTGAGAGAAGTTGAAGTTGGTAAGTAGGGTGTTACATAGTTTGTCATGGTCTACCAAATTGAATGCAGCAGATAGGTCTAATAGTAGAAGAATGCTAATGTTACCAGAGTCTCTAATAATATCCATTTGGATTTTCAGATCTAGGAGAGCCGGTTCAGTGCTGTGGTTAAGCGGAAAGCCTGATTGTCGAGCAGCTATAAGATGGTTATCCTTGGATTTGGGAATAGGCTATTTTGTCAATTATTTTAAGTAGAAATGGGATGGTCGTTATGGGGAGATAGTTTGTGGGTATCGCTGGGTCGCTGGGTCCAGAGTTGTTTTTTTAAGCAAAGGGATGAACCAAGCTTCTTTGTTGCTGACCGGGACTTCCATAGAAGCAAAAGAGTTATGACACATTTTGTGGTTATGGGGGCTTGTGTGGGAGCGCATAATTTGACAAGTTTAGCTGGGAAGCTGTCTCCTTTACAAGTAGACGCTTTGAGTTTGGAGATGGTGTCAAGGATTTGTATTTGGCTGACCGGAGAGAATTTAAATAAAATTTTTTGAGTTTCTGGGTTCGGGGATCACCTCTGAGGTAGGGGGTTCTTTGCTACCCAGTAAAAAATATTTTGCTGTCATTTTGGATTGGAGCGTATTGATTTTAGATGCCAGTGCATTTTGTATGGTGGTGCACCAGGTTTTGCTGGTATTTATGGGGGATGATGTGGGTAAGGGATTTTCTAGTTCTTTTAATATGGCAAATAACTCTTTGGTGTTTGATGCTGCGTTATTTATGCGTGTATTAAGAACATCAGCTTTCTGCTTTATTAATGTGGTTTTGCAGGTTTTGATGGCTATGGCAAATGCTTTAGAAGATTATAGAGTTCTGTTTTTTGTGTGGATGTGTTCCAGCTCCCTTTTATTGCACCTTAATGCTAATAGTTCTTGATTGAACTAGAGGTTGGAGCATTTAGCTGGTCTTGGTACTTTAGTTTTGATAGGTGCTAGTGCGTTGATGGTAATTGTGAGGCAGGTGTGATAGATGTCTGCTAGGCGATTCGGGTCTGTAAATGTGCAGGATTGTGCCACAAGACCTTCTAGTAAGACAGGGGAGATGGTCTCGGCTGATAAGTTTTTAGTATTCCTTATTTCAATGGGATTAAGAGGTGTTGTGTCCCTGGATGCAGTGGCATGTGTGAGAATTTGGAAGCAAATGAGGTGGTGATCAGACCAATTGATGTTTGAGATGGAAGTGTTGGATACGTTAGTGTTTAGGGTAAGTATTCAATCTAGCGATCTGCCTTTGACATGAGTGGGTGCGTTCACAAGTTGTGTGAAGTTCATATCGGAGAGGGAGGAGTGTAGGGCATTTGCTATGAGGTAAGAGGCATCAATGAATTCTAGGATCAGGTTGCCAAGTAGAATGAATTTGGTGTTGGGTTTAATGTAGGGAGTGATGAGAAGTCGGATATCTGATTCAGGGTGGTTGAGGTGGTTGGGAGCTCTATATGTGATGAGGAGATTGATAGTGGTGTTGGGATTCATGGTGAGTTTAATGAGGAGTTTGTAGCCTTCCAGGCTGTCACAGGGACAGGCTCTGAATTGCATAATATTTTTGGCTATGTGGGCGACCCCTCTTCCTATAGAGTTAGTCCGGTCTGATCTGAAGATGGAGAAGTCAGGGGGGATGGCCAATGTGAGCGCTGGTCCCAGTGCTGTGTGCAGCCAGGATTCAGTGATGACTAGGAAGTCAAGGTAGTGATCTAAGATAAGATTGTGTACTACAGTTGTACCTGTGTTTTGCATGGTAATTCCTACTAGAAAAAAGCAAAATTAGACAAAAATATATTTATATTTTATACTTTTTACATTGTATACACCATGGAACCTACCCACATGCCAAATTTCAGGTTTGTAGCAAGTTTGGGAAATATGCTGAACATTTCGAACAGACACACGCACATATCCACAAATGCCCCTTTTATATATAGAAGATAGATAGATAGATAGATAGATAGATAGATAGATAGATAGATAGATAGATAGATAGATAGATAGATAGATAGGTAGATAGATAGATTATGCACCTTATTTTCAGAATTGAAACAAGTATAATGAAATAGGTTAATGAAGGAGAAATCATGAGTCTGAAAAATGTACCTCTTAAGTTTCATTGGGCTGATGGCACCAATGTGGTAGGGTTAAAAGGAAATCAAAGATGAATAGTGTGTAAATAAGGACACTGCTCCTAGTAATACAAGAAAAGATAATGAGATGTGTACAACTATATACTAAATCTAGGATATTAAGAACAAGCTCATAGAGAACAGGAACAAAGAGATAATCCATCTATCTCACCTCCTCTTGTCTAAAGCAACCCTGACGTCATGCTTCTAGAGTCTGTAAATAATCCAAGCATGCATTTTATGGTGTTTTTTACCTGAAGGAATGGATTGTCATCTCAATATTCAATCTGTGAACCAATCTAGGGCCCACAGGACATCTGAATAATAGGACAAGCTAAACAAATTCACCTCACTTGAGGTTAACTTTATTTAATAGCAGAGGAGCATAGTTTAACCAAAAACCGGTCCCAAATGGCTTTTTATTCTATTCTGTAGCCCTGGGGGTTCAAACACTTAAATTAATGTTACGTAATATATCGCTCAATAAAGTTGAACATTTGCAAATCGAAGTTGGAAAAATTAAATTAGAAAAATGAATAAGGAACTATGAAAAATAAATAGGAAACTCACCTCTCCTGAGGTGTATTTTCTAACGGATAAGCAAAAACCAATGTCTTTAACTATGTCCCCAATTTGTACTATATGGTCCAAAATGTTAGTCCAGAAGAATCTCTTTCACAGCTGTATATTGAAGCAGACAAGTTATCAATAATGTTTAGCTGCAATTTCATCTGTTAGAATTCTAAAAATATGGCAGGTCACTGATGTGCAATCTCCCTTATAGAAATATGGAAGTCCAAAACCTTCCCAGCGCGTGAATCACAGCCATTTATGTGTTCTGAAATGGCCGCTATTAAATGTAACATGCTTCAAGGCTGTGATGATGTCATCACATAATGACGGCGATGACATCATGAATGTAAACCAAAAATGTGATGCGCTGCGCGTGGAATCAAAGACCCCAATGCTGGTCGGAGCACAGAGGGAGAGCATTTGAGGGGTTTGCAGGGTTTCAGGAGAGCATAGCACAGAAACTGACAGGTCACCAAGCTTACAAAGACGTAAGCAGCTGCGGTCATATTCTAAGATATTATTCCAGTTCCCGTCCCAAGCCTCAGCCTCAGATGGGAAGAAACAATAAGGGGGCATCCAGGTCCACAGCTCTCCGATGGGGGGCAGGCTTGCCTCTCACGCTCAGTTCTGGAATTGTCATCTTTCAGACCACCTGGACCATCTCAGGGGTCTTGACAGGCTGCCTTATTCCCATTCATCTGGCCCCTCTTCCTCACTGCCCTGATTGAATGATTTGGTGCCGCACTGAACTGGCGAAGATCCCAACTCTGGTTTCCAAAAGAGCTGTGGTGGAGGTTACTCTTCTCAAAAAGGATCCGGCTTCTACTCAAGGTTTTTCACCATTCAGAAAACAAACCAGGCAGACCAGAAGGTGGTCCTTGATCTTTCATTCCTCAACATCTAACTACCCCTTCAAAAATGCAAGATGGTCACGCCGGCACTGATAGCAGAGTCTCTGTGTCAGGTAGATTGGATGTGCTCCCTGGACCTCAAAGATGCTTTTTTTTTTAACCTGATTTATTGTTTTTTAACAACGTAAGCCAACAACATTCAGAGTGTCCTGACCACAAAAGAAAACAAGAGATTATCCCCTTCCACCAAAATCTCAAATCTTACAGTTTTATTGCAAAATAAATTAAACATATAGTCCCCAAACATATGGAGTGCATGCATGCTGTGGTAGTATATGGATATCTTAGATCACTACCTTGACTTCCTAGTCATCACTGAATCCTGGCTGCACACAGCACTGGGACCAGCGCTCACATTGGCCATCCCACATTGGCAATTTTAAAGTCATAACAATAAGCAATGGCTTCCAACCATTGTGCCTGTTTTGGCACCAGCCCCTTCCACCGGCCCCTTCCACCACGCATGGCTGTCCGTCTCCGGTCCTGAATCAGCAGCAGGCACTCCAGTTTCCTATATGGTCTGGCCAACCTCACAGACAAACCAAGCTGCGCAAACAGAGGGTTCATCATCACTGTTTCTTCGAATATAGCGGAAAGGGTCTCAAACACCTCCCCAGAGAACTGTGCAATTGGATGGCACCTCCAGGACAAGTGCATAAAATCTGCCTTGGTAGCCTTACATCGCATGCGCTTCTCTTACTCCTCCAAATAGTATTTATGCAGCTTGGATGGAGTGTAATAGGTCTGGTGTACATAGTTAAAGTGTATCTGCTTATACCGAGCATTGAGTGACACCCCATGCCCCGAGTCTGAGCTTTGATGTAGTTCCAGCCCCATCCTCAATCTCCACTCCGACTACTCTCTCCCACCTCTGCTTCGCTTTTTCTTCCACACTTGGCCTTGCAGCCCTCATCTTTGCATAGATCTGAGATATCAACTTTCCTTCTTTGTTTCTGTGCCTCAAATCACCTCATGAAGAAGGGGGAAAGCAGGGGCTGCTGCTGAAACGTGGGGAAGTAAGCCCTAAACTCATTCCCAACCCTGAAACAGAGAAGCACATCTAGGGAGGACACTTCCCTCCCCTTAAAATCTTCCAATCTCAGGAATACATTATTCACGTAGAAGTCTCCCATCTGCAGAGTTCCCAATGTATCCACTAGGCCATATACACCCGTTCATTAGTGATTCCCAGCCCTCAGATGAACTTAACTGGCAGTGCCAGGGAATATAACATCTTGACCCCAATGTTATCGGCCAATCTCCGCTACACCATACATGTGCCAGTTACTACCCCGGTGCCTCCCAACTGCCGATTGGCCTGTCCAAGAATACCTGCTCGCAACACATGTGGTGCCACTAGCAATCTCTCGATGTGTAAATGAGGCCTCCTGGATCTCTCCTTGTGCCAAAAGATAGAAACTGAGCTAGCACTGCCCAAAAGTAGTATCTGCAGAGATCCAGGGCTGTGGAGTGGCCGGGAATGAATCAGGATGCATCATGTGTCGCATGTAGGGTAGTAGACGATTCGCAAGTACTTTCGCGTAAACTTTGATGTTCGTGTTAATTAGTGAGAACGGTCGATACGAACCGCAATCTGAAGGGGGTTTGCCGGGCTTCAGCAGCAATATAATGATGGCTTTGCACGTCATTGGGGGAACTCTTTAATGGTTATGGCTTCAGACTATAAAAATTGCACATTTCATGCAAGTAGGTCTTGAAAGGTTTTATAAAATTCTGCATTCAAACCATCAGGGCTTGAGGATTTCCCAGCAGGTAAGTCGCTAATGGCCTTTAAATTGTCACCCATAGTGATCAGTTGCTCTAGAAGATCCATTGTCGCCTTCGATATTTCAGTGATGGGACTTCTTCCAGAAAGGCCTCAATATCTGAGTCTGTCTTTGTGTTCTTTGATGTGTACAAATGAGAGTAGTATTTATAGAATACCTTGTTAATGCCTATCAGGTTGTGCACATTTTCCCCATTGAGATCTTGTATGAGCTTGTGCCCTTATTTTCATTTTTAAGTAGTATGGCTAGCTGTTTGCCCCATCTCCATGACACCTGATTGCTGACCGTCTCTCCGGTCTGTAAGATCCCTTTCTGCATGTTCACGGAATCGGTCTAGTGCCTACTTTATGTCTGTTAGTGTATGCTTTGAAGAGCTATTTGCATTCAATAATTCCAACCTGCGTAGCTCTGCTTCAGAGTCTAGTATATCACTCCTAATAGTTTTTTGCACCCCCATTTCGGGGGACATGGTGATCCTTCTAATGTGCACTTTAAGTCCTTGCTAGGTCGTGCTCATTGAATTGACAGTTCCTAGGTTCTGCTCGAAGTACAACTGCATGTGGTTACGCAGAGTAGTATAGAATAACAGGTCTTGCAGTGCTTGGCACTTAATTTTCCAACTACGCTGTCTGTGATCTGACGCTGCCAGGGCCATTTGATTAATCACCGGGGAGTAGTCTGAATATGGACGGCAGAGAATATCTATCATCACTACTTTGTGTACGATCTTAGTTGAGATCAGATATAGGTCAATCCTACATGACCTGTCTTGTACAGTCAAGTAGTATGAGTAGGCGCAAGTTGCAAGTTGTAATGCTCTCCATATATCAGTAAGTTCAAGGTCATGTATTTCAGTGATTATAGCATGGACTGCCCCAGTCAGTGCATAACTAGATGAACCTGTGCAGTTAAGCTTAATGTCTAAGATTGTAATCATGTCGCCTCCTCTGATAAGTGGCACATTGGGGTATGTGTGACATATGTTGATGTTGCCCACGTAAATGCCAGGATCATCAACGTTGGGGACATACGTGTTTATCAACAGCATTTCCTTGTTGAGGAGCATCACATGCACTACGATGTAGTGGCCCATTCGTCTAGTAATGTGAACTGCAAAGATTTGTGGATGATGTTCAGTGTGCCCCTCGATTGTATTGAGTATAATGTAAAGAACCTGTGATATCCCAGAAGTTAGCAAAGGAGAGGTTAGTCGATGAAAATATGTGTGTTTCGTTCAGGAAAATGTTTTCTTTGGGGCGCTCTGTGTGTGCGAATATCTTCCTGGCATTTATCGGGTGACACAAGCTTCTTATATTCCAGCTTAACCCGCCTATGTCAGGATGGATCAAACCAGCAATCTTGCATGGGGGTAGCTTCAGTTTCTCCAGCCTGGTGTCACTGCCTATGACTTATGTATAATAACTTGCGGATCCACAAGGGTGCCCAAAGAGGTTCCGCCTTAAGGTATGACACGTAGGAGACGAGAGCGAATCATTTATGAATTAGTTTGAGTCCAGTGATCATTTTAGCCTGTTCAATATACTCAGCACTTACGTTAATGCAGCCCTTTTCTCAGCTTCTAGGCAGGGGGATGTTGGATTCTATGAAGTTGAATGTTTCCTCTGGGATTGTTGATAAATAAGTTTTGCAGGGCAGAGCATTGCATATGTTATAAATCTGTGGAGCAGGAGCTTCTCGACACCAGCACATGTTTTTTGTTCTGCCTGTACAGACGCTGAGAAGTCCGGATACAGGTGAATCCGGTTGGATTCGTACCTGAGTTTGCCTTTCTCCCAGGCTTGTGACAGTATCTTGTCACGGTTCCTATTGTTGAAGATTAGTGCCACTATTGGTCTCGGGTGTGCGCCGAGTTTTGGTTTGGGCGCAAGGGCTCTAGGTGGACGCTCAACCGTAAAGTGTGGCGAGAGAGTAGTTTCCTTTAATAGTTCCAGCAACAGCTTTTTGACAAAGTCCTCCATCTGGCCATTAGCAGCGTTTTCCGAGATGCCCATTATGCGCATGTTGCTGTGGCAGCACTGGGATTCCAAGTCATCGCATTTCGCCATTGTATGCTTTAACTCAGCAGACATTTTTTGAGTCCTGTCCTCTGCTGTGCTGATGCTGCCTTCCTTTTCAGTTATTCTTGTTGCTTTATCCAGCTTTGTGCACAGGGTGTTGTCATCTAATTTATTGTTCACTGTAGCAAAGCCCGTCTGCACAGTGTCCAACATGACTTGCGCATTAGGTATTTCCTGCTCCAGCTGCTGCTCTGCGTCGTCTGCAGTATTACTGCCATGCGCTTTGGGTTTAGGAGCATGTCTCATGAAGGCATCCGTTTTCTCAGCTTTTTTCTGGTGGGATTGCCTTTAGACCTTATGTTCTCTTACGTCTCGTCCCCTTTCCTCCATACTGCATGAGCGTCCCTTCCAAGGGATGGCAGACGGAAATCTTTTTCACCAGAAAAAATCTTCTTCCCCTTTAGATTTAGAGGCGCACAGGGGTGCGGCCCTGGGAGCATGTGCTGCCCTGGCACTGCCCTCTGGCGCCACACCCCAGTCCGCTTTTCCGCATCGATGGGAACGGGCCGAATTCACCAGTGCTCCTGGGTTTGGCTTCAGCCATGTAATTCCACACGCGGATACCTCTTCTCTTTTTGTCTTTTTATCATTCAGGTACTCCCCGGCACGTGTCGACTTCTACAGGGTTCAGCAGGTGTCCTTCCTGCGACGGGCTCTTTTCAACTAAAGACCCCCACACCCTCAGCCTACGTTGCCTTGGCCCTGGCCACAGCTGGCAAGCTTGTACCGCATGCAACGCACTCTCCTCGAGGTCACTGAAGAACAGACTGGCCAGGTGGAGGTAGCTCTTCCAGAGATCGCCTCCAGAGCACCTAAAGGACTTCATCTATCATCGACCCAAGGCCAAGGTAGGGCCACTCTTTTCCAGCACACCCCGCAAGGGAGACTCCTTCCCAAGGACTCAACCACGCGGGAGGGACCGCTCAGGTCCGCATACCAGCACAAGTACCGAGCCTATATCGGCTACCGGCCGGCAGGCCGAGGGGTCAGTTGATCCTCCCGGTGACAGTGCTGAGGGACTGGAAGGTTCTTAGACAGGGTTGTTACCTGAGGGGCCACGCACTAGTAGCGCAACATGTCAGAGCGGGCGCCTATACCCTGTCCTACCGGCAGATCCGCTGAGGGCGACACACCTACCAGGCCTCGGCCTGAGGACCAGGGTAGGTCTCATTATCCACACTCAAGATTCCTGGACGGGGCTGATCCGAGTGAGCCACGCAACACGACGCAGGCATGTGGAAGGCAGCTCGACAAAATGGCCACTGTGCCAGACATTTCTGACATCCGCCCGATACTGCATGAAGGCAGGGAGCAGGTGGAGGAACGTGTGTCAAGGTGGGACATACAGCCTAACCTTCATTTGCACAGAGCAGGTTTCTGCTGCGTCCGTATGGTCAGGTTATGCAACAGCTCAACAGCCGCCCACGACCCTGTCAGTATTGCCTACCACCCCTCCGGCCTGTGAAGACAGGTTTTTTTAAAAGTTTCTCGGGCTCATGAAATCTCGGATGGAGGTCATCTTCAGGGACACCATCATGGATATGCTCCAGCCAATGGCTCCGGTGCTGCAGGCCCCAGTACATGCGCCCATGGCCCCTGTTCAGCCTGCGCCGCCCACTCCAGCCCTCCAACCGATAGTGCAGGTGGTTCCATACCACCCTCCGCTGCAGCTTCCAGCTCCAGTCTCCACACCCCAGCCTTCAGCCCCCAGCATCCTTCCACCGATGCCGGACCAACCGCACCCTCAGGTGGACACAGATGAGGAGGAGGACCCTGACACAACGTCATTAGCCAAGGCCTTCCATGAACGTCTTGCAAGGCTGGCAGAGTACTTGGGCCTTCCTCAACCCGAGGTCGAGCAATCATCAGAAGGGGTCCTCGCTGAAGTCCTCAAGCTACGTCCTGCAGCGAGACCAGGTATCCCGATGCCAAAGGACATAGTCGCCTTGGCCAACAAGGGCTGGCTGAAGCCCCGCTCGGTCCAGCCGGTCAATTGATGCCTGAATGCCAAGTACAGGCAGATGGAGGGGGATACACTCTTGCTATTGGTACACCCTCAGCCGCACTCTTCAGTGATCGCTGCAGCATCATTATACTCCAAGCCTCAATCGTCCTCAGCCTCTTCCTCCGTGGTGCTGGTAGGCAAGAAGAAGATCTTGGAGGTGTACAGGAAGAAGCTGTTTTCCAACGTGGCCCTGCATCTTGGTCAATCCAGCGTGGATGCCTTGCTGGCAGCCGTTACCCAGAGGCTTTGGCTGGAAATTGCCGATTTCCTCCCAGAGCTTCTGATGCAGAGCCAATCATGATTCAAGGCGGGACTGTCAGATGCCAAGATGGTGCCACAAGACATCATGGAGTCCACCGTGGCCCACATTGACACCTCTGGCCGGGCCATCTGCATTGCCATGGACATGAGAAGAACAGTCTGGCTCCGGGCTACGAAATTCTACCCGGATGTCAAGGAATGCATATTAGACCTTCAGTTCGAAGGGGATGACCTCTTCCACTCCACCACAGACGAGGAGCTGGACAAAACGCAAAATTGCTCACAAACAGCCACGTCTTTATCCATTGTTAGAAAGACAACACCCAAAATGTACACCCAGTCACAGCGCTTGGACAAGGGGCGTACATACAGAGGGTTCTGCGGCTTCCAAGAGCGGAGGTCCAGGCAGCCTGACAGTTCCCCGACCCAACATCGGTGCAAAAAACAAAAAGGGGGGGACAAGGGCTTTTTCCAGTCCCCTCCTCCACAACAGCTTCAGAGGGAAAGAAGGCATGACACACCCCTCCGGGTCCACGTGTCTCCAGTGGGTGCAGTCTTGCTCTCCATGCACAGTTCTAGTGCAAGAATTTTGTGGACCCCTGGATCCTCTCTGTAGTATCCATGTGGTACCGCCTACCCATCCCAGCCTTTTCTCCCTCTTCCCCTCCACTCCCACAGGTTGTGACAGCAACTCTTTTGGCGGAGATCTGGTCGCTAGTCGAGAGCCAGGCAGCAGAGGAAGTCCCAGCCTCCCAGCAAGGCTTGGGATTTTACTCCAGGATTTTCACCATTCAGAAAAAGAACCAGGCGGGCCTGAGAGTTGTGCTGGACCTTAACACACTCAACCTCTCCAAACCTCTACGAAAATTCAAGATGGTTACGCCAGCTTTGATAGCAGAGACATTGTGCAAGGGAGACTGGATGTGCTCCCTGGATCTGAAACAGGCTTACTTACTTGTCCCAATTTGGCAGCCTCATCATTCTTTTCTACAATTCAGGACTATGCGCTACCATTTCCAATACAAGGTGCTTCCCTTCGGCCTCAACTCGCACCCCAGGGTCTTTAGTAGGCTGATGAATACAGTGGCGGCCCTCCTCAGGGCTCAGGGACACCACACTTATCCATACAGAGGGTTCTGCGGCTTCCAAGAGCGGAGGTCCAGGCAGCCTGACAGTTCCCCGACCCAACATCGGTGCAAAAAACAAAAAGGGGGGGACAAGGGCTTTTTCCAGTCCCCTCCTCTGCAACAGCTTCAGAGGGAAAGAAGGCATGACACACCCCTCCGGGTCCACGTGTCTCCAGTGGGTGCAGTCTTGCTCTCCATGCACAGTTCTAGTGCAAGAATTTTGTGGACCCCTGGATCCTCTCTGTAGTATCCATGTGGTACCGCCTACCCATCCCAGCCTTTTCTCCCTCTTCCCCTCCACTCCCACAGGTTGTGACAGCAACTCTTTTGGCGGAGATCTGGTCGCTAGTCGAGAGCCAGGCAGCAGAGGAAGTCCCAGCCTCCCAGCAAGGCTTGGGATTTTACTCCAGGATTTTCACCATTCAGAAAAAGAACCAGGCGGGCCTGAGAGTTGTGCTGGACCTTAACACACTCAACCTCTCCAAACCTCTACGAAAATTCAAGATGGTTACGCCAGCTTTGATAGCAGAGACATTGTGCAAGGGAGACTGGATGTGCTCCCTGGATCTGAAACAGGCTTACTTACTTGTCCCAATTTGGCAGCCTCATCATTCTTTTCTACAATTCAGGACTATGCGCTACCATTTCCAATACAAGGTGCTTCCCTTCGGCCTCAACTCGCACCCCAGGGTCTTTAGTAGGCTGATGAATACAGTGGCGGCCCTCCTCAGGGCTCAGGGACACCACACTTATCCATACCTCAACGACTGGATTGTCAGGGCTTCATCTCCGGAAGCGATCACCGCACCTCTCATGCCCTCATGAACACACTTCACGGTCTGGGCTTTTCGCTCAATCTCAAGAAGTCGCAGTGGCAGCCTACGAAGATTCTGACCTTCTTGGGGCTCATCTGGGACACAGGCTGTGAGGTGGTTTTTCCTAGGAAGACAATATCACGGCCATCAAGAGGGCCATTGTGCACTTCCTCAGCAGAGAAGTGACATCGGCTTGGTGGCACCAACACCTACTGGGTCTAATGGCAGCAGTCCTATTGGCCGTCCCCCACACAAGACTCAGGATGAGGAGGATTCAGCTGCACTTCGCGGCTTCATGGAACCAGGAACGAGGCTCTCAGGCGGAGATGATCATCGTTCCTCCTTCTCTTCACCCGGACCACACATGGTGGTACAGAGACTGCAACCTGCGGACGGGCAAGCCTTTCCGGCAACCTAACTCGCAGGTCACCATCACTACGGACTCCTCTCTTGAGATATGGGGGCCACCCTGGACAACTATTGCGTCCTTGGCACCTGGACCCGGAAGGAGCAGGAGTACCACATGAATTGGCTGGAACTAAAGGCTATCTGGCTAGCGCTCAGAGCTTTCCTTCCGATTGTCGAGGGCAAGGTCGTCCTCATTCAGATAGACAACTCGACCAGCATGTTCTATGTCAACAAGCAGGGAGGCACCAGTTCCTCTCCACTTTGCAGACTGGCAGTCAGCATGTGGGAATTGGCCATGGAGAACAACATCTACCTCAGGGCCATCCACCTTCCGGGGGAATCCAACCTGGAGGCAGCCAGGCTCAGCAGACTGGGAACGTACAATTACGTGTGGAAGTTAAACGACCTCGTACTGCAGGAGATCTTCAGAAGCTGGGGACACCCCCAGGAGGACCTCTTTGCCTACTGGGACAACAGAAAGTGCCAACAGTTCGCCTCCTTGCAGGGGCCAGCCCTGGATCCCTGGGCTACACATTTCAGATTCAGTGGAACGTTATGACAGCATACGCCTTCCCGCCCATGCCGCTGATACACAGGGTGATATGCAAGATCAAGGAGTCTAGCCAACTCAGCGTCAACTCAGCTCCATGGTGGCCAGACAGGCCATGGTTCTCTGAGCTGCTCAGCCTCTCAGAGAGATCTCACATTTGCCTTTCGACGGGCCCAGCACATCTTCGGTTGCAGCAGGGGGGCAGGGTCATTCACCCGTGCCACAGAAACTAGCGCTCACAGCGTGGTTCCTGAGCAGGTGGCGCTAGGACCTCCCAGCCTGTCTCTGGCTAATCTAGAGATCATACAAGGCTCTAGGAGTAAAGCTATCAGGGCCCAGTACAAGAGCAAATGGACCAGGATCTGCCACTGGGCAAACTGTGAGGATATCAACCCCCTTGCATGTACATTGGATGGCGTGCTCTCCTTCTCGGTGCACCTTGCCCAATCGGGCATGCAGGTAGACACTTGCCACACTTACTTGGCAGCCATTGGAGCCTACAGAAACTCAGAGGAAGTGATCTTCTCCTCTTCCAACCCGATTGTCAAGAAGCATCTAACAGGGTTCGCCAGACTCTACACGCCCATCAAGAGGCCACACCCGGTGTAGGACCTCAATATAGTGTTGGGTATCCCTGGCGCACAAACCATTTAAGCCAATGGCATCTGCAGACATCAGGCTGGTCACCATTAAGACGGCTTTTCTAGTTAGCCTCACCTCGGCTCGCAGGATAAGAGAAATCCAGCGCTGGTCGCCTCAGAGCACTATACTACGATTCACAGAGATAAAGTAGTCATGAGGATACACCCAGAACTCCTACCTAAGGTGCCTTCCGCATTCCATCTGAACTAGAAAATAGTGCTGCCTATGTGGTTTTCGCTGAGCCCAAAGATGAGGCACAGAGAGATCTGCTCTGCCTGGATGTCAGGCATGCCCTGAAATTCTACTTGGACAGGACCAAGGGCTTCTGCAAGTCGGACGCCCTATTTGTCACCTTTGGCGGATCAGGAATGGGATATCAGGCTTACAAGGCCCCCATAACCCGTTGGATGGTCTCGGCCATCAAAGAAGCTTACGAGGGACAGCATAAACTACTGCCGGCCAACATGCACGCCCACGCGGTCAGAGCCAAGGCAAGGGCTATTGCATTCCAGCAGCATGTCCCCTGAAAAGTCATAAGCAGGGCGGCCACATGGGCCACCCCTTCGGCTGGCACTACTTTTTGGATGCCGGCTATAGATCAGACACGACTTTCAGACAGGCGTTTCTTAGAAACCTGTTTGCTTAAAGAGGGTCTCCTCTCCACCCTGGGGCTACACTCAGTAATCGCCCATGCAGTATGGAGGAAAGGGGACGGGACATAAGAGTAATTATAAGTTACTCACCGTAGTGACTAAAGCACTCTTAGTTAGTTCTCTTTCCTCCATATGTACCACCATCCTCCCCCTAATAAAACTGGTGTCATTAGGCAATGTTAATAATAATAATAATAATAATAATAATAATAATCTATTAATTAATAATAATTATAATATAATTAATCTATTGTCGATGGGTCTATGCGGACTTAGGTGTGGCGCCAGAGGGCGAAGTCAGGGCAGCGCATGCTCCCAGGGCTGCACCTGCGCGCGCCTCGAAATTCAAAGGGGAAGAAGGTTTTTTCTGGTGAAAAAGGTTCTGTCTCCCGTCCCTTAGTTGGGACGCCCATGCAGTATGGAGGAAAGGGGATTAAGGACTATGAGTACGTTAGTCACTACAATGCGTAATTTAAAGTTGATTGTGGCAATAGGTAACCATATAATTTATGTGGCATGGTTCAACGCGCATTTACTGGCTGCAGCATATAGTGGTTGTGCCCTTGTTTGCAGAGTGTCCTGTGTTTCCAATCTGTCACTAATATGTGGATCAACACTTATTCCCTCACCCTTCATTGGGTTGGCATAAGACCATACCCATTGCACCCATTATATTAAAAATATGTCCTTTTCAAAAATGAACTCTGTGATAAATAAGTCAGCCACCACATTAGCTTTCAGCAAAGACGAATCCACGAGAATCCTAGGTCTTATCTCAGATATAGACAGAGAAACTTCATCAGAATATAATCCAGATAGACTAGTATATAAACTGTAAAAACGTATCCATAAAGAGATCTCGCAGAAATGACATGCATCTACATTAGCTCAATACGATAAATCAAAGAGAATACCATGAGGTCTTGAGTCTACCTGCACCCAACATTGTGTAAAGAAAACCAAGAGTTTGTCAAACATTGGGAACAAATCCTAAACAAATGCTCATTGGACCTCATACTGCTGACAATAGAAGAACTTGCCAAGTCCTTATCTGTCATTAACCATGAGATAGAAGAAATTAAGGAACAAATATGCACACCGAAGTCAGGAGACAAACTCGATAAGATCGTAGAGGACACAAATGAAAAGTTAGACTCTTACTAAAAAGACATTGAGCAACGGAAAATCTGAAAATTCCAAAGAGACACGTTTGTGTATACCTGGCAGGAATTCTATAACAATACCAGACAAATTCTGTACAGACCAGCATAACAACCCCCTAATAAGGGAAGCCCAGACAGCAGTGACATTACAAATAGAGAATGTGAAGCTGTAAATAATACGAATACCCAAACCGCAGGAATTTTACCCTCAAAAGAAATGCCACCCACACAATCTGGTACTTCAGCAGCCATCACAGTGAACCAACCTCCTTGTTTAGAAGTAGGAAAACCAGAAGAGGGAAAAAGAAAGCAATATGGGAACTTTATCTATTTGTCCTATTTGTACGACCCATAGGCCAGGGTGGTTTTATCAAACATCCTTCAATTATTAAAGCTGTTCATAGATTGAATAGGAGTGCAAGGTATCTAGGGTCAATACTTATTCAGTGGGGTTGGTCCCAGGGTCCACAAGGGTCTCAAGAGAAAAAAGCTCTGCATAGAAGCTCTGCATAGAGTGATACTTCCTGTATCCCTAGTTCACCTCTTGAAGCAGGTTTCAGAACCTGCCCCACGTATCAGGCGTTTTCACAATCTTCAAAGGGTGTGACACCGTTATAGGGACAGCAACTGGCTTCCGTCAAAATGGCTTCCAAGGAAAGGACAGACACAAAGATTCCACAGTTTTGGTGAGATCAGAGGTTTCTTCTCCAGAATCTGTGCATTCCATTGCCAAAGTATTGCCTCACATTCTGTTTTCCCCACAGTCGGTAAGGGGGATTTTGTGACAGTTGAATGATCGCCACTGTCAACTTGGTCGACATCTTACCCCTTACTTTCTTCATCTCTTAGATTTGGGGCTCTGGTGCCTGTTAGGCAGCCGACTTGATATCCAATGCCAACTGCATCATGGACACCATTGGCTTCATTATCTTGGACTCCAACAGCATGTGCGCCACTGACTTCCTCAGAAGATAGGTTCTTTGAGAAATTTCATAGAATGATGCACTCTGACCCTATGAAGTGTTATTAAAAAAATCTGAAAGTGAGGTAATTCATCAGATAATACCAGCACCACAGAATGCATCTGCACTGACAGGGCCCCTTTGACTCTTACAACTGTGCCTACACCTTCTGCTCCATCAAGCATTCCAGCATGATTATAGCTACCACTAAACCACTACAACAGGCGCATCACATTTCGGATGTGTCTCAGGGATCCATTTCGTTGGCTGGTGACCCGGTAAAATACCTGGGCACACAGAGAGACAACGATGATGGTGATGATGGGAATGAGCGTGATGAAGATCCCTCTTTATCAGCAAAGACCTTTCATAACAGAATGGGAGTGGTACAAGACTTCCTACGTTATCCGGTACCAGAGAAATATCTGATGAAGAGCCTCAGGTTCTTTTGGGCATTTTGTCCCTTAGAAAGACTGACAGGTCTGGGATTCAATGACAGAAGGATGCTTGAGGCTAGGCCAATTCCCTTAAGAAGAATCTTCATTCAGTTACAGCTACCAGCAAAAGGTTTGATGCTCATTATTGAGAGTTGTTCTCATACTCCCTAAGTTTGTCCAATTACTGTCTCTCGCTTTAGCGATGATGCTTTCGATGTCAGTTCAGTCTACTTCATATGGCACTCAATGTTCTAGTCCCCTCTTTGAGGAGGATAAGATGCTGGATGCTTATGGTTTGAAGATATATGCCAAAGCGGCACTCCATTTAAGCCAGGCAAACTCTGATGCTCTTCTGGCAGCAGGCAATCACTGCGTATGGCTGAAGATGGTGGATTATCATCAATGTATACCTCAGGATACAATAGCGGCTTTTCAGTGTGGACTAGCTGATTCCTCAAGATTATGATTGATTGGACGTGTATCTACATTTACCCACAAGGAATTCCCCAAATTTCCCCTTCAGCAATGCCATTTTCAGTACTAAGTGCTCACCTTCGGTCAGAATGCAGCGCCCAGAGTATTTACCAAACTGATGGCTCCCACAGTGGCGCAACTCAGAGCAAAGGGAATCCACATTTATGCCTACTTAGATGACTGGCTTGTCAGAGCGTAAATATGTCAGGGTGCGGCAACGGCTCTGGAGCATTTGCTGCATTTACTATTCTGTGTGTGGCCATCAGTCAACCACAAGAAGTCTTGTGTGGTCCCAACTCAGGACATCATTTTCAGAAGCTTCAGATGGGACTCAAGTGTGGGAAGAGTGTTCCCACACTCAGCAAACAATACAGGACATAAAACAGTCAGTATTGCACTTTCTATCGTGAAAGAAAGGTGGTTCCAACAACTACTGGGTCTTATGGCAGCATCTATCTTGGCATTTTGCCTGAATCGCAAGATGAGGTGCCTTCATTCACATTTACCAGATTCCTGGGTCCAGGATAAAAAGCCTCAATCGAAAAAGATACACGTTCTTCCCGAATTGATGCCAGACCTACTCTGGTAGAACAACAATGCAAATCTTCAATAAGGAGTTCCCTATCAGGAGTTGCCTCACCTTCACACCATAACGTCAGACACCTGACGGATTGGGGAGCCACCTTGGATCAATTCCAAACACATTCTCTATGGTCTTTAACTGAGCGCCAGTGGCATGTACATGTGTTGGAGCTTCTGGCAATTTTCAAGGCACTGAAGTCCTTTCTTCCTTGGATTCAGAATTCTAGAGCACTTACAATAACTGACAGCATGACAGCAATGTTCTTTATAAACAAGCTGGCAGGGGCAAGTTCCCCCCCTTTATGTCACTTGTCAATACAAATTTGGAATGGGCGGTGCAGCATCAGGTATCCCTCCAGGCTGTTAATTTAATGGCAGATCTCAACACGAGAGCACACATCTTGAGCCATCTTTCGCACTGCAACTATGAATGGAAGCTAAACGTTTAGTTTCTTCAACAGATTTTTCTGAGATGGTACGTCCTAAGGTGGACCTTTTTGCGATGTCAAAGATCCGAAACTGCGAATTTATCCAGAAGCCCTAGGAAATGTGCTGCAGATTCCTTGGGATGGTGATTCTGTTACACATTTCCCCCACTACCCCTTACTTTGGGGATCCTTTTGAAATGAATTAATTTGATTCACTGCACTCAGATACTGATAGCACCAAACTGGCCAACTGAACTTGGTACTCGTACCTGCTGCTCTTCGGTTTACATGGTGCATATCTACTTTCATTGACACAGGATCTTCTTTCTCAGCAGGACTGTAGGGTGTTTCACCCATCCCTGAAATCACTGAACGTAGCAGCAGATTGCCACCTGAGCAGTTATTGTTGAATGGTTTAGGCCTCTCAGATCACAATATTGTTATTTTCAAACCTGCCAGGAAGCGGTCTGCGAGGTCCCAATATAAAATTAAATTGACTTGCTTTGGATACTAGAACATTCCCTGAATCATCTTGTTCCATCTTTGGATAACATTCTATCTTTCTTGTCTTACCAGGCCCCAACAGGAGTTAACAATATGTTTTGTCATACATACTTGTACAGTGGTTGGAGTTTATGTCAGCTCTCTGCACCTTAACATTTCTACTTTGAACCCTGTTATCAAAAGACACTTTGACACTCTTTTTTGGCTTTATCCTCCAGTGGATTATCCCCACCGGTCTGGTATCTAAACATAGTTTTGGAAGCAATATACCACAAGCCTTTCAAACCCATTTTGGCAGCTAATATAAATTTGGTTTCATGAAAGTCTCCCATTTTAATGGCTGTCACTTCCACTAGATGGATTAGCAAAATTCAGTCGCTTTCTGCCTCAGACCCCTACACTGTATTTCATAGGAATACATTTTCTCCTAAAATTCTTTCGGCTTTTCATCAAGAAATCATTTTACCAGAAATTTTCCCCTCATCACATACATAAAGGGGAAAGGATTCTGCATTTGCTGGATATTCGGCGGGCACTTAAATTCTACATAGAGCAATCAGACAGTTTATTTGTGCCTTTTGGCAGCCAACATGTTGGTCTTCAAGCATCAAAGGCCACCATAGTACGATGGCTCGTCTCCTGTATTGCAGAAGCATACAAACTACAAAGGAAGACAGTACCCAAGGGTTGATTGCTCATGCAATTACGGCTAGGTTTACAGCTGTGGTTTCCAGAGGTACCTTCCATGGGAGGTAATTGGTAAGGCAGTGACGTGGTCTTCCCCGTCTGCTTTTTGCCAGCACTACTGTCTGGATACAGCACCCAGACCGGATGTTAGGTTTGGTCAGGCAGTCCTGCAGAATCTTTTTCCTTAAAATTTAGTTTCCAGCAACCCACAGTGATTATTGCTTTATAACATCCAATAAGTATGAAGGAAAGGGTGTGGATGTAGGAGTAAGAAAAAGTTACTCACCGACTTCTGTACTCCTAGTATATAGTCCCCTTTCTTCCATATGCCACGCCTTTGTTACTCCAGTAAAAAGTAGTTAGTCAGGTGTCCTATCTAGCAGAGCCAAGGACTGATGGGTGTTGCCAGTAGGCGTAGTCAGTAGGGCCTCCCGCACAACATAACATTTCTTAAAGGGAAATATAGGGGTACAGATGTCCCTACAGTGAGTAACATGTTTTACTTTGCACAGGATGTACAGGATACCATCCTCTTCCTCCCATTTGATGGCCTGTAATTGTTTCAAAGCCTAACTAATGAGGAGTCAGTTGAAAAATACCTTCATACTTAGGGCAAAACCCTTGGCCATTCTCTCTAAGCCTCTTCAAAAGCAGCTCCAATCATCTTCTAAGAGGCAGGACTTTAGGTCATGAGCCTCATCAGGCTTTAGAGGTTTCTTTGAAAGGAGACAGAGGCAGTCTGACCATTCGAAGGGATTGTGTCCTCCGACGTATTCCTTATCTTAGATAGAAATCCTTCAGCTTTGCTGGCCTCGGAAAATTTTTTCGCCAGAGGGCGCTGCGCGTCGATGATCGCCGAGTCGATGACCCTCGACGGCCTCCGTGCCGACGTCGACGTCATCCTGCCTATAAAGGCCGCGCGCAGCGTCCGTTGCTCAGTTCCGTTTTTCCGCGCTTCGTTGTGCCTCGGAACACCGTTGCTCAGTTCTCGTCAAGATAACGTATATAATAACTACTATTTACCTCGATATCGATGGCATCCTCCTCCGACCCGACGACCCCTCGGTCCGGTTTCAAAAAGTGCCGAGACTGCGGGAAGAAAATGTCGTTGACGGACCCTCACAGGGTCTGTTTGTGGTGTCTGGGAATCACGCACCAGAGTTCGGAGTGTGAGGAATGCCTTTCCATGACGGCGAAAGCCTTGAAGGAGCGTAGGGGGAAGCTCGAGAGAGGTAGGTCAACTTTAACTTCCTCGAAAGCTTCTTCGGTAGAGTCGAGACGTTCGTCTCCTCACCATAAAAAACACTCTCGATCTAGATCACGAAGTGGCTCCCACCACTCGTCGACATCGAGACACTCGAAGAAGAGACGTAGGAGATCCCCTTCGTCATCTTCGTCGAGTTCTCCTGAGAGAGTTCATTGCCCCACAAAACGCAGCTCGCAAGCTGAGTGGGAGGAATTCAGGAAAAAGATGCTAAGCGTCTTCGAGAAAGCGGCCTCGTCCCCCTCGAAGACAGCTGAGGGTGATACCCCGGGTAAAAAACCCAAAAAATCTAAACGCCGCGAGTCGCAGTACCCGGCGGAAAAGTCAACCCGAAAGCGCCTCGAGCCATCGGGAGATAAAGCATCATCGACGCCATCGTCGAAAACTCCTTCGAAACAGAGGTCGGCGCCATCGACGCCGTTGTCGAAGGATTCATCGGCGCATCAGTCGATCGAGTCGACGCCGACGTCGACGCCGATATCGACGCCGGTGAAGGAAAGAACCACGGCTACTCCACAGCCAACGGTTAGACAAAAGACCTCCGACTCGACGCCGAGAACGTCGACGTCGTTCTCGAGCAGGACTCCGATCCTTTCGAGTTCTTCGAGGCCTAGTACACATTTCTCGACGCTTTTCACGGCGCCTTCGAGTACTTTCACGTCGGTGTCGACGACATCGACGTTTTCAAGGCCTGTGATGATGGCTCCTTCTGCATTGGAAATGGGGTTTATACCATTCCAAAAACCAATGTATCCCCCTTTAACCTCGATTTTTGAGGAAAGGGAGGATTCAGACCAAGATATTGATTTACAGAGGACCACATCACCAGAGCCAGAGACTTTCGCCTCTGAGGAAGGAAGATTAAAAAATCTTCAGGATGCACTTCAGGAAGCTAGTGGCTTGGACACTTCTCCTGAAGCAGAATTTATCAAACCAGACCCAGGAGAACATGCGGAGACTCCATATAGAGCTCTGATGTCTAGAATCATAGAATTTATGGGTTGGTCTGCACCTTCTCCTGCCTTTCAGCAGGATGACCTCACTGACATACTGGACAAGGGCCCACAGGAGGATCCTGTGGTTCCATTTCACTCTGCTCTACAGAGAAGGATTTTGACAAACTGGGAAACGCCAGAAATTATCCCGGCAGTAAATAAAAAACTGTCAACAAAATACAGGGTGGCTAGTTCTGACCCTGAATATTTGTCAAAACACCCTACTCCTGAGAGCTTGGTTGTACAGGCTGCAACCTCATCAGGCAGCACATCTGCATACCCCACTGCTCCGCAGGATAGGGATGACAAAAAGTATGATGCCATGGCTAAGAAGGTTTTTTCTGCCTGTAGCATGGCGTTAAAGTCTATTAACGCGACCTGTACGCTCGCTAGGTTCAGCCACACCCTTTGGGAGTGCGCTTCATCAGCGGCTGACTGCCTCCAAGAAGGAGAGGAAAGGGACGCATTTTTAAACATCATCAGGGATGGTAAAGATGCGATGTGCGAGACCCTACAAACTGGCCTAGATTCTGCTGACAGTATCAGCAGGGCCATGGCGGCAAGTACCACAATCCGCAGGCATGCGTGGTTGAGGAAGTCTGGTTTTGCCTCTGACGTGCAGACCAGGCTTTTGAATATGCCCTTTGACGGTTCTACCCTCTTTGGAAAGAAGGCGGATGACAGTTTGGAGAAACTGCAAACGTCCAAGGCAGCAGCCAAGTCATTGGGAGCTGCTATCCGTCAGAATACCTTTCGTCCTTCGGGATCATCGTGGAGAGGACGGTCCTTTCGTTACTATTCCTCATATGGAAGGGGCAGGGGACGACCGGCTCAAAGAGGCCAAGGAAGATTTACCCGTGGTGGACGGGGTAGGGGAAAGAAAGCCGCACCCGCAGGAGCAGGAGCCACTTTACCTTCGGCAACTGCATCAGCCGCTTCAAAACCACTCTGAGGTCTCCCCTCACAGAACACCAGTAGGGGGCAGGTTAACTCACCATCTGACGGAATGGCAGGCTATTACGTCAGATGCTTGGGCTCTGGAGACAGTGGCCCAAGGTTACTGCCTGCCCTTCCTACATATCCCTCAGAGTCATCCACCGGGGAACAACCCTTTGAAGCTTCCAGATCCGCTCCTCTTGCAGGAGGTTTTAGACCTGCTAGAGAAAGGTGCCATAGAACTGGTACCTGTAGCGGAAAGGAACAAGGGTTGGTACTCCCCCTACTTCATAATACCGAAGAAGGACGGAGGACTGAGACCCATCTTAGACTTACGGGAATTGAACAAATTCCTCCGAAAGGACAAGTTCAAGATGGTGACTCTCTCTCAGATCCTTCAGGCCCTCCAGCTTCAGGACTGGTTGGTATCTCTAGACCTCCAGGACGCTTATTTCCATGTGCCGATCCATCCCAGGCACAGGAGATACCTGAGGTTCGCAATTGGCAGCTCTCATTATCAATTTCGAGTTCTGCCATTTGGGCTAACCTCCGCCCCGAGGGTCTTTACCAAGCTAATGTCGGTTGTGGCTGCAAGTCTAAGGAGGGAAGGGATTCATGTCTACCCTTACCTAGACGATTGGTTGATCAGAGCTGTATCTTCGGAACAGGCTCAGAGACAACTAGATTATGTTTGCCACTTCCTTCACAAGCTGGGCTTCTCCCTCAATTTAAAGAAGTCACAGATGATACCATCACAGAGACTCCAATTCATTGGAGCAGTCCTGGACACTTCCCTGGGAAAAGCCTTGCCACCAGAGGTGAGGGCTCGAGATATTCTGCAGATGGTCATCAGATTTCAGAATGCCCAATATCTCCCAGCCTACGATTTTCTGAGGTTGCTAGGCCTCATGGCATCCTGCATATTCCTCGTGCCGGAGGCTCGCCTGAGAATGAGATCCCTCCAGTGGGCACTGAGAACTCAGTGGTCACAGTTCTCAGGAAGGATGACAGATCTCCTTCGGATCCCGGTCAAAGTAGCCCGAGACCTTCAGTGGTGGGCCTGTCGGGAGAACATCCTGAAAGGAGAAATGTTTTGGCAACCATGGCCGGAGATAACAGTAGTCACGGATGCCTCACTCACGGGGTGGGGAGCTCACGCCAACGACTTGACCATCAGCGGTCGTTGGTCTCCATCGGAGTCCAGACTACATATCAACCTGTTGGAGCTGAGAGCCATCAGACTAGCGCTGAAGGCTTTTCTGCCGTCTGTACGGGGAAGAAACGTCCTAATAATGACGGACAATACAGTGGCCATGCACTACCTCAACAAAAGAGGAGGCGTAGGCTCACTACCACTGTGCAGAGAGGCGATGCAGCTCTGGTTTTGGGCAATTCAGGAAGGAATCTCTCTATCGGCAATTCTCCTAGCCGGAGAGAAGAACTTGACAGCGGACGCTCTGAGCAGGCAGAGCACAGTCTCTCACGAGTGGGAGATAGCTCAGGAAGTCCTTCAAGAGATCTTCGCCCTTTGGGGAACCCCTCAAGTGGATCTGTTCGCCACCAGTATCAACAGGAAGTGCGACAGATTTTGCTCAAGGGAATTTCCCCCGAGAGGAGCTCTAGGAGATGCGTTCGTAGTGGACTGGGAGTTCCCACTTCTGTACGCGTTCCCTCCGGTCCCTGTCATTCCTCAAATGATCAGGAGGTTGAGAAGGTTTCGGAAGACCATGATCCTAATTGCCCCGGATTGGGCCAGGAGAACGTGGTACCCGGACCTTCTAGACATGTCCATCTGCCCTCCAATTCGACTGCCATACAGAGAGGATCTTCTCTCGCAGAAGGAAGGTCAGGTTCTCCATCCAGCCATCAAGACCCTCAACCTTCACGCTTGGTGTCTGAAAGGTTGAGGTACAAGGATTGGGACCTTCCGGATGATGTTATGGAGGTGTTGCTTTCGGCCAGAAGG
Source organism: Ambystoma mexicanum (assembly GCF_040938575.1). Classification (NCBI taxonomy): domain Eukaryota; kingdom Metazoa; phylum Chordata; class Amphibia; order Caudata; family Ambystomatidae; genus Ambystoma; species Ambystoma mexicanum. Next base: position 1,186,671,083 of record NC_090928.1, on the reverse strand, counting down.
CCGGCAACTAAAACTCTATACCGCTGCCGTTGGAACAAATTTTGCAGCTGGTGCAGAGAAAAGAATATTGAACCCTTTTCTTGTGGTACACCTATGGTGTTGTCATTCTTACTTTACCTGGCTAATTCAGGCCTACAGGTTGGCACAATTAAGGGCTATCTCGCAGCGCTATCAATCTTTAAGCGCACTGCAGAGGAGCCTTCATACTTCAAAATTCCATTGGTAATACAATACCTAAAAGGATTAACTAATGTTTATCCCCCGAAACCTTTTCAAGTTCCCTTATGGGATTTAAACCTAATTTTAAACTTCCTAAAGGGTGCCCCTTTTGAACCACTACACTCTTGTTCATTGAAGCTTCTCACCCTCAAAACTGTTTTGCTAATAGCATTGACATCTGCTAGAAGGGTTAGCGAGTTGCAAGCCTTATCGTGTAAACCTCCACATACAATCTTTTACAAGGACAAAGTTGTTCTTCAGGTGAAGCCTAACTTCCTCCCGAAGGTAGTCTCGGAGTTTCACATCACTCAGAAGATTATATTACCTTCTTTCTACCCTCCTCCTCATCCGGGGAAGGAGGAAGAGAGACTGCACAGGCTGGACCCTAAGCGAGCCTTGAGCTTCTATATCAGCAGATTGGCTAAGATCAGACAAGCAGACCAACTCTTTGTAGGTTATGCAGGACATAAGTTGGGCCTTCCAATAACAAAACAAACCATCTCCAGATGGATTATTTTAGCCATTCTGGAGTGCTACAAATTGGCAGGAAAGGAGCCTCCTCAAAATCTAAGGGCTCATTCTACCAGGGGTATCGCAACATCCTCAGCCCTTCAAAGAGGGGTGCCAATTCGAGATATATGTGCGGCTGCCACATGGTCGTCCGCACATACATTTACCAAATTCTATAGCCTGGATTCCTCCTCTAGTCAAGAAACTAGATTCGGCAAGGCTGTGTTACACTCTGTCCATTCTGGAAGGGTAACATAACTTTTATTACTCCCGCCTCCAGTCACAATACCACTGCTATGGGAGTCTATCTAAGATAAGGAATACGTCGGAGGACACAATCCCTTCGAAGAACTAGTTACTCTTACCTTGTAACGTTCTTTCGATGGGATGTTCCTCCGACGTATTCCTTATCGACCCTCCCATCCATCCCCGCAGTATGACTTCCTGTAGGTTTGCAGCCTATGCTCCTTCAAGGTGATTAGTCTAATCCAAAAACATTACTGGGGACTACAAAACGGAACTGAGCAACGGACGCTGCGCGCGGCCTTTATAGGCAGGATGACGTCGACGTCGGCACGGAGGCCGTCGAGGGTCATCGACTCGGCGATCATCGACGCGCAGCGCCCTCTGGCGAAAAAATTTTCCGAGGCCAGCAAAGCTGAAGGATTTCTATCTAAGATAAGGAATACGTCGGAGGAACATCCCATCGAAAGAACGTTACAAGGTAAGAGTAACTAGTTCTTCTCCTAGCATCCCAAGAAAGAAGCAGAGAACAGCTATAACATTCTTCTTCCGGAAAACCTCTACACCGATCTCCCAGGCAGAAGAGAAACAAAAGTGAAGGTGGTGTTTCCGGTCTACAAATCTCCAGTTGGGGGCAGGTTCACAGAATTTGTGGAAGGGTGGTCCATCATAGCAGACAATTCTTGTCAGGTTGGTAGACTCCAGGCACTACAAGCTAGCTCTTCCCCCTTTTCCTGTCTCGTCACACCCTCTCCTACAGGCCTGGTCTTCAATACTTCAGCAGAAAGCACAGAAGTGGCTGTGAGTCTTGGAAAAAGGTTCCCAGAGCGGAGTGGGAACAGGGTTTTTATCCCAGGACCCTTCACTGTTTCAAAAAAGAAGCATGTAGAACTGAGGACAGTAATGGACCTGTATGCGCTCAATACCTTTCCTTGCAAAAAAGAAAAAAATCAGGATCGCCATGCCTACTCAGATCCTTTTGTCTCTAGCACAAGGAGACTGGTTATGAACAGTGGACATGAAGGATGCATACTTGCATGTTTTAATCTGGTACCCGCAAAGAAGGTTCCTCCAATCAATTCCAGTAGAGGGTCATTAGCTTTGATCTGAAGGCAGCTGTGAGGGTATTAAAAGTGCTCATGTTTGTTATAGGAGCCCATCTTCCGCTCAAGGGGAAACGGCCAACAGGCACATTCTGCCTGTTTAGCGCAAGCAGGGAGGCCAACATGCAGAAAGTTGCATATGGCAAGCCTGGATCTATCCATGCCATTTGACAATGTAGATAGACTGAGATTGTGTAGCATGTTAGATAGGTGGGGGATAGATCCAGGCTTGTTAAATGTGCTTCAGTTATTTTTTTTATCAACAATGACATCAGAGAAACATGGAACGGACAAGGAGAGTTGTCAAATGCAGTGACAGTAAACAGAGGTGTACAGTAGGGGTGCCTCATAACACAGACACTTTTCAATCTATATATAGCTGCTTTGTGGGATGAATGTACAAAACATAATTAATTGGGAGTACACTCTATAGCCTATGCAGTTGATCTACTTCTGTCAGATTACGCACCTGCAAGTTTAAAAAGGTCATTATCTGGGGTTGCTTTGTATCTACTTGAAAATAAATTGGTTATTAATCTAGAGAAATCACAGATCATGACAAGCAGTAGCCAGAGATGGTATATTTCGGGCAATACATAATGTTAGAATTAAAGAAGTCGATTTATTTTGCTATATCTCAGTAGAAAATAGTTTCAAGAGACAGAAAGAAAGGATTCTGGCGAAAATACAAGCACCCATCTCTTTCATGAAATCTATAACAAATTATGTTCCTACATTTTGTTACCATTAATTGAATTCTATCGAATAAAAAAGTCAGCAATGGTATTTTATGGCATTGAACTAATATGTTTTTCAAGTAGGATGTTTTTGGATGCTCTCGAAAGTTGAATTTGGTGAAAGGTCTGCGGTTTATCCAAAGCTGTATCAATTAGTGTTATTTATAAGATTAGAGTTGGGAATTAAATCTTGGTGGTCATTATATGTTATGAAATGTGTAGGTTTGTATTATAAAGTAATGCATTGTGAGAGTGTACATTTATGTCGCATTATGGGAGACATAATGAGAACAAATTCTAATATTTACATGTGAAATTCTAAGCAGCGCTGTGAAGGATTTAGGGAGAAAGTAGATCTCAATAATTATGACTCAATTTGGGTCAGGAAAAAGAAAATGAAGAATGTAGGATAAAGTGAATGATAGTGATGATCTACTAAGATTTAAATTATATAAAGATAGGTCCTTTTGGTATAGAACCTCATCAGGAATTGAATCATAGATGAGGAAATTTCCTTTTCAGGTTTTTAGATCAGGGTATGTGTGATTTTCATTAAATTGTCTACCGTCTTTGGAGGTTATTGGCCCCCGATTGGAAATTCCAAAAGAATTAAGAACCTGTAGACTTTGTGAAACGAATTGTACAGAGACGTTAATTCATTTGATTATGGAATGCCCACCATTGATTTAATATCAGGTTAACATTATTAGGTCCATTCAAACATTCGACCTTGGCTGTAATTACAGTGGGCCTCATTATGAGGGTGGAGGTAGTCATGGCGCTATTAGCGCCATGACTACCTCCAATACCAGTACCGAGTCCACCCTCGTTCAATGGGGATTTACCGGTCTATTCCGACCTTTGCGGGACCGGTAAGTCCCCACTGAAAAAGCCATTCCCCATTCCCATTTCAGCCCCCGTAGGGCTCAATGGGAAGGCACTAATAACGGTAATGAAAATAGCGGTACCGTTATTAGCTCTGAAGTCCATTAACGGGCCCCGTCCATAACACCTGGTAAAACCAGGCGTTAAGGAAGGGACCCGCTAAGGGACCTTGGAATAGGGCTCAAAGGGATTACGGTGGCCGGTATCCCTTTGCGCCCACCTCGTAATGAGGCCCAACATTTTTTAAATAGATTGATGGATGGATCACAAATGCTATTATCAATTGCGCTTGTAACATTTAAATTATTTTTTAGGAATTACAATTTGTGGAAAGATAAGGAAATTAAACGTTAGATATCATTTTTTCTATTTGATGTAAATTTGATGTGGTTTTACAAAAAATTATCTCATGTTTCTGATATTAGGATTTTAATGTATTTATATTTTCTGCTTTTTTGCATTTGTGTAAGTTATAACGTATACCATAAATGCAATTTTAAAAAAAGAGAGAGAAAAAATGCTGTCGATCATGAAACGGCTGACTGTGGCCCATGCCAATCCATGAAGCCGAAGGCACTGAAGGGGAGCTTGGAATATCTTTCTCCAAGTATCCGAGTACTGCGCCTTTGAAGGTATTTGTCACGGCGAATCCTGATCCAGAGCAGAGGCAGCACAAACTTCTACCTCCCCCTAGCAGTCTTGGTGCCTGGAACTGTATGCACACAGGCCTCCATGACCCCCATGGGGAAAGAGGGTTAGGATTCACGGGTTGGATGGGTAGAGGGTTGTAGGAACACCGGAAAGAGGGTTAGGAAGAAGTATTGGATGGGCATGGGGACTGTAGGGAAAACATGCTCCTTTGCTCTTGTCTTGTTATGTTATGTTATGTTATGTTACTTGCCATTTATATAGCGCCTTATTTATCATTGGTATGATCACAAAGCGCTGGTAGGGTGAACACCCTCGGGAACCGCAGTTCAGTCAGTAGAGAGAGAGAGTGTGGTATGCTGCGTTGGTGCACCGGATATGTGTGCAGCTGGTGTGGTTGTTGCATGATAGCTGATTTTAGTGGTAGGTGTGGTGCTGAGGAAATCAGTTGGATGTTTTCAGTCTGGAGGGTGGATACCAAGACTGAAGTCTGGCTGCATTAGGGCTCAGGAGACGCTTAAACTAGCCGGAAAGTGCTCAGCTAGCTGTGTTTTATTAGGATGATGTGCAGTTTGTGGGGTCATGTTATTATGAGAACAGCTAGAGCGAATGTGTCATAGTACAGCTGTGTTCTAGTTGAATGATGGTGCGTAGGAGAGAGTAAGCATAGTAGTGTGATATGGTGGATATCGGTAAGTGCCTGTGATCAAGCATGAGAGCAAGGCAGGGGACGTACATTAGGCACAGTTTCTAAGTTTCTAAGACTCGAAGTGTGGCACATGTTATCATTCACAGTTCAATTTAAGTGTGGCACATGCTATCATTCACAATTCCATCTAAGTGTGGTACATGCTATCTTTTACAATTCCAACTAAGTGAGGATTATGCTACCAATCATATGCTATCATTTACTATTCAATCTAAGTGTGGGGTGAGCTACCAGTCATATGCTATCATTCACAATTACATCTAAGTGTGGCACATGCTATCATTCACAATTCCTTTCAGGTGTGACACATGATATCATTCACAATTCTATCTAGGTGCGGCACATGCTATTGTTTACAATTCCATCTAAGTGAGGGATATGCTACCAGTCATATGCTATCATTTACATTTCCATCTCAGTGAGGGACATGATATAATTCACAATTCTATCTATCATTTACAATTCCAACTAAGTGAGGGATATGCTACCAATCATATGCTATCATTCACAATTCCATCTAGGTGTGGCAAATGTGAGGGTGATGGATATGCTACCAATCATATGCTATCGTTCACAATTCCATCTAAGTGTGGCACATGCTATTATTTACAATTCCATCTAAGTCTGGCACATGCTATCATTTACAATTCCAACTAAGTAAGGGATATGCTACCGATCATATGCTCCATTCCACTCCATCCTTTCCATCCACCCCATCCTTTCCATCCACTCCATCCTTTCCACCAGGATGGGGAATGGGTGTTGTCACTATTCGCACCGTAGATGATGATATTAGTGACACTTTCTAGATTCAATTTTAACACATTGACGCTATTAGGCGTACTTTCTAGAATGAACTTTAACATGCTATTAGGGCACATTCAATTGTGTTTGGAACAACTTCTGAGTTCAACATTAACCCAGTGACGCTATTATGCACATTTTCTAAATTCAACTTTAACCCAGATACGCTATTGGGGCACACTCGGTGATGTTGGGAATACCTTCTGAGCTCAAGTTTAGCACATTGACGCTATTAGGCACTCTCTCTAAAATCAGTTTTAACCCAGATATGCTATTGGGCACACTCAATGATGTTGGGAATACCTTCCGAGTTCAACTTTAGCACAGTGACATTATTAGGGCACACTTAATGATCTCGGGAGTACCACCTGAGTTCAACTGACTCTATTAGGCATGTTTTCTAAATTTACCTTTAACAGTGGCGCTATTAGACACACTTTCTAAATTCAACTTTGGCACAGTGACTATTAGGCACACTTTCTAAATTCAACTCCGGCGCAGTGACACTATTAGGTACACTTTCTAAATTCAACTTTGGCACAGTGACGCTATTAGGTACACTTTCTAAATTCAACTTTGGCACAGTGACGCTATTAGGCACACTTTCTAAATTCAACTTTTGCACAGTGACGCTATTAGGCACACTTTCTGATTCAACTTTGGCACAGTGACGTTATTAGGCACACTTTCTAGAGTCAACTTTGGCACAGTGATGCTATTAGGCACACTTTCTAGATTCAACTTTGGCACAGTAACGCTATTAGGCACACTTTCTAGATTCAACTTTGGGACAGTGACGCTATTAGGCACACTTTCTGATTCAACTTTGGCACAGTGACGCTATTAGGCACACTTTCTGATTCAACTTTGGGACAGTGCTAACATTCACAATCCTATCTAGATGCGACGCAGGCTACTGTTTACAAATCTAGCTGAGTGTGGCACTGCTAACATTCACAAGCATGCTGACAATTACAATCCATTTAGATGTGACCTAAGCTAAAGTTCACAATTTCTTCTTTAAGTGCTAACATTCATAATTCCATCTAAGTGTGGGACATGCTGACAATTCCATTCTATCTAGATGCGAATTTGGCTAGAGTCCTTGATGTCAACTCTAAGTATGAGAAAAGCTATCATTCACAATTTTTTCTAGGTGTGGCACATGCGACCATTCACAATTTTATCTAAGTGTGGCACATGCTACACATTCACAAATCTATCTAGGTGTGAGACATGCTGACAATTCTATTCTATTTAGATGCGACTTAGGCTAATGTTCATAATTTCATCTTCAAGTGTGGCACATGTTAACATCTGCAAGCCTATCTGGGTGTGATGCAGGATACTGTTTACAAATCTAGTTAAGTATGGTATTGTTAACATTCACAAACATGCTGACGATTCCATTCTATCTGGATGTGACTCAGGCTAATAATGTTCACTATTTCATTGGTAAGTGTGGCACCTACTAACATTCACAATTCTATTGGCGCAGGCCTATTGACTTTTATAAATACAAAAAAGGTAGCAGGCGCCCCTCTCTCGAAAGAACAAGGCATGATAACCTGTTCAGTGGTTATTAACCACATTGAGTGTTCGCAGCCATTGCTTTTTGCTCACTGTACCTTCACAAATGGGAAATATCCATTTGCATATCAGTCTTTGTCCCGCCCACAAGGGCAGTCCAGCACCGAAATGCTATGGCAATTCCTCTCTGAACAAGAGTACCACCAGCAACCCCATACACGTGTTTCAGCCTTGTTGGGCATCATCAGTGAGGTGAAGCTGAGCCTCTATAAGCACAGTGAGCAGGGAGTCCACGTCTGGTTGCCCCCAGGTAACCTAGGGTGACCAACCCCAAGTTCCTTTTCAAAAATACAAAAAAGGTAGCAGGCTCCCCTCTCTCGAAAGAACAAGGCATGATAACCTGTTCAGTGGTTATTAACCACATTGAGAGTTTGCAGCCATTGCTTTTTGCTCACTGTACCTTCACAGATGGGAAATATCCATTTGCATATCAGTCTTTGTCCCGCCCACAAGAGCAGTCCAGCACCGAAATGCTATGGCAATTCCTCTCTGAACAAGAGTACCACCAGCAACCCCATACACGTGTTTCAGCCTTGTTGGGCATCATCAGTGAGGTGAAGCTGAGCCTCTCTAAGCACAGTGAGCAGGGAGTCCACGTCTGGTTGCCCCCAGGTAACCTAGGGTGACCAACCCCAAGTTCCTTTTCAAAAATACAAAAAAGGTAGCAGGCGCCCCTCTCTCGAAAGGCATGATAACCTGTTCAGTGGTTATTAACCACATTGAGAGTTCGCAGCCATTGCTTTTTGCTCACTGTACCTTCACAGATGGGAAATATTCATTTGCATATCAGTCTTTGTCCCGCCCACAAGGGCAGTCTGCGAACTCTCAATGTGGTTAATAACCACTGAACAGGTTATCATGCCTTGTTCTTTCGAGAGAGGGGTGCCTGCTACCTTTTTTGTACTATTGACTTTTATTTTCTTGTTGGAAAGTGCCCTCTGATTATCTCTGCCTTGACAAAAGTATTGCCTATGATTTTTTTATCCCCAACTCTCTTGTGTTAATTCATGTGCTAAGTGTGTTTGACTATGGTTACATTTCTTCCCGCGAGTACACTTATTTTTAGTAAGACCGAACTGTCATTACTGTCAAAAAGTGATTGCATATGTACTCCCAGTAATGTCTTTGTTTCATAACACTGGTCTGTCAAATCGTAAGGTACTTACCTTGAATTGTTCTGCACAAGGGGAATTGGTTGTGTGTAGTGTATTTGAAGTGTGCTTTTATATTACTAGAAGTGAAGTGTTTTGTGAACAGACGGTTTAAAAATAAATGTGCTTATATTTTTTAAGCAGAAACCTTGAGTAAGTGTTTGCTTGAGTCACAGTAACTGTAGTCCTTTGTGTTATCTCTACTACTGCTCATTTGCTCTTGAGATAAGTCTGGCTGCTCAGTCACTGCTACCACTCTTTCTGTGTAGTACAGGCTTGTACCAAAGGTGAACTTGTATTGCCACTTGTAGTCTTAACTCTGTGCAGTGGTCCCTAAGGGCACTGCATAGGATTCTGCCTAACACTCCTGGCTCATGTCAATGCTTGTTTCGTCATGACCTATAGTTCCTTAAACTGTCCTGCTTGTTGTCAATGCTTGTGTTCTCATATATGTTCTCATATAATGCATACTTCCTTGTATCAGGCCAGATCCCCAACTTTCTTTCACTCTGCTCAATGTTCAAGAATGCTCAATGCTTGCATCCACTCTATTCGGGTTTCAACAATGCTTATATTTGCTTTCAGCTCGTTCAGTATTCACAAGTACCTATTATTGATTTCAGTTCATTCGGTATTCAAAAGTGCTTGTAACAGTTTTCACTTCATTCAATATTCAAAAGGACTCACTTGCTTTCAGTTTGCTTTAAATCAATATTCCTTGCTTGCTTTACAAATGCGCCTGCAAGCCCGTTGTTCCTCTTTGTGGTTTACTCACCGGTTGGATTTTACGAGGTCCTCGCCCTCCACAAGGTTTTCTTCTTTCTGTGCGGTTCTTCGCTATATCTCTCTCTCTCTCAGTAGCTTCCTCTGGCTCTGCTCACATGGCGATGCTCCACCTGCAGCTTGGGATCACTACGACTGCTTTGCTTGGTTGTGTCGGCCTCCCTCTTGTAGTCTGCTACCTGCCTCCATCGTCCTTCAGTTTTGCTTCCTGCTGCATAAACTCGGCATCTATGAATGGGTCTCGGGCGTATTAAACAGGCCTCAAAGGAAATGCCATAATGGGAGAAAAGAGATGGGTTCCTAAACATTGTCCCTGATGGGAAGGATGCAATGAGGCAATGTGTCCGGCTCTAAAATCTGGCTTGGACACCTCAGACTACTTAGGCAGAGCGATGGGCACCTGTTCAATGTTAAGATGGTTTTTCATGACAAACAAAGTCTGGATTTTCACTAGACCTTCAAGCCACATTACTGAATATGCCCATTGATGGCCATAATCTCTCTGGCTTGAAAGCCGACAACAGCCTTGAGAAGTTGCAATCTTCTAAGGTGGCAGCTAAGTCCTTGACTGCAGCAGCAGCAGAAAGCACAGCCATCCTCATTATCATGAAAAACAAAGCCTTATTATTACTATGGATCAGTCAGTCAAAGGGGGAGAGGACAGTCTGCCACAAGGCAAATGGGATTCTTGAGACCTACAAGATGTACAGGTGGGAAGGGAAATCAGTCCTCTTCTGTCTCTTCGGTGCCATCAGGCTCAGCAGCAGCACCAAAACCTCCATAGTCATCCCCTGCACACCTTTCCAGTGTGAGGGAATCTGACCCAAAACTACGAAGAATGTCAAAACATTACTTCGGAATCATGAGTCAGACAAGTTACTCTCTTCCATTCATCGGACACCCCTTACATATCCCCATCCCATCCTGGGACCAAACCCTCCTGATCCGCTTCTCCAGCGGGAGATTGCTTCCCTGCTAGAGGAATGTGCTATAGAGCTAGTGCCTTTAGCAGAGAGAAATCAAGGGTGGTACTATTTCCTAATTCCAAAAAAGGATTTATCATTGCGGCCCATCCTGGACCTGAGGCACTTAAGCAGGTTCCTCAGGAAGGGCACATTGAAGTTGTTAACTCTTTCACAGATCATCTTCAGGATGCCTACTTGCATGTGGCGATACATATTAAGTACAGGACGTACCTGAGATTCGGCAGTGCACACTACTAATTGATGCTGCTACCATTGGGGCTCACCTACGCCTCAAGCTGTTGTTGGTAGTGGCAGCCAGTCTGATAAGGGAGGGAATTGATGTCTTCCCTTACTTGGACGACTGGCTGATCAGGGCCCATTCACCAGAGCCTAGGCCACATCTGCCTTTTCTTGCACAAACTGGGCTTCTTCATAAACTTCAAGTAGTATCAGAAGACACCTTCACAAACGTTTCAATTCTTTGCACGTTTCTCAACTCATCCAAAGGGATGGCTTTTCCCACCTGAAAATAGAGCTGCCAACATCCAGCAGGTGGTCTTCAAATTCCAAAGTGCCCAAGCTTTACCGATAACTGACTTTCTAAGGTTGCTGCATTTTATGGCATCTTTTATTTGTCTGGAGCCAGAGGCCAGACTGAAAATCAGATATCTTCAATGGTCTCTCAGATCGCAGTAGTCACAGTTATGGGGCACCGTGGCGGATCTGTTGCATGTGCCAATAAAGATCTCCTGTGGTGGTCCAGTAAATCCAGTAAGGAGAACTTGATGCCATGAGAACCATTTTGGCAACCTTGGACGGAAGTGACAATAGTGACAGATGCCTCGTTGAAGGACTCGGGTGCACACCTGAGCAAATTCATGGTGAGTGGACAGTGCTCCCCAGCAGAAGCAAGACTCCACATAAACCTGTTGGAGTTGAGGGCCATCCGACTGGTGCTGATGGCCTTTTTGCACTTGATACACAGGAAGGCAGTCTTGATAATAATGGACAATACAGTGGCCAAGCACTACCTCAGCAAGTACTACCACTGTGTAGAGAGACAATGCAACTCTGGTTTTGGGCATCGCAGAGATACATTTTCTGGGCAATTTGTCTGGCTGTGAAAGAGAACAGAACAGCGGACACCCTGAGCAGGCAGGGTTTGGTCTCCCATGAGTGGGAGCTGTACCAGGAAAACCTTACAGAGATCTTTGCCCTCTGAGGAATCCCTTGAGTAGATCTGTTTGCATCAAGCTCAAACAAGAAGTGTGAGCTGTTCTGCCCCAGGGAATTTCCCCTAAGAGGGCAGAGGGGACGCATTTGTAGCGGATTGGAATTTTTCACTGCTCTATGCGTTCCCACCAATTCCTGTCATACTACATGCCATCAGAAGTTTGAGGAAGTTTGGCTCAACCATGATCCTGATAGCCCTGGAATGGGCCAGGAGAGCATGGTACCCTGGACCCTCTGGCCTAAGGCCATCTGTCCTATGCAGAGCCTCCCAAAAAGAGCAGACAATCTCTCGTGATAAAGAGGTCCTATCCTCCATCCCAACGTCAGTAAGTAGCCTCAATCTCCACACTTGGCTAGTGAGAGGATGAAGTACAGGGATTGGAATCTTGCGGAAGATGTCATGGAGGTGTTGCTCGCGACAAGAAGGCCAGCAACAAAGGTTGAGTACAACTGCTGGTGAAATAAAATTTGCAGCTGGTATAGTGCCAAGGAACTTGATCCTTTATATTGTGACATTGCTACAGTACACTTGTTTTCCTGTTGCATCTTGTGTTTAAAGGACTCCAAGTGGCTATGACCAAGGGGTACTTGGCAGCAATCTCAATTTTTAAGAGGACACCAAACCAAGGCTCCTGTTTTACAGTGCCTCTAGTCTTGCAGTTCCTTATGGGACTAGTAAATACCCACCCCCCACAACAACCTTCATGCTGCCGGCAAAAGACTTTAACTTGATGTTAACATTCTTAATGGGGACACCATTTGAGCAAACGCACTCTTGCCCACTCAGGCTTCTCTCCTGGAAAACAGACTTTCTGGATGCCAAGACGCCAGCGCACACAGTGAGCAAGCTTCAGAGTGGAGGACCAGCTGTCTGTAGGATACACTGGCACTTAAATGGGAAAGACGATTACTAAACAACTGATTTCCAGATGGATTGTACTGCCAATTTTGTAGGGCTAATGCAGCAGCCAAATCAGTCCTGAAAGGATTAAGAGCACACTCCACCATAGAAGTAGCAACTTCTTCAGCTCTACAGAGAGGACACGACACCCTACCATGGACATTTGCCAAGCACCGGCATAGTCATACTTCCACACGTTTGCTAAGCATTATTGCCAGAATGCCTGATTAGGCAGAGGGGTCTTTCAAAATGCTTTGTGAAAAAACTGCAACAGGAGTTTTTCTCATCCACCTCCTCCAAAAGGACCACCACTGCTATAGGAGTTTATCTGATATGAGGAATATGTAGGAGGGGACAAGTTACTTACCTCTGGTAATGTTCTTTCTCCAGCATTGGATCCTTCATGCTGTGAATATTCCCCGTTGTCACTCTGGGAAACCCTGGTTACTTTAATTTAGTACTTTTCCTACAGACAAACCTTTGACACCTTGAGTGTCCCATCGACGTTGTTGTGGGTGCTTTTGGTACCTACCAATAGGATGTTGAGTATATAGCCCGCCCCAGCAGCTTCCCCTCAGATTTCAACTGTATTCTTAGCTGGTGGGATTCCTCGAGTTCTTCTCGTCACTGAGAAATCTTCTTTATACTCCAAAAATATATATTTCTACAACACAGTCAATCTGAAGCAACCGGCTACTCTTCGCCGGTGTCGGCAGCGAACATGGAGACAGTTGGTTCCAAAAAATCCTTATTCAGGCCCAGTGAGACGTGCGGCCAAAAAAACATTTATGAAGGTGACAGGCATGTACACTGTATATACTGCCTATACCCCAATTATTTCTCAGGAGAATGCAAAATCTGTCAGGATTTCTCTCACAAAACCCTCAAGGACAGGAAGCGTCAACTGATTTGCTGGCTAAACGAAGGGGTATAACCGCCATACGAGGCAGGCTCGTCAAGGAGTGGGAAAGCTACCACTCCCTCTGAAAAGTGATCGCCATCAAGCCACAGAGCCAGGTCGGAAGAATGACCTACTAAAAAACAGAAAACAGGTGAGATGAAATCGGTGACGAGCCACAACAAGACTGCCATGCAACCCCGGTCTCCTTCGACAAAGAAATCGGTTAGCCGCGAAGGCTCGCAGTCGTGAGTTAACAGTCATCAAAACAACTCGTAGACGAAAGCGACAACCAAAACGGTACCATTGTCATCAAAGCATACAAACAAAGGCCCACACCCGTCAACTAAGTCGACCTCCCATTCGTCGAGAACATCCTCGCCAATTAAAAACAAGCATAAGGCCAAATCACTGACGAAGACTCCGCCTTCGTTGACGAAGAAGAAACACCACTCGTCGTCAGAGACTCGTACTTCCAGAGAGGGGCATGGATCCTCTTCCAAACAACAGTTGTCAACTGCACATCCTTCTATTACGAAATCAGGACATCATTCGTCGGCGGTCCACTCGTTGACGATGAAAAAATGAAAATCTCCAGGAAGTGAAGCAACAGTACACACACCCCCGACAACAAGTTCTACTGTGGCTCAAGCCACGGAAAATCCTGAACAACCTATCCTGCAGCTGCAGGAGAAAAGTATGCTATCCTGTACTAAAGGGATACTAAGAACTCCAACGGAGGAACTAGCAGAGTCCAGGCAACTCCCTGTATGTGTGTCACTCATAAAATACACCAAAATCATGCCTGATGAAATTCTACAACATGAGATAACATCTGACTTTGAGCCTCCTAGGGAGGAGTGCCCAGGAGTTACAGATTTGGATTACGAAGAATGCACAGTGATCCAATCTCATACACAGGACAGATCTTCCACTCGGCCCCAATCAAGAGGGGAAAGAACACCAGTAATGCTGCAAAGTGTACTCCTCGGTTTGCCCTCTACACCCTCGGGAACAGGAGGGATGACGCCATCGTACCCTCTTATAAACCCACAGTCTCTGCTATCCCTCCAAGTACTTTCAACTTTACAAAGTCTATTGGGACAACTCAACACTAGGTTTCCACCACCTAAGCCTCAGGGGATCCCTCAATATAGGGGAGACAAGTTACAGTGAAGTCAGCAAGCACAAGTACAAGGAGGAGATCAGGGGCACTCATCCCAAGACCACGCCAAATACTCACGTTCAGTGCACAGGTCTTAATCTCCACCCAGGCCTCCTCCTCCACGAACAGGTAGCCTGCAAATAGGTGAGCAAGAGGAAGTGTAGTTATGGATACAGACCAGGACATGGATCCAAGGGATACAAGCTCTTCCAATACTTCCAACTCCCCTCTCCAAGATGATACTTGGGATAAAGATGACACAGACCAGGATACACAAGGTAGTCCAGCACTGCCTTCTCCACCAGACGACATAGATGCTTTCCACGCCATGATCTCAAAGGCATGCCAAGAATTTGGGCTGACTCCAGCAGAGGAAAAGAAAGACTGTTTTCTTTTTGATCATATGGGTAAGCGCTGAAAAGCTGTATCTGCAATACCCATTCTAGATCACGTATCGCAAGAGGGATTGCAAACTCTGTAACACCCTTTCACTGAACCTGCAGTAAAAGGAAGAGTAGACAAGGTCTAACCTCTCAACCCCTTCCGGAGTCCGTAGTGACAGCTGCGGCAAGTCGCAAGGCGCGTTTGCAGCACAAATGTGCTACACCCTTGGAGAACAAAGGCAGACAAATCTATGCTTTCGGCAAGAAAGTACTAAACATCGAGGCGACAATAGTTAAAGCGGTCAACGCCCAAGCGATAGTGGTCTGCTTTGACCACGATATGTGGTGCCGGCTGGCACCCATCTTAGAGCATTTGCCGGAACAGCACCCGTAGGAGGCCATGACAATTGTATGTGAGGACAAGGAAGCTTAAAACCATAGTATAAATATTGCAATGGACCTCGCAGAGCTGGGATTCAAGCAGATTGGTAATGGGGTCATCCTGAGAAGGCTAGGCTGGTTGCGCTGCACTGATTTTAGGTATAAGGGTGTTGAAATGCCAGGGAGAAAACGTTTTTATCAACAAAATCGACAAGGCTCTTAAGGCAATGAAGGCGGACTCCGATACTGCTTGATCATTGACTGCCTTACAAGGCAGAAGATCTTTTCGTCCCTTTCGGGGAGCCTCACGTCAAACCAGGTTGTCTTCACAAGAGACTCCAAGGGTTACGGAAGATCCAGCTACTACTCCCAGGGATATAGAAGACCTACCAGTCTTCCCAATGCAGCAGGGATTACTGCCAACCACAATGCAAACACAGCTCAGCCACCGCACAGAGAGGTAGGCATAACAAATCCCAGCAATGACTGCCCTAAAGGCGCAACAGTGGGAGGAAACTTGCCGCTTCATTTCGACAGGTGGCTATTAGTTACAAAGGACAGATGGGTGCTAGATGCTATCCAACACGGCCATCTGTTGGAACTGAAATGTAAACAGAAACCCTTACCTCCTGTAACGGTAAGTAGAAAATGCAATAGAAAGGGTCCCTCCTCTATCAAGGAGAAAAGAAGTATACTCAAGATACTTCATAGTAACAAAAAGCCTGACGGGAAGTGACATCTGATATTGGACTTAATAAAGTTAAACAAAAATATCAAGAAACAAAAGTTTAAATGGTCACACTGCAGGACAACATAAAGGACATACAGCCTCACAAACATCTAGCAGCGTTGGACTTAAAAGATGCCTACTTTCACATCCCAATAAATCTGAGGTACTGACAGTATCTCAGATTCAAAGTCTGAGAAAGTCATTAGCAGTTCCGAGTCCTTCAGTTCGGCCTCAAATCAACCCCCACTTTCACTAAATGCATAGCTCCAGTGGCAGCTTTCCTCAGAAATCAGAGCCACCATGTCTACCCATACCTGGAACTGGTTTGTCAGCAGCCCAACACATCAAGAAACTGTCACTTTCACTGACGCAGACAAAGACTCTACAATTGGGATTTGCGATCAACTACGCCATGTCCTGCGTAGTGGCATCAAAAATTATGGCGTTCCTGGGTGCACATTTTTTCACAGCACACGGCCGAGTCAGAACCTCAACCGACAGAGTGCACAGACTAATAACCCTGGCATGCTCATTCACCCTAAAACAAACAAATCACGGTGCACAAATACACGGCTCTACTAGGAACCATGTCGTCCTACATTCCACTGATAACAAATTGCAAACTACACATGCGATCGCTGCAGCAGTTCCTGGCTACCAGGTGGTTGCAGATCTGGGGTTCCTTCCTGGGGAGACAAGATAACCATCACTCCTGCGCTCTCAAGACACTGAAATGTTGGAAAGTGTGCAACAACATCTCGAAAGGGATGCCACAAGTAGAACCGACTCACCATTTTACGATTGTGACCAATGCCTCCTTGGCAGGTTGGGGAGCCCACCGGGGCAGACACCAGATCAAAGGCCTGTGGGCTCCCGAAGAATCAGCCCTACACATAAATGTTCTGGAGCTGCGAGTAGTCTATTGCACCCTACAATCTTTTCTTCTAATGATCCAAAACGCAGTAGGGCAGATCCTCATGGACAATAGCACCACAATTTTTACGTGCGCAAGCAGGGAGGAACGAGATCAAACACCTTGTTTCAGGAAGCTCAAACCATTTGGCACTGGGCCATTTGCAACAACATCGCTCTGCAAGCATTCCACCTGCTGGGGAAACACAAGCAGACACCCTCAGCAGGGACTCTACACAGTCCCAAGAAAGGCACCTTCATAGCAACCAAATAAACAAGATCTTCGCAGCCTGGGGCCAGCCTCCTCGGGACCTGTTTGCCACAATCTCCAACAAGAAATGCAAGGGATTCACAAGCAGGTTGCCGCACTCGAGCTCGTCGGGGGACGCGTCCTCATTCCTATGGACTGACATCTTGGCTTATGTGTTCACGCCACTTCCTCTGATCAGGAAGACAATCCAGATGATCTGCAGATACCATTGCAAAATAATCATGGTGGCATCATACTGGCCCAGACAGACCTGGTTCTCGGACCTCCTCCAGCTATTCGCGGACAGCCCAATACAGCTGGGGTCCCACTCCAATATCATGTCACAGGACAACGGTGCAATCCTGCATCACAACCCAGACTCCCTCAAGCTGACAGGGTTGCTCCTGATCACACTGAATTTGGCCTCCAAAACATCCTGCAGGAATGCCAGCGCATACTAGCGGCAGATAGGGCTCCTTTTACTAACAGCTCGTACAATCAAAAATGGAAAAGGTTCCACAACCCAACCTGCTAAAGGATGACACAAGCCCAGGGAAGAAGCTAGGAGGAGTGCACCGACAAGCATTAACCAGCGTGCACTTTTAAAGAAATTTTCTAGGCAGTCAAAACCCCTCAAGCTGAAACAGACTGCACATCTGACCATTGTCACGCTGCAGTCACTGACTGTTGTCACGCAGCAGTCGCTCACGCCACCCGAGATGCCTCTACCCATGCTTCAGACCCGCTCACCAGCATTTAGACAATTCCTGACCCAGATTCACTGTGTAGGCCAGCCTGCAGCCGTCTGTTCAGTCTCGCTGCCGAAATGCGTGCGGCCTCATACCTGCAGCTGTCTCCTGTCTTGAATTCTGTCGCAGAAGTTTCAAAGTGCTCTGAAATGTCTCAAAGCTGTCGAGCACCAAGAACATCTACACGCACAAGGTACATTGTGGTTCGGTCCCCCAGGTCCTTTTCCAAAGTTCCCTAGTGACATTTTATGACCCATTGCTTTCTTTGTGCTGAGACCAGGTATCCTTGAACATTGTGATTAATTACTTTACCAACTATCCTCCTGTCAGTTTCCGGAGTGCATCCCTTTTCTTTCCAGAAACTGTCCGTCCTCTGTATTCCTTTACATGGTGGGTTGTATTTTGTAATGTGCTAGAACTGTCTGTTGTGATAATAATAAAGTAGATATTTGTTTACAACCTTGACTGGACAGCCCCTTTTATCATTGGGTAACAATTGTATTTTTGCTCTGTTGCAACTAACCAACGATCCACTACCTTGCAGAGATAAGCCTACAGTTCCATCCACGTTACCAAAATTGGACAAGGAGGTTTATAATTGATTTGTGTTTCCAATCTGATCATATCCCTTCAGGTGTACTAGATGTGTGGGGCTGATTGATGGTTTAGAAACCGATATTCATCCCAGGTGCCCCTGGAAGTTGATTCATCACAGTGATTTTACTCTATGATCTTTGCAATCCAGAAAAAGAACCAGGCGGGACTGAGAGTGGTGTATTTATCATAGTACAACCTTTTCTAACCCTTAGGAAAATTTAAGATGGTGACCCCAGTGCATATTGCGGAGCCCTCTGTGAGAGAGATTGGATGTGTTCCCTCTACCTGAAGGGCGCTTATCTACACGTCCCCATGTGGCAACCGCATCAAAGATTCTTGAGGGTCATGGTGATGGGTCCCTACTTTCAATACAAGGTCCTGCTATTTCACCTCAATTCAGTACCTCGGGTTTTCAGTAAAATGATGAATGCAGTGGCTTCCATTTTCCTGGACAAGGGTTTCACGTCTACCCTTACCTCGATGACGTCATGGCCAGTTCTCTGGAGGAAGCACGGGGTACAACTCAGTCAACCTGAAAAAGTCAGATCTAATCCCTTCCAAGTCATTATTGAATCAAATGGGATATGCAGAAACAGGTGATATTTCCAGCACAAGACAGGTTCAAAGACATTCGGAGAGCAGTGAATAACGCCAAGCAACCCTATTGGCCTGTAGTTCTTAGGGTTTTCTCTCTGGCCAGACTTATATATTAGTTCTATAGTCGCTATCTTCCATGAGCTTGAGGCGAGGTTGAGGCAGTCTCCGGCAGTCTCTCTACCTTGTCTACTGTGGGAGGACCCCATCGAAGTACTTAATTTCAGTGTCTACCGCGGAGCGGTGAGCGGAGCTTGAGGCGAGGTTGAGGCAGTCTCCGGCAGTCTCTACCTTGTCTACTGTGGGAGGACCCCATCGAAGTACTTAACTTCAGTGTCTACCGCGGAGCGGTGAGGGGAGCTTGAGGCGAGGTTGAGGCAGTCTCCGGCAGTCTCTCTACCTTGTCTGCTGTGGGAGGACCCCATCGAAATACTTAACTTCAGTGTCTACCGCGGAGCGGTGAGCGGAACTTGAGGTGAGGTTGAGGCAGTCTCCGGCAGTCCGCGGCATCCCCGCGGCACACGGCGCACGGCCCCTCGAAATGAAGCCTCGTGAACCCTGTGAAACCTCCTTACACGAAAGCTCCACTATTTCTCCATGTGCGCAGGAACTTCAAACAGAGCGCACAGCAGAGCAGCGACTCCTAAGAAGTAATTTTAAATCACGTCAATGAAATCATCAACACAAAAACTGAAGGTATCAAGGAATATTGCCGTGGCCCCTTCAGCCTGCACTACACCTGGCAATACCCCGTCAACCCGCTTCGATTTTGAAAATCCTTTCGACGGGACCCAGCGTTCACCCTCTGTATCCTGTTCGACTCCCACGGAGCCACTGCCCAGTGCGACCGAAGCGGAGGAAGGTACAAACGCATCAACCACAACAAACGCCAGAGCACAGCTTTTTCAACATGGCTTATCTGTCGCCTCTACAGACCTATTGAATCCTTCATGCGCCCCAACAAACATAGGCGCTCTTACCTCGGAATCTCCCGCCTCCCCTGGTGGGCTGGGTAGGAGCACGGAGGACCTCCGGGACCCATTGGACTCTTCGGATTTATCGGCCTCACAGAACTTCCAAGGCGCTGTGGCTCTTTCGACATGCCCGCTACCCATCTCATTGGAGTCTCCTTCCTCCTCCTCTTCCAGCGTCAGCGCCCAGCCTGCACAGCCTTCCCGCCAGGCCCTTACGGTGGCGAGAGAGGCAGACGATTCGACAGTCGGAGGACGGTCGGCGTCTGCCCCTGTGCTGGCAGCCTGGGTGAAAAACCGGGTTGAGGTGGAAACAGGGGACGTCCTCCCGGTCGACAAAGGAAGGGAGCCTACGAGCGGTTGGATGCTCCTCCGTGCCCCAACGTTGGAACCCTGGTCTTCTGGCAGCGTGCATGCCGCGTAAAATAAGTCTCTGAGAACTGTGGCGGGACTCCGGCCCTGCCGGAAAATCGTACGACCAGCACAGCGGTGCCCCCCCAGGAGCTCATCTGTCAGTCAGAAAATTTGCTGGTGTCGCCAGCCATAATTATGGTCCAGATCCACGCAGCTAAGGAGCAAATTGCTTCAGCAAGTTCGTCAAAAAAAAGAAATGACAGTGACCACATCAAGATTTCTCTAAAAAAATAACCTATGACAAAATTGGCGAGCAGTCCAACCAAGGAGGATTCTCCAATAGGAGAGCAGACCAGTCAAAATATCCTGGAACTAAATGCGGGGAAACCGCTCAAGTGACGAAATTCTTTTCCCGACCAGATTAAGTAAATCCTGCACTGCTAATACATCCTACGAAGTCATTGACGAAGTCATTGACGAACTACCGGAAGAACCGGTATCTGAATCTACTGTTCCCAAAGCACTGGCAAAGAATTTAAAACAAGACGCTAAATCCAAAAAATCGGAAAACTTAAAGAGAAAATAAAAGAAAAAAGATACAGGAAAAAAAACTCTCCCCTGTCCACTGTTATCAACGGCGTTAAAATACTTTCGGACGCGGAAATTCGGGAAGCAATCCAAGATCTCCCACCCGCCACCAAAGCAAGAAAAACAACATTGGGCCTCATTACACGTTGTGCGGTAAGGGTTTACCGGTACCAGTAAGGGTACCGGTACCGGTAAACCCTTACCGCCTTACTTCGAGGTCCCTTTGCGGGTCCTCCCTTAACGCCTGGTTTTTCCAGGCGTTAAGGACAGGACCTGCAAAGGGACCTCGGAGCTAATTACGGTACCGCAATTTGCGGTACCGTAATTAGCACCTTCCCCATTCCCATTATGCCCTAGGGGGGCAAAAATGGGAATGGGGAAGGGCCTTGGTGAATGGGGAACTACCGCCCCTCTCACCTTGGAGTAGGGCGGTAATTCCGCCATCCACCAAGGCAGACTCGGTACGGTACCGGCGGCAACCATGGCGCTAATAGCGCCATGGTTACCGCCTATCGTGTAATGAGGCCAATTGTATGCTAAAAAACAAATGGATCCTTCAAGTGCCGACAAAAGTGAGCCTGAACCAAACAATGCTCTAAAAAGAGGAAGACATTCTATGAAGATACAAGAGGAAATAACTGCACCCATCCCGAAAGAAAGCACTCCAGATTCCCTGCCCACCACCATACACCCCGTACACCTACCTACATTGAGTGCGAGTAGCTTGGGAATAATAGAGGCTGCACCTAACATCAAATCTCATACACCTGCACAAGGGGAAGATCAAATTGGCGTATTGCTGCCACTCACCACAGAACTCTCTCCTAAAGAAAAATCTGTCAATGAAATTGCACCGATGTCTCCTTCAGTCCCTAATCACCAACAACTATTCGGGACTCAACCACCGATGCAACTTCCTCCGGATCAGCAAACTGGGAAACGTAAAAACCAAGATCAACCTACTCAAACAGATGAAAGTCTAATTTAACAACTGTTGAACTCAACACCTCGACCACGTTCGCCACCAAGAAATAGGAGATTAAGCGAAATAGTTCCTCCTAACTCAAAAGACTCGCCGTCCAAAAAAAATTATTTGGCCACCATCATGTCGGCAATTACAATAGCTCTAGCACCATTTGGGAAGCTCTACGAAAATATCAACGACTCGTTAAAGGACAGCACCACAGTAACAGCAATGATGCACACCAAGTTGATATTTGTAGAAGGATTTATCACCGCCCTGGAACAAACTAACAAGAAGCACAGAGAAGCCTGGGACATGAAGCTATCGGTATTGGAAGAAAAACTACGACTCCTCCAAACCATCAGTCTGGAAAAAACGACTTCAGATGACTAAGAAACCCAAACCGCACTTCAAACACAATCCATGAAAATGGCGCCGCTCTTTGTTAACCGAACGAGTAAATCGCCTTCTCGAACAACGGAGCCTCTGAAAATGACACTCCGAAAACTCACTTCCAAAAAACCATCTGCTCCAACGCCGAACAACCCCTATTGAAGCTAACAAAAAGCCCTCAACAAGATTCATGCATGAGGCGCAAAGAAGCCACAGTAGAGCCACCACCCTCTCCTAAGGGAAACCACAAAGAAATTATAAGAGCCTGCATTGATGAAACGACGGACCATGAAATCGACACCATTATTACCACCCAGCCGACCCTTTCACCACGGTCTGCCGATGAATTTATCTGCCAAAGTTCGCTGATGGATTTATCACAACACGAGGACTCAGCAGAAATCATTGAACTTGACACGGAAAATGGAGAAAGCTCTGGAAAGCAACCTGGAAACTCAACCACGCTCACTTAAAGAAGGCACTAACAAAACTACACTCTCCAACCCGTGTAAGAGACCTTCTAACTTAAATCAGGCGGATGACTCGAGTATTGAACAACTATATGAAAAATTAAAATCTACCAAGTCAATCGCCTCGACTAAACCATTGCCTACTAAAGAAAATTAGTCTAAATCCAAGTATCAGCACGAATCCTCCTCAAGATCTAATGACAAGCATTCTGAGTCAGTGCGTTTATTCAAGATCGCACAAAAACCGTCAGAAGAGCATTACATGATCCTGAACAGAAGAACTGTTCTCAAAATCCTTAAACAGGTCGACATACTTAACACACTAAAGTCTGATGACTTTACGCTCATAGAGCCCTACCACAGAAATAAGCAAGCAAAGGCATATCTCCACATCAAAATTTGGCGTTCCGTGAGATTCCCCACGAAGCCTACGCAAAAGTTGCCCATGTGGGCTTCATTCTGACGGAGATCCAGAGCTCAAAAAACCGCAAGATCCAGACGGAAAGCCACAAAAACTCTGCAGCAAAAAATTACAGATACAAATCACGAACTGAGGATCTGTACAGATCGAGAAGACGGGGAAGAATGCCGCCCCGCAGGGAAAAACCTGTCTACCATGAACCTAGAACCGCAGGGAAAGCTCCATCTAGATTCAACCATTCGAAACACTATCGGGATGTTAATGGAAGGTTTGAAGAAAGAAGTGATTGAAGACATTGCAACGAGCTTAGAAGACCATCTGCGTCAACCCATACATCGTCAGCGCGCCGAAACGACCGAAGATCAGCATCCCCAGCCCATTATGTACGGCCTAAGCAACACACTGACCAGTCTACTAGCCACCCAGACCCTAAACCTACAAAAGATACATGGTCTTGGCTGCAAGATGCCTTCACGCCCGGTCCAAGAGATAGCAGCAAACGAGCGGAGCCAATTCTCCATCTCGGCTACCCGATTCTAACAATGAAGCCCAACGGAATTCAACCCTTTCCATAGTGTCATGGAACACAAGAGGCCACATGCACTTAACCAACATTGGCAGCTACAACTTAGGATCCCACAATATTATATGCCTCCAAGAAACGTGGCTAGTGAACAAACCTGTACTTGACGGCTACACCATCGAGATCTCGCCTGCCTTAAAAGGCCCGTTCGGCAGACCTTCTTCGGGCTTATTAATTGCTATTCGGAGGGGTCAAACATAAGCATCACCAAGACAATTGTAGCCACCTACGCTTTCCTGGCGGTGCTCATAACAACGAGTAATGAAAATGACTCTGAAGTCTGGGCTATTATTAACACCTACTGGAACCCTCAAAGAACATCGTCCGGCAAATTCTGTGACGAAGCAGCTAAAATCATTGACGAAATAATGATTAAACATAAAACCTCGGATATTCTCATCTGTGGAGATCTGAACTCTAACTGCCTGAAGTCGACTGACCACACGCCGGCAGCAGAAAGAGGAAAACTGTGGGTTTCATTAATGAATTCTAAGAATCTTCGAAATGCTGCAAAATCCAACAATCATCCCACTATCCCTACATGGGAGCGCGACCAATCTATAGCCAACCTTGACTGCATCTTTGTTGCAGAAAAAATCTACTCGAGCATAGCCTCTTTTGAAGTAATCAGAACGGAAGCTAGTGACCACAACCTGCTTAACCTCACATGCAGAAGAAAGAGATGTGACCACCAATTATACAACGTTGCGGTCGAGGTGAACACTCAGCTCTCTCATTTGCGTATGACTGCAAAAGATATCAAAACTTTGACAGACGAATACAAAACTCTCACTTCAGACAATGAAGCAAGCAATGTACCATTCAGGACTAGCTACATCCCACTGCTCCTGCCATTCAAAAAACCTCGAAAAGGGTATGATAATCAGAGCGGAAACTTTACCCATACCTACAATCGGACCCTTGTGATCAGACAACATCACTTAAGAAAATTAAAAAAAGAGGCAATAACTGTGCACTCCTCAACTCTATGGGCATCCTACCTTCTGGAGCTGAGATCATACAAAAAGTGGCTAAGAAACAACAGATCAGCACTCTACCAAGCAGACGCTGAAAACATGATTAAGACCATAGCTAACAAAAAAACCAGTGAATTTTGGAAATTGATCAATGAACCAAACTTCACCCTAACTCACAGATGATAAACGCAGTTTCTGAAGAATGCTGGTTTAACCACTTCTCTAAATTGTTTGATCACCCTCCCACGGACACTGAGAGGACAAAGTCGCCAATCAAATCCCAGTGGGTCGACCTATCTGATACAGATGACATAAGAGCAATCATCATGAAACTGAAACTCTCACGTGCACCTGGACCTGACGGGCTAGCAAATACTGACTTGAAACAACATCCAGAGGCCTGGTCAGCAGTCTTGAGCCTGATATTCAAACATTGCCAGGAACGTAAAATAATCCCGAGCTCCTGGAATCCAGCCATTATCGTCCCGATCTTTAAAAAAGGCACGAGAGAAGACCCTTCCAACTACCGTCCTATCGCCTTACTGGATGTCATCGGTAAAGTCTTTGCTACCTCTCACCTGACCCACTTCCGGAACTGGGCAATAACTTCTCCAGCCAGGGACCCTCTCCAATCGGGTTTCTGAAAAAATGGCAGCACTGCGGCTAACATAATGACCTGAAACATTTTAAAAGAAAAATTCTTGCTTGGTGCTCCTAGAATCTTCCTCGCCTTCGTGGATTTATCCCAGGCTTTCGATAAAGTAGATAGATCGAAACTGTGGGTCAAACTTAAGAACTGGAATTGTCCAAATCAGATCCTCAACCCTATTATCGCCCTGCATACAGACACTCATATATCAGTCAGACTAAATAATCAGGGCTTACTCTCCAATCGCATACCGTCCAATTGAGGAGTCAAACAAGGATGTCCTCTGGCTCCAGCTCTTTTTATCTCCTTCCTTGGCGATTTCCAAACCTCACAAGATCAGATTAGATCGTTCCCCCCGAAGATTGGAAATACAATGGTTACCAGACTCCTATACGCAGACGACCTCATCATTTTGGACCATACCCAAGTCGGTCTTCAACGCCAACTGGACAACCTGGCCATGTACACCAAGGAGAACAATCTGGAGATCAATAACTCTAAAACAAAAATACTGCTTCTGCAAAAGCAGGGGCGAAAAAAAAAAGAATCCTTGAAGTGGTTTTTGAACCAATCAAAAATCGAAATGGTTCCATCATTCAAATATCTTGTAGTTGACATTGAGAAAACTTTGTGGTCTAAAACAAAAAACCTTACAGCCCAACTCCGTGCAATCGATAGAAAATATGGTAAATGCAGTCTCCTTCCGGCAATCCAATTCTATAAGTAAAAGATAATTCCAACACTGACATATGGCATGCATGCCAACCTCTCAATTCCAATGACCCTATGGCCTAAACTAGAAGGTTTCATCTGGAGAGCAACATTAGGCTTACCGAAATCGACAGCTGTGGCACCCATAAGACGTGAACTTGGGCTCCTCTCCATGGATGCAGTTGTCACTCAGAGCACGATTCAGCTCTACAGGAAAATTAGGAACCACGATAGCCTCTAAATATACAGGATGATCTCCGAAGAAATATTTAAGGGGAGCAACAAATCCCTTAACAACTGGGCTGATAAGCAAAGGCGCACACTGCAAGAAATAGCCTGCTCAGACGAGGAACTAATCCAGAATCCCATGAGAATAAAAACGAAAATGGAATGGCTTGATTGGATAAAAACTAATGACAACACTGTCTCGAACAAACTATTAACCCATCTGCCGCCAGTCTACAACAAACTGAAGCAACCGATGGAGTATTGCACTAGATATCCAAACAAACGCCTCATGAGAACTCTGCTGAAAGCCCGTTTAAATCTCCTTCCCACTCAAGAAGTCCTGGCAATTCGGGCCGCATCCAAGGAACAATCCTATAGACTTTGTAGAGACCTGCAAGCCACGGAATTTATCAAACACCTTTTGATGGTTTGTCCGTCCATTCACCACGAAAGAGAGGCCTTCCTCGGCCCTGTGTACAAATCATCATACGTCGTCGACAACAACATCTGGTGGAATCGTCTCATCACAGGAGCTCAAACGAGATGGCTAATAGCGGCTACCAAACTAATAACCATCGCTTTGGAGAAAACTTTGCAAAATCCATAAAAGAGAACTTTCGACAAACACTTGTTCGGGGAATCTATATCTGCACAGAAAATGACACTTCTTCCCTTTAGACAACAAAGAAGGCTGTTTTGTAAACATCTAAATTGATTAAATACAAAAAAAAAAAGATAAGGGTATTGTTTTTGTTCTTGTGATTGTATCAATGATGACTTTAGTAAACCTAGCTCATTCTTCCGGGGCTTGTTTCAAGTGGGCGTTTGTTAAATCGTCTGGGCCCGGCGCTCTAGAGTTGGTTAGTTTCCGAATTTTCACTTCGATAGATGTTAAATCAGTCTGGAGTGTCCATTCCACTTTCATCTTATTCTGAGTTTGAGAATTCCCAACCTTTGAGTTTCTGTAGAGTTCTGTGAAGTGATTTATCCACTTCTGTTCACCCACGTAGTTATGAAGTCGGTTAGGTGTGCCGTTTGTTAATATTTTTATGGCTAACCAAAATTCTCTCGAATTACGTCCGTTTGTCAGGCGTAAGAATGTTTCTGCATCAGCTTGATAAATTGATGCTTTGTGCGATTTTAGCCAGTTTATGTAATACCTCTTAGCTATAATAGCTGCTTCTTTATCCATTATATACTTTGTTTCTTTTGACAAACGGATCGCTTTCCTAAGTTTTTTCCTCTAAACAACCAAATCTTTATCATAGGTGTGGAATTTACCGTTTAAATTTGTTTTTGAATTCTTGATCGCATATCGGTATATGTTTAAATGCTGTTCAAAATCAGAGGTGAGTTGGGCCTTATTTAGATCTCCCTTAGTATATCTTTCAATCAGGTTTCCAACATCACCTGCATTAACTTTCAGTTTTATTCTTCCACTACATTCTTCGATTAGCAGTTGCATCTTATTTTTCTATCCTGTAATGATGTCCACGTGAATTCTAGCATATTATGATCACTATTAGTGGTTGGAATAGTTTGGAATTTAGTGATGTAAGAAAGAAATTCATGTGTAACAAAAATGTGATCAAGTGTGGCTTTCGCGTCACCCTTTTCCCAAGTTGGGACAGTATCTTCATTCTTTTCATTTAGGAGATGGAGGTCGTACAAAATAATAAACTTTCATTATTTTTGCCCATTTTGTTCCTCTTTTTATTGTCAGCGTTTTAGGAATATAGGTGATATTTCCTCGTTTGACATCCGGATAGATTAAGTTTAAGTCTCCACATATTATCAGATGGGACAGATCGTTTTCAGAAGAGATTTTCTGAAGAATGACGCTTGCTTTGTTTAAAAACTGTTCGTCACTTTGAGCAACAGGGTTCCAATACGAGTTAATTATTATTATTTCCTTGTCAGTAGGACGGTTCAGGTAATGGTGACTCCCTTCCCACTTAAGTTGAAGAACCTGAAAAAATAAAGATGATTCTATCACCTTTATTACACGTAGTTCGTTATGCGACCTGACCAAGAGACCCAAAGAGGGACGTCCAAAGACCCTCTTTGCTGCTGGTGCAAGAAAAGTTGAGAATCCATCCATGTATGGTTGATCTCTTAGCCAGGTCTCTTGGAGACATACCACATCGTAGTCTCCAAGCTGAAGGTCTGAATGTCTCAGTAAGTGTGCAAAACCTCTTGTGTTCCATGATCCGAGCTTTAGGTGAAGCCCCTTCTTCTGGGCAGTCCTACATTCGTCCTCTGTTAAAAATCTGTCCTGGGGTTGCTAACTTAGTTTTCGCGACTCTATAAATCCAAGTCCATTGTTTCCCTTCCTTAATTTGACCATGTTCTTTCTCTCTGTTTTGTTTAGAATTTGATCCCGCTCTCACTGGTTCTGGTACGAATGTTATCCCAAGTTTCGGAAGCGGCTCTTTAGGTATACGATCCACTTTCGTGGAGTCCAAATATTGAGTTGTATTTTCTGTTTCCAATGGTGTTTGAGATAATTTTGGTAATTTACCATGTTCGGGACACTTGCCTTCCTGATTTGTTCTGAAAATGTCTACGTCTTTTATCTCTGTTTGCATTAGATCTAAAATAGAAACCTCTGTGTACTCTGTTTTTCTAGGACGAGGACAAATCATTGTTTGTGTTTTTAGAGCTGTTTTTTTACATATGTGGTTCGTATCCAATGTCAGGGCTTTTGCGCCACATTCTGTTAAATCGTATCCTAATATTATAAAGCTTTCCGCTACTCGTAGTAATAATGAACGTACCAGTAAAGACGGTATGTGCAGCTGGACGTTATCCAGTTCACCTTTAACTCCAAACTCTATGATTTTTATGTCCTCTGTTCTGATTACTCTTAATGCGGGTGTGCAGTGAAACAAAAACAAAATATTCCTCCTGTTTAGAATGACTGCATCAGATTTTTCTATAGCTTTAAGGTGGAGGTTTCATTCACTTTTTATTTTTTCCTTATAGGTGAGCCATACCCCCCTGTTTGTTTTCTCTCTTGACTTTGATCTTCTACAGCCTTTCAGACCTTTAGGTTTTCGTTATCATTGTAAGTTTTTTAATCATGGTCGTCTCTTTTTTTCCCATGAGGTTGAGGATTTATGTTTCTTTTCCCCCTGAACATCTCCGTGATGAGTGGAGGCTGAAATATTTGATGATGTATTATGTTCGTGAGGGATTCTTGGCCCTGGCGAGGCCGGTTTCTTCTCCCAGGTCGCAGTCTTTGATCTCATTTCCACCTTTTCCCTCTTTAAAGCTAATGACATAAAAGGAGGAGAATAATGACCCGTTATATCTTTTTTGGTCTTTCTGTTTAGCTTTTGCAATTGTCGACTTTCTTCCCCCAGGCAGTAAAGGTCGGACTCCAATCCCTCTTTTGAGTATTCTGACAGATTCATAAGGTCAACAGAAGAGTTCCCGGTTTGCTATAGCAAAAGTGGTGACATCTAAGGAAACTAGTTCTACGCTTGGTTTCAGTGTCAATTTTCTTGTGTTTCCTGTTTGTGCTAAGACTCTCTCATCTTCACTTTCGTCGCTCTGATCTATATTCTTTATGTTTTGAGACGGCTTCTCTTCAAAGGTAACACTCCTTGTTCCTAATCCTTTGCCATTCATTGGTGGCAGGAATACTGGGTGTATGTCTTCTTTGGGCGTTTTGCATTGTGGTTTGGCATTACTTCTTCTATTAGTCAATTGTGTTTTGTTCCTTTTAGCTCCAATACCACAGACCCATTTGAAGTATTTTTTTCAGAAATTTAATTCAAAGATCTTATATCTTATTTTTCGCTGTTTGGTTTTGCGTAACCTGGACAGGGTGCTTGTAATTGGGTGGCGCTTTTGTTTGTGCTCTTCTCTATAGGTTTGGACGATAAGGGCCCTTCTCCTGACTGCTTATCGTGAGATATTTTCTGTTCTTTCAATTCTGTCTCTGTCATCAGTGATATTTGGGTGCTTGATGATAGTAAGGCACCCTCGTCGAATTCTTTAGCCTTAAGTCCCTCTTTACCATCTTGTTTCGTGGGAAGGATTTTAGTTTCCACGCACGAGGGTGTCTGACATGAAACATTCTCGTACGCTTTATGATTCCCCACCGTAGGTTCCTGTGGGATAGTTTCGGAGACCGAGCCTGACGCACTCTCCGTCTTATTCTGAGAGTTATCGGGGGATTTGTTAGAACTGTTAATCTCTGAGGGACACTTCTGTTCATTAGTCCATCCCCCTGTTTGTGAAAGGCGTAGTTGCCCATTCACGTGATCACGCTGAGTATCCTTTGCTGGGTCAATGCCCGCCCATGTGAAAGCTTGTGAATCCAATAGTGCCTAGTTGGATTTATATCCGCTCCTTGTAGTATTTCTGCATCCGACAGTTCGCCCAGTGCATGCTGTTTTGCATGTTTTTTTTTTTTTAAACCATGTTTATTTTTGGTTCGAAAGCATATAGGTAATTACAACATAGCATTTGCAAACAATAATCACTTAGGTTCTGCATTTACTTATGTTCATGTCTTACAGTTCATAGGAGTTTGCATTACCTTCGAGAATTTTCAGTTTTCGATTCCTTTCCTCCCTCCTCCCCCCTCCTCCACTCACCCTTTCCTTTTATCCCCCATTCCCTATAAATCCCTCTCCCCCCAACTTTAAGCACTATTTTACACTTTAAAGTCCGGACTATTTAGAATTTTACTCAATGACTTTGTGTTCTGGAGAGTTCAGATTACATGTGTGTTCCGGAGCAGGCAGGGTTTGAAGAAGTGGGCTTCTCTGTCCCGTACATGTTCATGGAACGGGTTTCAGGTAGGTAAGAATCTTAGGTATTTACCAGTACTGATGGCGCATATCTTCTCCATAGTCATTACTCTCCAGATCTTAACCCACCAGCGTGCTGAAATTGGGCCCTCTTTGTTTTACCAATTTTGTGCAAGAGTCTTTCCTGCTGCTGATAATAGGTGAGTAATAAGCTTGGCTGTCGTTCCTGACATTGCATATTTCCCTTCTATAGGGACTCCCAAGAGAATTGTCTTCTCGGATCTCGGCAGATCAACCCCTGAAACGTCCTTTATGTAGCTTAGTATTTCTTTCCAATAGGCAACCGTTTAGGGTATGTCCACCACATATGGAATAGGTCTCCCTTCTCACCGCAGTTCCTCCAGGAATTTGGTGAATATGACTTTGTAATTTTATGAATGCGGTTTGGGGACATATACCACCTGAGGCATTGTTTGTACGCTGATTCCTTTACCGTGGTGCATCTGGAGGTGCTGTGTGCCCGCACCCATATTTGGTACCATTCCTCCTCTGTTAGTTATTCTTGCATGTCTCTTTCCCAGTTCATTTTGTATGTGAGGTTGTCTGGAGACCCCCTTCGCTGTGTTGCCTTCCTGAAGCGAGAGTTCTAATCCTGATGACTTTCTCGTGCCTGCTTTCTTCACCATTGGGTGGGTAATCCAGTGCCTTATTTGTGCATATCTATATTGTTCATTTTCTCCTATATTGAATTCCTGCTGGCAATCTGTGAAGAGCAGTGGGGAGCCGTCTTTGTACATGTCTTTCAGGTAGATAGTTTCCGCCCCTGAACAACCCGCCCAAAATCCTCGCTGAAGATCCGGTGTGAAATCTGGGTTGTACATCAGTGTTGAAAATGGTCCCATTTCACTCGGAATGTGTTTCTTTAGTGTTTTGTTTCTTAAAACAACTGCAGAAAGGTGGATTCTTCTGGAGCAGTGATCTTTTTCTTTGAATTAATTTTTTTATATGTTCTTTTTGATTTATTATCATTGTCTTTGGGTCTTTTTAATGGCTCTTTTTTGTTTAGAATTACTGGGAGTGTTCCACGCACCGTCCAGTTCTTATTCGTTGGTTTCAAAATCTTCTTTCCATTTAATAGATGTTTCTTTAAAGCAACTGTTTTTTGTGTTTTTTTTTAGTTGCTGTTGGTTTGTCTCTTTTGATTATTTTGGTAGTTATCTAGATCCGTTGAATTTAAGCGTTTTCTAGGTCTGTAGTTACATCCTGGAATTCGCTATGAACAAACACAGCACTTGGAGTGTCTGATGTGTCTTTAGCAGATTCAAAGTGATTGAAAGAGTCTGCGTTTTGCAAATCGTCTTTGGGTGTCCGAGGGGAAGTGCTCCCAATATCTTTTATGTTTGGTATAGGGTGAATATCAATTGTAACTTGGGTTTTATTTGTTTCCTGTGGTTCGTTTTGACAGGGTAATTCAGAGAGTTTGGATATATTGATGGGAAGTGGTTCCGCACACTACACGTCTCCCAATGTTATAGAGTTTCCAGTGAAATGTTTAGGAACGCTGACTAGTGGTTCAATATCCGTTTCATCCCCGGGCCAAACAGGCGTTTTCAGATCAACACAGCGGGGCCTCACCAATAACTCCCTGTCTACAGTCTCTATGGATGCAAACGTTCGCGGCACTGGGAGCTGGGCCAGGAACTGGACAGAGAGTCCACATCAACATTCCTCGTCCCTCCAGCCCGCCCCCAATCTTGCACACATTAGCACCCCCACACGCCGTCTGCCACTGGACTTGCCTGGGGGAGCATGTAAGGGACGGTAAGGTGGGACAGACTGTTATGTGGCCGGCCGGCTCTGAGGTTTCCATTGAAGAGTGGATTACTATACTTTGCAATAAAATATTTGTATATGACACATTTTCATCAGGTTTATTAGTCACAGCCTTACCTACTCTAGGAGCGGGAGCGGCTGATCAGGTTTCAGTGTGCTTCTATGCTCCAGACCGTTGTTGGCGTCACCTCGGTGGCGTTGGCTTCTCACGTGCCTCCCTTCTTCTTCTAAAGCCTGTCGCATTTCCGTTGCGTGCCAGAGACTGCCATAGACTGCCAAACTCTGCTGCCAACCTCTGCGGCCGCTCCGTGGTGGAAGGCAGGCTATGTAGGCTGGCTCCTCCTCACACAAAGATAGGCAATGAGAAAAGACTTCAGTAGGAACGGTGAGGCAGAATATTCTGCTGTAGACTGCCAAACTCTGCTGCCAAATTCTGCGACCGCTCCGCGGCGGCAGGCAGGCTATGTAGGCTGGCTCCTCCTCACAAAAAGATAGGCAATGAGAAAAGACTTCAGCAGGAACGGTGAGGCAGAATTTGCTGCCGTCGACTGCCAAACTCTGCTGCCAAACTCTGCGGTTGCTCCGCAGCGGCAGGCAGGCTATGTAGGCTGGCTCCTCCTCACATAAAGATAGGCAATAAGAAAAGACTTCAGCAGGAAAGGTGAGGCAGAATTTGCTGCCGTAGACTGCCAAACTCTGCTGCCAAACTCCGAGATTATATAGCTGAATTTCTTACTGATTCCACAATTTGAGGCAGAAAAGTCTCTTCTCTGTTTAGACTTAAGAAGAATGCGTATCTTACCATAACTAAACCATTCCGTAAATCAGATTCTCTGTTTGCCACTTTTGGGGGAACTTCCCTAGGCATGCAGGCATCCAAAGGTTCCATAGTGAAATGGATGGTGTTGTTGGAGAGGAGCTACCACCTTCCTTCATTCCCAAGCGCTTTAGAAGTAGGCAAGACTTCTATTAACTGTTTCTAGGCACTAGAGCACTGAGAAAGCTTTTTTCATGCAAATATAATCAAACACCCAGACATCGGCGGGCACTAAGAGAAGGCAGTTAGTATTTAAATATAAGGTGCAAATAACTGTTAGCTGAATGAATTTGTAAATGTCAAGACCTATGCAGTTTTTAGTACGGTAGGAGCGAAAAATACTCCCCCTCCCTTCTCAGAAGGAATGTGTCCTGCGCTAAAAATGGATTGCAGGGCTCATGCGGTGTTGCGTCATTGAGGCTAGCTGGCAGAGCACACACAGTAACTCATCAGCTGTTTGCTGTCTGTCAAAAAGCCCTTGCAGGCTAAGACTCAATGCACGACATACAGAATTATGAAGCCAGGTTTAAAAGAGATTGTAAGACCAGATAAAAGTAGGAGTATAATGAGTGAAGTAAAGAGAGCATGACTGGAAAATGTGTTTATATATAAATGTTCATAAGTAGCAAAATGATGAAAAATGAAACTACAGTGTATTCTAGCAATATGTTAAGTAGTATATCCTAAATGGAAATCCAACCACGAAGGAAGGAAGACTAGAGTATCCCTTGTATGGAAGCAAGACAAGTTGGGATAAAGATATGCCCATATCAGGAGATGCCACTACAGCAAGTTAACAGTATATAAGGCTTCTGCCTGGCACCAGTCTGGAGGTGCTTGGAATGGTGGAAGACAGAACAGACCATTCAGAAGCAGATTTCTTTGCCCCATCCTCATTTCTGTAAAGATTAAACTCGTTATCCTTGCAAGATAAGACTCTTGGCCTTGCTTCCCTAGAGGGATGCATTTATTCTGGTTTGAGGATAATTAAGGGGTACCCCCTAAGTTGGACTACCCTTTCAGTGGTGACTTCCCGACGTGATCTTAGTTTTTTGCCTATGTACTTTGCGAAGACCCAGGCCAGTCTGCCATGCCCATCTATAGTGACCGGTCCCATAAATCAAAAAACGCCTGTTATCCTGAGCGATTTTAGTTGGAGCCATTTTAAAAGAAATCCTCTCCGCTCACTGAGGCAGGGCGTGGCTCTAGAAAGACAGGCCAGCTTCCTAACGGAGGAAAACTCAAGTGAACATCGCCCATGTGAGTATACTCTTGCAAGTGATAACAACATGGGAACATGTATGTATGAATGTATGATATTATGGTGATGTGAATGATAGCATGTGATGTGAA
This sequence comes from Ambystoma mexicanum, assembly GCF_040938575.1. Classification (NCBI taxonomy): domain Eukaryota; kingdom Metazoa; phylum Chordata; class Amphibia; order Caudata; family Ambystomatidae; genus Ambystoma; species Ambystoma mexicanum. Next base: position 1,186,635,868 of record NC_090928.1, on the reverse strand, counting down.
TGATGTACAAGGTCAATGGAATAGGACTTTTGGTGAAGTATTATGGAATAGGACTTTTGGTGATGTATTATGGAATAGGTTTTTTGGTGATAAGGAATAGATTGGATAGGATTTCAGGTGATGTGTTAAGGAGTAGATTGGATAAGAGGTGGGTTATGTATTGAAATTGTCGTGTATTTCTGTTTTTCTACTTTTTATAATGGAAAAGGGGAGCCTCCACGTATAAAAGACTGAGATGAAAGGCAGCCTCAGCGTATAAGGACTGGGAAGTAAGGGATCCTCAGCCATAACAGGTTGAGAAGGTAGTACCACGCATTATTCTTTTATGACGATAAAAGCAATGCGATCCTCAGCATATTAAGCTGGAAAGGCGGTACTGCAAAGTATGTAAGAAAAAAAGTAGTGGCTCAGTATAAGGAATGGGCCTGGATTGTAGTAAATTATTTTTGTATATTTTCTCTTACTGTCTTTTGTGGGGAAAAAAGGAAGGAAGGTGGCGTGTGAAATCAAAGTGGAAAAGAATAAGGGGGATGAGGAAAAAGTGGGTTGATATGTATTTTTGTGTAACACGTAGCAGCGTACGCAGCATAATAGTTAGGTCTAAGTGAAGCAGAAGGGACGTGCGCAACATTATGGAGGAAGAAACCCCAATAAAACACATTCATAGGGTCCTGCCACTGAATTGCAACAGAATAAATAAGTACCATCAACAATGGATAGTAGAAACAAAGGAAGGGGGGATGTCCTGCTACTTGCCAGGGCAGGGATCCCATAACAGGAACATGCTAAAACATGTCCATCTTTTTTAGCAGCAAAATATAAAGGGAATACATTGCAAAAAAGAAAGATCTCTGACAATTTTTTGAGGATATGGAAGATCAGGAAAGTGAAAAAGAGATCCAATGTAAGGGGATATACACTGTAGCCCCTAAACCAGCAGTAGCGTATACAAACCCAGTCGATAAGCCTCTATTGGTAGAGAGAGTGTCAACATGATTATCAGGATTAGCAACTAGGTGGGGGGCTCAAGAGCTTTTGCACCTCCACCTCCATACAACCCATCCACAAATGCTGATATGCCCGTAGCATCAGTGCACCCAGAGGGTCCACAAGCAGGTATGAATAACGAGTTAAGAGCATTGCAGGAAAGGTTGGTCAGGTTACAAGAACCCGAAGAAGTATCACCAGAAATAAGGGTACCGATGCAGAAAATAGGGGGATTGGTAGTCAGGAGAATTTTTGTTTAGATTCAACCCTGGGGCAATAACACATTTTTGTTTTAAGAAAGATGATGGGGAGAGGGTATGAACGGTTCTAGGATATGAAGTAGATCAAACAAGGGAAAATTAATGGGAAGATCAAGGTGGTAGAAATAATGAAAGGGCAGGGCAAGAAGGAGATCAAGGAGAGGAGGTGGTGAGAAACCCGTCCCTGTCACAAGAGGCAGTGAGGAGGGATAGACCAAGAAATAGACCAGATTTAATGGTGGTAGTACAAAATAAGAAGAATACTAAAGGGGTAGAAAACAAAATAGATATGCAGATGCCTCTTATACATACAGGAGTAGGGATAACGCAGTATGTGCCATGGCCTCACATGGACAAAACATTTTGACTAAAAGCTCTCCCCCAGCTTATAGCCCGAGCCAGTAAATGGATCTATGAATTTGTAAAACAAACAGAAGGGGTAGCCTTAGCACTAGGAGACCTTAAGAGTTTACTGGTCGCCATATTTGGGGACCAGGCTGGGAGCATATGGACAATGACTGGGTATTCTGGGGTAAGTCTTGCAGATAATGAACATGATGGAGCAGCCTTTAATGAGGTAAGGGTATGGGATGCCCTACGAAGGACGTACCCAGATACCCCTGACTTACATTCTTTAATGCAGTACACAATGTGATGATGAGGACCCAGTTAGGTTTATTCTTAAGTTACAGGAAATGTGTAGAGTTTAGACAGGCGGGCAATGGGACCACTCAGTACCATTTTTCTATTTTATCGTAAAGGGGGGATTACCAGAAGAGGTCCAGAAGGTGCTAGATAAAATTGTGGGAATTGAAGCCATAGGGTGGGCAGAGATACAAAGTAAAATAGTCCACCATTGTCGGATAATCAAGGAGCGGGACAGGGAGACAGCCCAGAAGCGGCAAACGGACGAGGCAAAACTAGTGGAAAAGAAACTAAATAAGGTTGTCATCCAAGCACCAGTGACGGCACCGGCTTAGGGGGAAAGGACAGGAGACACTCTACAAATTATGAATACCACAATTGTGACACTATGGGGCGAAGGAGGACAGGGACAATGGGCCAGTACTCCAACCCACAGTGATAGTGTGAATGAGCACCAAGGGGAAGAGGAGCAGGAGGCTTTGGGGATAGGGCCTCTGGGAGGAGGATTGGGAACATCATAGTACGGTGTTGCGGGAGATGGGGGCATTTCGCAAGGGAATGCAGGAACAGGCCTGGGATCAGTTTTAATTAAGGACCATCACCTCCAGGGCAGGGATTCCAAGGGCCTCAAGGAATGGGACAACAGCAATTTGGGTGAGAGGGTCAAAATCAGTTCCCGTATGGGGCTGACAGGCAGGGGCAACGTGGGCAACAACGACAGCAGGGTGATGGAACACAGTTGAACAGGATGGCAGGGGGAACAGACATCCGATTCCCAGGAGTTACATTGGCGGGTGCAGCCCTTTTTAATTCCCCGGGACAAATACATATTCTGATTAGGACAGCCCACAGAGAGCACTTGTGTGTCCAATCCTATTGACAACCCTACACCCTGAAGAGGAGCCGTTGGTGGAGGCAGAAATAGGAAACAAGCCATTTAAATTTATGATAGATTCAGGTGTAACTAAATCATGCATTATGGAGGGAAACTTTCCTTTATCAGGTAAAACTCTTGAAGCACAGGGATTCTCTAGGGCTATTTCTACGGTTCCATACACTGAGGAGCTGGATATAAAATTGGGAGGGAAGGTAGTACGAGCCCCTTGTTATATTGAGGGAGTTTCCCTGTTAACTTGTTGGGTATGGATCTGCTTAGTAACTAAATGTAACTATATCATTCACAGAACAAGGGGTAGTGAGTTGGACTCCAGGGATGTGTTTAAGAAAAAGTTAATCACTGTAGTGAGTAATGTACTCCTATCCATAGTCCTCTTTCCTTCATACGTTCCTCCATCCCCCCCTCATAAATGTAACCTACGCATTGTTTTTTGTTTGATGCGTAGAAGGGGAACTGACGTGAGGCACCTGGTGGTGGGGCTGGCGTAGCGTAATCAGGTCCACAGCCACGCCCCTGTGCACTTCCAATGTATAGGGAAAAGCATTTGGCTTCCAGTCCCATCCCTATTCAGGGACACCCATGCAGTATGGTGGAAAGGGAACATTGGACAAGCAGTACATTGTTCACTGTGGTGAGTAACTTTTGCTATTGAAACCAGTGGCCATAGCGGATATCCACTTGGTTACTTGTAATGTCACCTTCTTAGTGGCTGTCACATCAGCCAGGCATATACATGAAATAAAGGCTCTCCCTGCCTCAGAGCCATATATAATGTTCCATGAGGACAACATAGTTTTGCAGACTGACGCAAGAGTTTCAGCCAAAAGTCATGTCATTCTTCTATATCAATCAAGAGATTTCACTTCCAATCTATTTCCAGAACAGTTAGTCAGAGGCTGAGAGGGTATTATATTATCTGGACATTTAGCGAGCCATGATGTTTTACTTGGACAGGTCTAAAGACTTCAGAAAAGACTACAGCCAATTCAAATTCTTTGGAGGCTCACAGCCGAGTAGGAAGGCATTCAAGAAGGTATCTATTGTACCTTGGAAAGTAGCTTGCATTTCTGAGTCACCTTCTCTTCTCAGCAAAGTTGCTCTTAAGGGTAATCATGCTGATGGGGTTAGAGCCAAGGCAGCTTAAACTGCTTTTCAGAGACATGTTCCATATTAGGTTATTGCAAATGGAACCACATGGTCTTCCATGTCTGCTTTCTGCAGGTATTATTGTATGGACACCAACTCAAGAACAGATGCTAGGTTTGATAAGCTGGTTCTTCAGAATATATTTGCTTGATTTGGTTCTTCTTTTCATGTCAATGTATGCTTGGTAACTTCCCATAAGTATCATGTATAGAGGACAAGATGTAAGAGTAAGTTAAAGTTACCCATTGTAGTGACTACTGTACTTCTTGTATGAAGTACTCCTTCCTCTGTATTCCCACCCTCTGCTCCCCCTAATAATTTGTAGTTAGCTATCCCAAAGCATGCTGACCAAAGTAATTTTTTTCTCGGTTTCCAACGCCATCCCTCTCCTGCCCTCTCCTATCTCCTTCCTGTCTGACCTTTCTGCTTCCTCGCCCAAAGCTTGCAACTTTGGGGCCCCCTATTATAGCTACCTCTGACTGCAACAATTCAGCACTACCACCACCTGCTCCTATTAACCTTCGCAAAATGTCTCAATTTCCTACTCACTACTCTACGAAAACTACTCTCCACATTTGTACTCTATAAACTGGAATAATGCTTGTGCCTACTCCTTGGACTTCCCCACTATTCCTTCTGACTATACACAACGTTCTCACCTTCATTACCGGCACTCTCTACAATCTACTTAGATCGTCCCGCATTTGTACCTATCATCATCATACTGGCAGGCTCTCCATGCACAACTGCTTCCTGTTCAAGTTCCTTCTTCTATTCAACAGTGCTATCAATGGTCTTGCCCATCAGTATCTGGCTGATCTTACATCTGTTTACTTACCATCTTGTTCCATCCGCTACTCCTCTGAAGTCAACCTCTCTGTCTCATGACCCCCTTGTGCCTCCTCTCACTGTAGCTCTTTCTACCTACTCTCAGTTGGAGTCCGCTGTCCATCACAATCAAATCCAGCCAACTGTAAATCTCTTCAAAGCCTAAACTTTACCTACTTGTATCCTCCCTAGCTAAACCCACCCCTTCCTTCCGCTGTGTAGTGGTGTAATTTTGGATATTTGTACATTATTCCTCTTTAGTTTGAAACATTTGCTGCCCTGGGTTAATTTTGCATTTGTAATGGGGCAGAAGGAAGAGAATGGCACACAGCTAGCATGGTTATTGACATAAAATTGTATTATACCCGAATTATGCAGGGAAAAACTACTTTTCTCGAAATCTAAAGGGGGGGATCCCTACCTTAACAAAAATACCAATGACTCAGTCAGGATATCCGTATACATCAAAATGCCCATTGTCCTGTGTCCAAAACCCTACTTCGGTCCCTTACTCGTATAACTAAATTAAAGTGGTAGTGGATCTTCTTGGTCTGAAAGAATGACTCCTTTCTTCTGGACAGCGGATCAGAGATCCAACTGTAGGTGGGACCTTTACCTGAGGGAATGACTCCCTTTCCTAGGTCTCATACCCTTTCCAAGGTACAAAAGAAAGTTCCAGGTTGAAGTGTCAACAATCAGCAAAGTTCTCAGTTCAATTCAAAGGGTAAAGTTTCATTTCAAACATCAACATTCCTTATTGCTCATAGTTGCTTCTTCACTATTGGGTTCCTGGAAAATGCCTCCCTTCTCCAGGTATCTTGTAGACTCAATTACTGGGAGAATGACTCAGTTCTCCAGGTGTCTCACTCTGGGTGTTTCTTCTTCACTCACAGCCAGGCGGAATTACTCCATTCCCCTGAATTCTCTCTTTACTTGGTCTCATGCTTTCACAGTACCAGGGGAATGACTCCCTTCCCCTGGCCTTCTTTGGCTTTGTTCTCACACGCTCTTGGCTTTTACTTTCACAATTTACAATACCAAGGAGAATGTCTCCCTTCCCCTGGCCTTTCTCAGTCTTCTTATTACAATTCATAACCATAGGGGGAATGTCTCCCTTTTACACTTCACAACAGTAGGGGGAATGTCTCCTGTTCCCTGGCCTTTCTCAGTCTTCTTATTATAATCCACAACATCAGGGGGAATGTCTCCCTTCTCCTGGCCATTCTCAATCATCCACTGCCACGAAGAAGATAGTTTACAAAAGGTCCTTGAGGCTTTGACAGACCTGGTTCACTCTCCTGCCAGGTACTGCCACAAAGGAGGGTTCACTCTCCTGCCAGGTACTGCCACAAAGGAGATGACTTGTTTGTTTTGTTTGTTTCTTTATTTGATAATGCGCACCAAACCCTCAGGTAGCTGGGCGCAGCAGTACAAGAATATTTAAGCTTGGTTACAACATGATAGAGGAATACAGGCATAAGGTAATTACATTACATGTGGTAAGGAATCATAATATGGTAAGTGTTACAGGCACCGTGCTGGCAGAGCGTTAGTAGTTAGTGGTAACAGTAGTAACATGCATAAGGAAAAAGCGGGAAGTGTCTTAACAGAGTGCAGGGTGTTCTGGTGTGGGGTGATGTCTAGGTATCCTTGGAGCAGAGCCAATTCAGTACGTTGGATCTGAATCTAGTATATGGCTCTTCCACTCTGAATGCTGTCGGGAGGGAGTTCCAGGAGTGGGCCGCTTTGACAGGGAAGCTGCCTCCGCCAGCTTTGGCGAGCCTGAATCTCAGGCCATCAAGACAGAGATTGTTAGATGATCTTGTGTGATAAGAGAAAGTTTTCCTGGTCAGTCTAGCAGAGAGATAAGGTGGCACGGCATTGTTCCTACATTTGAAAGTGAGGGAAACTGCTTTGAGGAGAATCCTATTACTAATTTTTAACCAGTGCTGATCTCTTCTGAGATTGGATATATGCTCTCTTCGGGGTATGTTCAGTGCTGCTCTTAGGGCGTTGTGTTGCAAAATTTGAATTTCATTTAGTATTTTCTTTTTAGCGTCTACATAGAGGGCATTACAATAGTCTAGTTTAGACATTACTAGAGCGTTGGCAAGCGTTATGCAGCTGGCTTCGGATTGGAAGGGTCTACAGGCCCTAATCAGTTTGCAGGTATAGGCTGTAGATGAGGCCATGGAACTAAATTGTTTGTTTAGTGAGAGTGTGGAATCAAGGTAAAAACCTAAATTTTTACCTCAGTTACTACTTTGATATCATTGCCGTCAATATTGAAGGCTGAGTAGTTGAGGCTAAGTTTCTTTAGGTTGGAGTCAGAACCCAGGATCAGAATCTCAGTTTTGTCGTCATTCAGGCAGAGGCCGTGAGAGGCCATCCATGCCTGAATGATGAGGTAGATACTGTTCACCAGAACTGTGTCTTTGACAAAGTTGCCTGAAAGGGGTATGAGGATCTGGGTGTCATCAGCATAGTTAGTGTATGTGACGCCCAGCCTGTCAAGTTTGTCGAAGAGTGGCCTGGTAGAAATATTATACTTTGTCGCTGAGATGCATGAACCTTATGGAACACCACAGGTGATTTGGATTGGGTCTGCTGAGACTGAAGGGCAGAATACTGGCATTGTACGATTGGCTATGAAAGATTGTACCCAGGCTATGGCATCACTCGAGAAATTTGCAGCTGACGTTAGGTGTTCGCATAACACTGCATGATCCACCAGGTCGAACGCTGCAGATAAGTCAAGGAGGAGTAGCATAGCTGTTTTACCATTGTCCGTCAACTCGTCGATTTGTGTCTTTAGGTCGATCAAGGCAGTTTCAGTCCCATGTTGTGGTCTGAAGCTGGATTGGCGTGATCCTAGTAGGAGATTGGCCTCAAGGTAGCTTTGGATTTGGAGGTAGGCTACTCTATCAATAATTTTAAGGAGGAATGGTACCGTTGTAATGGGTCTGTAGTTAGTCGGGATGGCTGGATCAAGGGTCTGTTTCTTGAGGAGTGGTAACACCTAGGATTCCTTGAGGTTGATAGGGACAGAGCATGAATTGAAGGAAGCATTGATGATCTTGGTGATAACGGTGCTAGAACTCTGGCTGCATCCATGATTATTTGTGCTGGGTAGCTGTCTCCCTGACAGTTGGAAGGCTTTAGTGATAGTATGACCTTTTCTGTATCGAGTATGGAGATATTAGTGAATTTGAAGGGTGTATCGCTATTAGGAATAGCCGTGGGTTGGGTAGGGTGCATCTCAGTGGCGCGCAATGAGGCTTTTTTATTTGCTATTTTAGTTTGCAGGGTGGCTATTTTATTGGAAAGAGCATTTTGGATGCTGGTGCACCATTGTTTGTCTTTAGGGATATTATCTCTGGGAGGAATTGGATTTTCCATTTCGCGCAGAATGGAGAAAAGCTCCTTGGTATTGGAATTAGCCTTTGTGATCCTTTCATTGAATGTATTTCGCTTAGTAAGGATAATTTCTTTCTTGTACTGGTTTGCAAAGTTGGAAAGTAGGGTTTTGTTCTCGGCCATGGGTGAATGTCGCCTGATGGCTTGGAGTTTCCTCTTTTGAAGTCTTAGCTCTTTTAGTTGAGGTGTGAACCAGGTGTTAAGGTGAGACTTTTGCTTACTTTTTCTGAGTTTGACTGGCGCAATAGAGTCCAGGGCCTTAGTCATGGTGTTATTGAAGGTCTCTACTAGTGTGAAAGGGTCTGGACTACTGGTAATAGAGGAGAGAGTAGGTAGGAGGATAGTGATTAATGTATCAGCAATGATGTCTTTTTCACTTCTGGTGGGTAGAGGGGGAACTATGTCTGTGTGTTTTGATTTTTGTGGCTCTAAGGAGGAGGAGAAACCAGTAAGGTAGTGATCGGTCCAGTGTTGAGGAGTTATTTTGGTGATGGTGGTGGAGCAGTTCAAGTTGGCCACCCAGTCTAGTATTAGCCCTTTTATGTGAGTGGGAGCAAGGACTTGTTGGGTCAGGCCATGTTCTGTCAGGATGGTATCAATGGATTGGGCCTGTTTGTCCTCATGGCCATTGAAGCCCAGGTTGAAGTCCCCAAGCACTAGGAGCTTTGAGTTACTTTTGATATTATTAGAGAGGAGGCTAGAGAAGTCTTCCTCAAAGGTTCCTATTGGACCCGGTGGATCTGTATAATAGGAGGATAGTCAGTGTGCTATTATTAGAAATAGGGAGTTTGGCTGTGAGCAGTTCACAAGATTTGATTTCAGGGGGGGTGGTAAGTCTTAATTCCAGATTGGTTTTGGCTATAACAGCAAGGCTGCCGCCTTTGGAGTTAGGCTTGTCGACCCTAAGTATGTGATATTTATCTGGTATCGCAAGCATGAGTGCTGGACCAGCAACTTCATGTAACCAGGATTCGGTGACAGCCAGAATGTCTACGTCATCTTTAGCCAGTATATCAGCAATATCAGTAATGTATGTCTATTCACGCTTTTTGGATGCGGCTTCCAGACCTGTATATATTTCTTTCGCATGGTTTCCCTCGTCACACCTTCTTGGTATTCTTGGAGTTTTACGCAACTCTATTGCGCACTCACCAACCTTCCCAGAAACCCAGATACCTTTTGGGATCTTGCTGGCTTCCTCTGGTTGGTCAGGGGCTCTCTGTGCTTCGGCTTTTGTCTTCCCCAAGTTCTGAACCATCTTTAAATGTGCTATTGTAAATAATTTCTGATCAAAACTGACATCCCTGTTTTTCAAATAAATACAAATGCAACAATGTTCTTGGGTCCTCCATTTTTTTAAAACTACTAAGCTTTTTTGATTTACTGTTACATTTGATATATGTCTGAAATAGCATCTTTTGTTCTTCTTTATCCTTCTACCTAGGAAGGACCGATGGTTCCTAACATTGCTCCTCTAGAAGCTAGTACAAGATTACAAATATTTCAGGTAGGTCGAATATTTGTAAAAAACATTCCAAAAATAAATGAAGTAGTTTACCGATTATGAATAAAGTTATAAATTACCTGTCATTTGTTGCTTCAGTTCTTCAGGAAGAATATGGGCTTTTTGACCCAAAAACTTGACCTACTGACGATTTGACTTAATTATTTTGGTTACATTTTTTTTTTGACCTAATGCGGGGGGAGGCCCCCTTTTGCCCCCCTGACTTCCCCCACCTCAACCCTTACCCCACTCCACAACTATTTTTACCATTTTACCTACAAAATTCAACCAAAAAGATGCAGTCCAATAGGAGTAGGTCAAGTTGGCACTAGGTCAAATATGCCAATACCTTCAGGAATTGACATTGATATTTTATTTGTATCCCGCTCGTACACAAGTGTTTCAGAGCGCGACGAGGCAAGGGAGAGGACAAGGGAGAACAAACAATGATCTTACTAGGCCCAGTGAAATTGAGAATGCGCAAGTGCATGGGAGAGGGAAAGGGGAAAGTGCATAGGAGTGGGGAGAGGTGGAAAGTGCTGAGCAAAAGGAATACAAATAAATAAAATATAAATAAAATCAATAATAAAAAAAGCAACAAACAGTGGTAGTGCAGCCGGCAAGTGGCAAGTGCTAGCTTTAAGGCAAACAGACAGGGTGAGTCTGATAAGTGCAGACAAACAGGGGTGCGTGGGGCTGTAGGGTTACAGATACAGATCCCAGTGCAAGGGATTGCCAGGAGGCAGTGTGGGTGGGTGGCAGGGTGAGCAGGTACCTGGGCCCGAATGTCAGAGGGTGACCAGATGCACGATGCCGAGACAGAGCAGATCAGCAGGGGAGGGGATTAGAGAAGGCAGAAGCAAAGACGAAGGTCTTGAGGTGCTTCCAGAACCAGAGATGGTTCTCTTCAAGTTTCAGAGTGGCAGGCAGTCTGTTCCAGAGTGAGTCCCAAGCCGAAGACAGAGATCTACCCGTAGCTCATTTGAAAAACGACTGACCCTGAGAGAGTTAGAGGTGGAGGAACGAAGAGCTCAGGGAGGAAGGCATTTACGGAGGGAGAGCTGAAGGTATTTTGGGCCCAGGCGGCAGAGAGCCTTGCGGACAATGCAAAGGGTCTTGAATTTAACCCTTGCAGCCACTGGGAGCCAGTGGAGAGATTTAATGGCTGTAGAGATAAGATCCCAGTGCTTGAGGCCAAGGACAAGTCTTGCAGTCCTGTTTTGGATAAATTGCAGAGAGTAGAAGCAGATAGATTTAGAAAGAGGCTGTTGCAATAATCTAGGTAGTACCAGGGCTCGAGAGACAGTGCGCTTCTGGGGAAAGGAGGGGAAAGGCAGAATACCTCTGAGGAGGTGCAGTAGGAAGTTTGACTTTTTTGAGACATCATAGATGTGGGCAGAGAAGGAAAGCGTGGAGTCAAAGATGACCCTGAGGTTCTTAGCCTTGAAGATCGGGGTAGGAGGGCGGCTAAGGGAGGCCGGCCAAATATTGACAGGAAAGGAGGGTGCAGGTGTGCCGATGAGGAGGATCTCCGTCTTGCTGGCATTCAGGCAAAGATCATAGGCGGCACACCAATCCTGAATTGCAGATAGGCAATCAGAGATGAGAGAAGGAGAAGAGGTGGCCGAGGGAAGCCTGAAGATGAGTTGAGTGCCATCAGCATAGCCCTCAAAATTGGAGCAGAAAATGGCAATGCAAAGGGCGAGAGTTTCCAGGTTTTGGCTGAAAAGCCAGGGTGAGAGGTTAGACCCATGGGGAACACCACAAGTTGAAAGGGAGATCGATGAAAGGAAGGACCCAAGTTGGACCTGGGAGGGTTGATTAGAGAAAAAGAAGTCAGCCAGGCCAGAGCCTGATTGGTGATACCCAGGTTGTCACAGATACAGTTGAGCAGGATGGTATGGTTGACCTTCTCGAAGGCAGAAGAGTGATCGAGAAGGATGAGGACAGAGGGGATGTTAGAGTCAAGGTTGGAGAGCAGATCTTCACAGATGTTCAGGAGAGATGTTTCCGTGCTTCTGGCCGCTCTAAAGCCAGAATGGTGGTCCTGGAGACAACCAACAGATTCTGAGTGAATGTTAAGCTGCGAGTTGGCCAGCTTTTCTAGGAGTTTGCCCAGAAAAGGAGTGATGGAGATTGTGCGATAGTTAGCCGGGCAAGGAGGGTCAGCTGTGTGTTTTTTGAGAAGAGGGTGCACAAGTGTCAGGATTGTCTGGTTTATCATCAATGGTGTCCGTCAAATCTGTTAACACCCTCTCCTCCACCTCCTCACCTGATTCTTCTGGTGATAACATGAATGCCCAATCCTTCTTCTTACTGTTTACCTTCTTCTTCGTATGGTAGAGATACGGCCTCCCTCGGAAAGAAGACACTGTGTTGCCGGCAAAGGCGAAAAACACAGGACCCCCTTCCGAAAGCGGCAATTGCAAGAGGAAAAAGCCTGCGGCTAAAAAAAACTCTTGAATGATTCCGAAGGTATTTGTAGAAAGTGGAATCCTCTTGATGGAAGTCCTTAAGTGGTAGCAGTATTGTTCTGTACAGAGCAGAGGAAGGACGGAAGCAAAACTGCAAGTACCTCAATCACAACGAAAGACAGACCACAGTGCTATAGGAACAATAAGGTAGATCTGAGTGGCTAGGAAAAAATCGGAAAGGGAGAAGGTAAGCCAAAGACAGTAGCGAACATACAGAGAGAAAAAAAAAGGAAATAACAGAAGAGCCGATGCCGTAGAGAAAGGGAGCGGCGAAGGGGAAGGAAGTATACTGAGGACCCTGTACCGCAAGCGGCGTGGCAGCTAAGGACAGGGAGGGAGACCAAAAGGGGAAAACAGCGCCGCGGAGAACGGCAACCCGAGAGGAAAACAGAGTCCGAGGGTAGTAGGCACAGGTAAGTAAAGCAGAAAGACAGAACATAAGGCAGCAACAGCTGCAAGGAGAAAACTACGGAGCGTTAACCCAAAGCGAATCAGAAAACCTCCAAGGGTTGCAACATGAGGAGAGAAAAGGGGGCGGGGCTAAAATAGTAAACAGGAAGGGAAGGCAGAAAGACTAGACCGCCACCAAAGAAACGAAAATGAAACATGGAGTCCAATCAATGATGGTGTAAACGCCAAGCATGCCACAAGCGCTAGGATGGCAGGCACGTGACAGTATGCCCCCTTCCAGTGGAAGGTCCCCCGGGTTTCCCAGGATACATCCGATGAAAATAGCGAACCAGAATCGGGACATGAGTCCCAGGAATCCTCAACATATGAATAGCCCTTCCAATGGATCAGGTCCAGGGGGTTTAGGCACCCTGGACTGAGTTACCTTGGTAACTCAATTCGCACTCTGGTGTGATTGGCCCGAGTGGTGAGCCGCCCCGCTCACCACTTAGCATGTTTGATTGACAGCTAGGCTGAATGAATGGGGGTTTGCTGCATAAAAGCAGGGCTTTGGGGACTGGAACTTCAGAAGTCGCCAAAGGACCTAAAGAATCTGAAGAGGGAGAAGCTGAGCTGACCTGCAACGACGACACCACCGGTGGAGCCCTGCTGGACCGTCTCACCACTTTTCCCGACGACAGAGGAGATCTCCAGCCCGGAGAGTCTTCTTCCTTTGACTGGTGGAGATAACCAGTGTGCCTGTCTTTTCGCCTTCCCGGATCATCTCGTGGCCACCTTGCCTGTGCCAAGCACCCCGGCAACCGGGATACCACGGTTTTTCCACTACCGCAAATAAAAGGGTCATACCTTTTAACCGGAGAACTCCGCGGCTGGTTATTTCCCTGGCAGTGCAACGACCTTCAGCTTTCCTCAACGTCGAGACCATCTCTTCCTCTGGACGACACTGTGACTTGCACCTGCTGCCAGGAACAACTGCCCCCGCTGGAGGATCCTCTCCACTTTGAAAGTACTGTGTCCGCCTGGCCTCCCTCGCAATGGTCTGCGTGGGGTGACTCTTAAAGTCTCCACTTACCACTTGGGCTGGCCCTAGGCTGGCTAACTGAACTTTTCTGAGCTGACTTAATTCTTTTCTGAACTCCCTGCAAGACTTTTCAAGACTTTTAAACTGTGTGATCTTGGGCGCATTGGTGCTCTGTTCCCTCTAAGAGGGAGCCTGGCCTCTGAACTTTTTGCTCACAAGTAGACTTGACTTTCCTGCCTTGCTGGGTGCTTCTAAAGTATTGTGTGAGTGCTTTTCCTAATTTCTGCCTTTTCCCTCCCTTTTTCTTAACTTATTGGAGTGCCATCTTTAGTTAAGCGCTCACCTCTGTCTGGAAATAAGTGGTGTTAACTAAGCCTTGTCTAATAAGGAATAAGGGATGTACATCTAGTAATAGTGACTGTGTGTTGAATTTACGTACCTCTTTTTGTGCTAGTGTAATTTACAAGTGTGTCTTTAAATAAATAATTATATACTTTTACACCAAAGCTCTGGTCAGCGTTTGCTTGTATTACTGTGTCTCTGTACTTATTGTGTTAACTCTGCATACTGCCTAACTCATCTTGAGAGAAGTCTGACTGCTCAGCCACAGCTACCAGGTAAATTTGGGTAGTACAGACTGCTGCCAATTGGGTTTACTGCCAACCACCTGTAGTCCTAAATCTTTTGCAGTGGTCCCTAAGGGAACTGCACAGGTTTCTGCCTAACAAGGGCTCAAGACATTCTTCAGATAGTTTCCAAATTCCAAAACGCCCAAAATCTTCAGGCTTACAACTTCTTAAGGTTGTTCAGCCTCATGGCATCCTGCATCTTTCTAGTACCAAAGGCACGTCTGAGAATGAGATCTTCAGTGGGCTCTAAAGACCCAATGGTCCCAGTTCTCAGGTCCAATGACGGATCTTCTTTAGATTCCGAACAAGGTTCGTCAAGACCTTCTATGGTGGACTTGTTCAGAGAATATCCTTAAAGGAGAACCCTTTTGGCAACCATGGCCGGAGATCACAGTAGTGACGGACGCCTCACTCAAGGGGTGGGGAGCTCATGCCAACAATCTGACAATCAGCGGTCGTTGGTCTCCATCGGAGCAAAACTACACATCAATCATTTGGAGCTGAGAGCAATCAGACTAGCACTGAAGGCTTTCCTGCCATCTGTCAGAGGGAAGAATGTCCTGATAATGACGGACAACACAGTGGCCATGCATTATCTAAACAAAAGAGGAGGTGTAGGGTCACTACCTCTGTGCAGAGAGGCAATGCAACTCTGGTATTGGGCAATTCAAGAAGGAATCTCTTTAACGGCAGTTCACCTAGCCGGAGAAGAGAATATGACGGTAGATGCTCTGAGCAGGCAGAGCACGGTGTCCCACGAATGGGAACTGGCTCAGGAAGTCATTCAAGAGATCTTCGCCCTTTGGGGAACCCCTCAGGTGGACCTATTTTCGACCGGAATCAACCGCAAGTGCAAAGGTATTGCTCAAGGGAATTTCCCCCGAGCCCTGGGGGACGCGTTCATGGTGGAGTGGAATTTCCCACTATTGTAGGCGTTCCCTCTGATTCCCGTCATTCCTCAGGTCATCAGGAGACTGAGATGCTTCGGGAGCCACAAGATCCTAATTGCCCCGTATTGGGCCAAGAGAACGTGGTAACCGGACCTTCTAGACATGTCCATCTGTCCCCCAGTACGTCTTCCTCAGAGAGAGAACCTTCTTTCTCAAATGGAGGGTCAGGTTCTCCATCCAGAGGTCAAAACGCTCAACCTTCATGCTTGGTATCTGAAAGGCTGAGATACAAGGATTTGAACCTTCCAGATGACGTTATGGAGGTGTCGCTTTCGGCAAGAAGGCCAGCAACAAAGTCTCTATACCATTGCTGTTGGAAAAAGTTTTGCAACTGGTGCAGAGAAAAGAATGTTGATCCTTTTCTATGTTCTATTCCGGAAGTACTATCCTTTCTTCTGACCCTAGCACATAGAGGTCTGAATGTTGGAACCATAAAAGGTTATCTTGTGGCGCTTTCCATCTTCAAGCGCTCGTCGGAAGAATGCTCCTACTTCAAAATTCCTTTGATAGTACAATTCTTAAATGGACTCACTAATGTGTTTCCTCCTCACCCATTTCAAGTGCCAATTTGGGATCTCAATTTGGTCCTAAAATTCTTAATGTATGTTCCTTCTGAGCCTTTGCACACGTGTGCATTAAGATTACTGACATGGAAAACTGCTTTCCTAGTTGCTTTAACATCTGCAAGAAGAGTGAGCGAATTGCAGGCACTGTCTTCTGGGCCACCCTATACTGTGTTCCATAAGGACAGAGTTGTGTTGAAGGTTAAACCCTCATTTTTTACCAAAAGTGGTATCTGAGTTTCATTTAAATCAAAAAATTGTGTTACATGCATTCTGTCCTCCACCCCATCCTAGTAAGGAGGAGTAAAGATTACACAGGTTGGATCCAAAAAGAGCTTTAAGCTTTTATATCTCCTAGGCTTAGAGTGCACATCCAACTGTTTATTGGCTACACAGGAAAAAGATTGGTTCAGTCAGTAACAAAACAGACAATATCACGCTGGATTGTGCTTTGCATTTAAGAATGATACAGACTGGCTGGAAAAGACCCACCGGAAGGTCTAAGGGCTCATTCCACCAGGGGCATCGCTTTGTCTACAGCCCTGCAAAGAGGTGTTCCTATAAGGTCCATTTGTGAAGCAGCGACTTGGTCATCACTGCATACTTTTTCAAAATTCTTCAACCTAGATGCTTCCCAATCTAAGGAACTAAATTTTAGTAGAGCAGTCCTAGACTCAGCCATCTGAAGATATTGAAAAAATGTAATCCCTCCTCCATGAAAATTATCCTTACTGTTTTGGGAGTTTATCAAAGATGAGGAATACGTTGGAGGACACAATCCACTCGAAGAACAAGTTACTTACCAACTGGTAACGTTCTTCCGATTGGATGTTCCTCCAACGTATTCCTCATCGCCCTCCCAACCTAGCCCTCTATAGATTTTTCCCGGGCTGTTGCCACTCCCACTCTCGCAAGGCAAATACCTGTCTATCGGCACAGTCTACACGGTGGAAAATCGATAATGAAAGGGGGAAAAACAGAACTGAGGCCAACGGGTGCCGCGCGTGCTACTTATACACCCGATGACGTCACCCTCCACGGAGGCCTTTGAGGGACCATCGACTCGACGACATCGACGCATGGCACCCTCTGCCTAAACATTTTTCCTAAGCAGCTGAAGCTGATGGAATACATCAAAGATGAGGAATACGTTGGAGGAACATCCAATCGAAAGAACGTTACCAGTTGGTTAGTAACTTGTTCCTCTATACCGTTGCCGTAGGAAAAAGTTTTGCAACTGGTGCAGAGAAAAAAATGTTGATTCTTTTCTATGTTCTATTCCGGAAGTAATGTCCTTCCTCTTGTCCCTAGCACATAGAGGTCTAAATGCTGGGACCATTAAAGGTTATCTTGCAGTGCTTTCCATCTTCAAGCGCTCGTCGGAAGAATGCTCCTATCTCCAAATTCCTTTAGTAGTCCTATTCTTGAAAGGACTCATCAATGTGTTTCCTCCTTACCCTTTGCAAGTACTAATTTGGGATCTTAATCTGGTTCTAAAATTCTTAATGTGTGCCCCATTGCGCCCTTGCACACTTGTCCATTAAGATTGCCGACATGGAAAACTGCTTTCCTAGTTGCTTTAACATCTGCAAGAAGAGTAAGCGAATTGCAGGCACTGTCTTCTGGGCCACCCTATACTGTGTTCCATAGGGACAGAGTGGCATTAAGGTTTAAACCCTCATTTTTACCTAAAGTTGTGTCCGATTTTCATTTAAATCAGAAAATTGTTCTACCCGCATTCTACCCTACACCTCATCCTAGTAAGGAGGAGGAAAGATTGCACAGGATGGACCCGAGAAGAGCTCTAAGCTTTTACATCTCTAGGCTTTTCAAGCTTAGAGTGGATAATCAACTGTTCTTTGGCTACACCGGAAGGAAATTGGGTCAATCGGTGTCAAGACAAACCATATCCCGTTGGATTGTGCTTTGCATTTCAGAGTGCTACAGATAAGCAGAGAAAGACCCACCAGAAGGCTTAAGGGCCCGTTCCACCAGAGGCATCGCCTCTTCGACAGCCCTTCAAAGAGGTGTTCCCATAAGATCCATTTGTGAAGCAGCAACTTGGTCTTCGCTGCATACTTTTTAAAAATTCTATAGTCTGGATGCTTCCCAGTCTAAGAAGCTGAATTTTGGTAAAACAGTACTATATTCAGCCATTTAAGGGCATCAAAAAATCTACTCCCTCCTCCAAAGAAATTATCCATACTGCTTTGGGAGTCTATCTAAGATGAGGAATAAATGGGAGGGCACAATCCACTCGAATAACAAGTTACTTACCAACTGGTAACGTTCTTTCAATTGGATGTTCCTCCAACGTATTCCTCATCAACCTCCCAGCCTACCCCTCTGTAGATTTTTCTGGGTTATTGCCACTTCAACTCTCGCAAGTCTGATACCTGACTACCGGCACAATCCACACATTAGAACAAAAGTGAGGGGTAAAAACAGAACTGTGGCCACCTGGTGCTGCGCGTGCTACTTGTATACCCGATGACGTGACCCTTGACGGAGGCCTTCAAGGGACCATCGACTCCATGACATCGACACACGGCACCCTCTGCCGAAAACATTTTTCTGAAGCAACTAAAGCTGGATGGAATACATCTAAGGGGAGGAATATGTTGGAGGAACATCCAATCAAAAAAGAACGTTACCAGTTGGTAAGTAACTTGTTCTTCTCCAGCATTGGTATCTTTCGTAGGTTCACATGCGCTCACCCGCCACCCCTTAGAGGCTGCTCCGTCTCCCAGCAGCCACCTATTCATGTAGTCTTCTACGTCTCAAAATCTTAAGATGGCTGCCTGGTGCGGAGCTTAAACCCTGCCGCCTCATTGGTTGAGGACATAAAGGACGAAAGTGTGGTGGAGGGACTACACAATTGAGTGGCTCATAGGCCACAATGGCAATCTACATTCTTTTTATATGGAAATAATGTGTATATATTTCATTTTTTAATAATTATTTAAATCACAGAGGATTGCCAGTCTGACGATGGGCAATATTCAAGAATCTGAATCTATGAAAGATACCAATGCTGGATAAATACAGTTAGTTAAGTAACTAAAACTTCAGCAGAACAATATAGTACAGATAGGGTATCAGTTTACTGTCTGCTGGAAGCAGAATATCAGTAGCCAGGAGATTAACTATGAGCGAGGTGTTGGGAGCCCACACATTGGTAAACAGTGTCTCTTTGAATCTAAGTATTTGGACCCCATGGACAGGATCGCACTGCTCGCCAAAACCAAAGCATGGCTTGCAGATGCCAGGAGTAGCACAGCATCTTGGCACTGTAATCTTTTAAAGAGAATGAAATAAACCGGTCGTGAAAGACAGGGAATTCAGCTCATTTTAAGTGAGCCTCTTGGAATTCCAAATCCAATAGACCTAAATGTGCTGACTTCATGCAATGTGTTTTTGTTACAGGAGACTTGGCGATTGGATGTATTTCTTATAGATGGTTTTAATGTAATCTGCAGCCCATCGATGCAAAATGTACATGGCCAACCCATGCAAGGTTTGCCATAGGATAAAAGACCTCTTTCGCCCTAGAAAAACTGTCTGTAGGGAAAGAATTACCATATGTACTCTCCGTTGCCATACAGGATGGAATGCATTTCCAGACACCGCTCCTACTCATGAACATATATAAACCCCCCAGCATGGTTTATAATAACATGATATATACTAAAGTGACTGATACATTGGACCACTGGTACGATCACCAGTGATCGTGGTGGGGGACTTCAGCGAATACATTTTGAGCAAGAGGGCGTTTCACCTGATATATGTGTTATTAAACAGTCCCTACCATTTACAGAAAAGGGAAGGAACTTGGTGTCTGAAGATGTATAACCTAATGTGTCTCAATCTAAAAGGGAAAACCAAAGACATCATTGAGAATACATGGACTAACAGGAACACCACTACCCGCATTGACTATGTGTTTGTTAGCCAAGAGATGTAGCCATGCTGTAGTCCCATAACTCTACTCCAGACTAACCTCCATGATCACTTGGTATTGACATGGGGTTATACTATTGAAGCGAGAAGAGTCCTAGTACCCAGAACATTTTGTCCGGGGGAGATGGTAAACAATCAGGGGAACCGTATTTGCTGGACGAATACAAATATTGAGAGACTGAACTTTCTAGTTCAAACTTTAAAAACACGTTTGACTTGCTCCGCACAAATGATGTAAAAAATGTTGGTCCTTCATTAGGTCTTTTCTGGGAGGGAAAACAGTACTTGCACTTAACCCCAATAAAGAGAAAGTTTGGATAACATACCTGGGAGAGTTATACTATGATTCCAAAATAGAGGAGGCTAAGCCGACACATGGCCCAAAGAAAGGGGGAAAACTAACTGGCTTTGAAGCTGCAGATTTTGAAGCAGTAATTAAAAGCCTAAAAACGTCCAGATCACCTGGCCCAGACGCTGTGCCAAATGCTATTTTGCTATTTGAATGTGCTCATTGTGCTCACGCATTGTACCCACTTGTCATTCGAACTTGATTATTGTGCCCATTTAAACGTGCTCACAATACCCAGTGTTAGCTGAACCTGCTCATTGTTCTCCCATGCTATTTGAATGTGTTCATAGTGCATTCCCACTGCTAGTTGCATTTGCGTATGGTGTTCACTTGCCACTCGATTGCCATTTGCATTTGTCATACCTGAACGCGCTAACAGTGCCCATTGTTAGCTGATTTTGATGACTGTGCGCATTTGCTACTTAAACTTGCTTATTGTGTTCTCCTGATATTTGAGCATGTTTATAGTGCCCTTGCTAGTTGGACCTGCTCACTGTACCCACTTGCCATTCGACCTTGCTCATTGTGCTCCAAACACTGCCCCTAGCATTAATTGCTTAACGGAATACCCCTCTCTAACTGCTCATTGCGTCTCACCCAATGTTGAAATAGCCTGTTGTTACCTTCTACATACTGTGAATTGCCTAACTGATTTTAGCCTCCCCCAACTGCTCACTGACTCGACCAAATTTTGAAATAGTCTGTTGTTAATCTTGTATACTGCGAACTGCCTAACTAACCGAACTAGCCTACGGTTAGGCGGCGTGACTAGGCCAGTCCAAGGCCACATAAACTACCCCCTCTCATCACCCGGATGACAGAATGCTAAATTGACTAAGAGCCCTGTATATGTGTCTTTGCAACTTGTGTGTTGCCCATATGTAAAATGTGTCAATTGCTCCTAGTCACATGATGCACATTTGAAAACTCTGTGTGCCTTACTCACATGCTATCAATACAGTGTTTATGTATACTGCTACACACATTTTCTAACTTACAAGTGTATACTAGCCTATACTCTGTACTTTACAATATCACATTATGTACCTTACACTGTCTAATTTAGTCTACCTGGGCACCCTACTTACGCTAACTATACTCTACACAATGTCTACACCAACTAGCATAGCAAATACATTGGATAACCTTACCCTGCCTCCTTAACTACCTATGTACAAGTCCAGCTTACTTTTACTAACAACCCCTTGCAACACTGTGCTTAGAAACCACAGACTTCGGCCATGATTACCTAGAATTTTTGATCCACTTATCAGATACAAGACTATCTCTAACCCCCTAAAGAAAGTAGCTCACAAATACTTACCTAAGTTCAGCCCCATGACTAACAGCAGCAACAACAAGTCCCACACTAAAAGAACTAGGACCTATAGCCGCTCAGCTGCACCAGACAGTACCACCACACCTCCTCCAGATAAGCCCTCACCTAACTTTAAAGGAGCCCTAATAAATGCAAGATCTTTAGTCGCTCATGCCACAGAAGTAGACAAAGTCATTTTAACAGAAGCCTACGACTTCATCGCTGTCACAGAATCTTGGCTTCATGAGGCAGCAGGCCCTGCGCTAACCATAGCCGTACCAAATGACTACACCATCCTTAGAGTTGAACCATGTGAAGCTTGAGGTGGCGGACTAGCTATCATTGCCAAAGCTAATCTTTCTACGAGAATATCACCCTCGCCTAATATCAAATCATGCAAAGATATGTCAGTTAAAATACCCACAGCCAAATCGCAAACATTGAATATCCACCTTATATACAGACCCCCTGGCCCTTTGAATACCTTCACTGAAGACCTTGCCACGATCCTATCGGAAAACTTACAGGACACTTCCCAAACCTTATTGTTAGGAGACCTCAACATAGGCTTTAATGACACTAAAGACCAACACGCCACTGCAGCATCCAACATCCTGACAGAACTCGGTTTCACCCAGAGAGTGAACCAACCAACCCATAAAAGGAAGAACTCTCAATTGGATTGCAGATCACAGTTGTACTGTCTCCATCACCTCCATCTCACCCCAAATCTGGACGGACCATTACCTGATATCTTTTACACTACCAACTACAAGACCCATCCAACAGCTACCTTGTGCCCGTCCCACACTTACTAGAAACAAGAAAAATATCACAGCAGACAAACAGACCTTGTATCTTGCCTACCCTCAACTCCCTACCGACAAGATGGATCCTAGCCTCCTATTTGAAGAATATAACAAAGTTATGTACACAACTCTTGATACCATCGCCCCTCAAAAACTCAGAATTAGTAAACCTAAAAGCCACCTGACCAACTGGTTTACTCCTCACTTAAAAAACCTAAGACTAGACAAAAGGAAAGGCAAAACTGCTTGGAAACTTCATCCCACTACGGAAAACAAGTTAAAGCTAATCAATATTTCATCTCAATACAAGAAGGACATCCTCTTGGCTAAACAAGAAACTTATAACAACAGAATTACGCAAGCGAATTCTAGCATGAAGGAGCTCTTCATTATTTTAAAAGAATTAGAAACTCGTATCATATCGTAAGATAACTGTGTCAAAGATAAAACATGGTGCGCTGATATCCAGCATGCGCTAGCCAATAAAGTTTCTAACCTTCAAAATAAAATATCACTAAATAAAGCATTACTAATTTCTTCTATACCATCTAACAAAACGGCACCGCCCAAAATCAAACATGTCACCCAATTTCACTTCTCCACAGTCTCCATTATAGAGGTTGAGAAAGTTATATTGGGTCTCAAACCATCCAACTTTAAGGGTGATCAATGCCCAGCTCAACCTATCAAGGATGCCGCTAGGGATTTAGCACCCTTCATTATCAAACTGATTAATGCCTCTTTTACATCCGGCATGATACCTAGCAACCGTAAGGAATCCTGGGTACTCCCACTCCTTAAGACGCAAACGCTAGACCACTCCATTCCGACAAACTACAGGCCCATCACCACTGTTCCATTCCTGTTAAATATCCTAGACAAGGTTGCATATATCCAAATCCAGAACTTCCTAGAACTTATGCAACTATTAGGCTCCCGTCAATCTGGTTTCCGGCTATTACATGGCACAGAAACAGTGCTCATTGATCTTAAAGCCCAAATAGGCACATTAAGAGACAATGGTAAACTTGCATTACTCCTCCTCCATCTTGACCTGTCTGCGGCTTTCGACTTAGTGGATCATAATGTCTTATGTAGCCACTTGGACTCAGCTGGCCATTTCTCCAGCGAGGCAATAGCGTGGATACAATCGTGGATACAATCATTCCTCAGTGACTGAACCATGAGGGTCTTCTCGCCATCTGCAGCTGCTGACCTTATCCCCATCACCTGCAGGGTGCCCCAGGTTTCTTGTGTCTCCCCAACCCTGTATCACCTACACTAATTATGCAGACGATACCCAGATCCTCCTACCACTTACTGGGGGCGATGGCACGGATTTAGCATTGGTGAATAGAATCTGCAGTATCGTTCAGGCATGGATGGCCATGCATGGCCTCTGTCTGAACGATGGCAAAACAGAACTTCTCATCCTGGGATCCGCATTTCTTCTCACTAGACTTGGCACAGAACACTCATCGTTCATCATCGATGGGAATCTTTTTAAGGTTGCCAAGGAAGTAAAAACTTTAGGTTTTTACTTAGACTCCAAACATTCACTAAACTAGCCTCATCTACAGCATACACATGCAAATTAATTAGAGCCGGTAAACAATTCCTCATTATTTCCAAATTAGATTACTGCAATACCCTATTCATTGGAGCCAACAAACGCATTATTAATAAAATACAGGTACTCCAAAATAACGCCCTTAGGGCTGCACTCAGTACCTCTAGGACATAACATATTCTGACACTAGAAGTGGCTATCCACACATGAGAAAATTAGACTAAAAGCAGCATCCCTTATCCACAAATGCCTAAATAATAAAGCACCACGATATCTAATAGAAGGATTTCCTAGAAAATCATCTACTAGACCCACAAGACTAGTGAATTCCAACTGCCTTCAGGGCCTCACTTTAAACTAGCCACTATTGGGGGCACCAGCCCTCCAGTCATAGCAGCTCAACTGTGGAACTTACTACCCACCACACTCAGAATGGACCAAACCTTTACTAAATTTAGGCAAAATCTGATTCTATGGCTCTTAAAGAATGAGGTTAAATAAACCTGCAGAACCTGACCATACCTGTGAATAACTGTTCATCTTGCTATATATAGACTGTCTGTATTTATTCACCTCTGTCTACTGTATGTATATACAATGCATAATTTGCTAGATTAGATGCTTTTCTGATACTTTTGTAACCACAATAACCTGTGTACCAAGCTGTATGATTTCTTACAGCCTGTGCCCTGATACCTTTGGGTCTGGCGCGCTTATTAAATATTGAACAACAGCAACAACAACGTAGTGCATAAATCTAATCCCTCGTGTTGGGCTGAGATTCTGGCCCAATGGTTTGATAAGATCATGGCACGGGCGATGATCCCAGAGAGCTGTCGGTAATCTATCTGAGTGCTATGATCTTTGATACATTGCAATAAAAAAACAGATGAAAGGGGCAGAGGAGATGGGTCACCTGCATAAATGTCAGACAGGCTCTCGTAAATCTCATAGCACAATACATAACAACTGCGCTCTGCAATATATGATTGAGGACACTAAACATTGTGGAGAAAAATTGTATGTGTGCTATGTGGATTTCTCAAAGGCGTTTGACACTGTGTCACATCAGAAGCTTTGGGACAAGCTCAAGATGTGGGGTTTGGATCCTATGCTGCTGCATTACGTCAAGGGCTTGTCAGCAATATAGTAGTTTCATTACGCCTATCGCAAGAGGGGAATTGAACACGCCAGGTTCCAACTAACGTTGGATTAAAGCAGGGATGTGTGTTGGCGCCCCCCCCTTAACAACATGTATATGTCGACTTTTGATTTGTACTGACTGACGTGAGGAATTTTTCCCCTGGGATAGGCAATTATCGAATCCCATGGCTTATGTATGCGGATGATACAATACTAATGGATCATACGCCTATTGGACTACAGCATAGTCTTGATGCGCTGATTTGCTACGCTGGGGAGAATAATTTGTTAATTAATTCTTCTAAAACTAAAATTATGGTGTTCGGAAATAGAGGGAAAAGGTCAGGCTCCTTTAGTTGGAAGCTTAATGGTATAAAGCTTGAAGTCAGTAATCACTACACGTATTTAGGGATCCAAATCAATGTGGCACCGAAGATCTCATATTATGGGGACTATACTATTCCCTGCATTCTAAAGAAATGGTCCTATTAAAATGGTACATTGTTAGTGTGGGCATAAACAACATGGAAGGTGCAATAAAAATATACAATGTAGCATCGCCTCTGCTCTGTTACATGGAATGGAACTGCCCTCAGCCAGATACGTAACCTTTTTGGATAAGCTGGAAGGAGAAATCCTTAAGTCTATGTTAAATGTGCCAAAAGGGACTCCGATAGAGGCAGTACGATGTGAGATGGGCCTTCATTCTCATAAAGCACACTGGTTATTGAAGCGTTGCAATCTGCTTTGCTCTCTTGCGATTAGAACAAAAGAGGACACTACGATAATGGGGCTAGTGTCCTAAAGACTACAGGTAGAACCCTTGAATCCTTTCCTGAGCTACATACACAAGGAGGTATGGGAACATTGCGACAATATACATTTTCCTTTAGAGGAGATATTATAAATACCCGATTATGAGAGGCAGCTAAAGAAGAAAACCTGTGCATGGGACAGAGCTGAACGGATGCAAAAACTTTCCAAGAAAAGACGATACACGGAATACATCCAACAGGGCTTTGTGGTGGATAGGCCGGCCTCCTACCTGTTGAAACCATGCAATAGGAAAATGAGGGAATTTATCATCTTCCTTCGTATAAATATCCTACCTATATACGAATACAGCGAGCGGCAGTTGAATAGGTGTCCCCTACAAAGATCGTAGATGCAGATTGTGTCCGAATTCTGTAGAATCCGCTGTGCTTATGTAGACGCGACACCCCAAGCTAAAGTCATCATACGAAAAGGCCTATGCCTTTCCAGCTAGGCCTATGATTTCTCCTTCCAGCTTATCCAAAAAGGTAACAGATGTTGATAAAATAGAGGGAAATACATTTTGGAGTACCCTACATAGTGCCACCTCATTGACCATAACGGGTGCAGGTTATTATGTATGGATTGAGGCGCTAAAATTGCTCTTGAGCAGAAAAGTAGTGAGCATATGAGTCGCTTATTAAGTCAAGTGTCACAACCTAATGCGCCTCCCCAGCAATGGAGATGGAATGATATATATTGAATTGTTTTAAATAGCCTATCTCCTGGACGTAATCTGATTATCATATTGTCTTTTTTAAAGATGGAAATGTATGTACTAGATGTGTAGATTTTATTATTATTACATTGATGGATTGGTAAATTATTTTTTAAATGTTCCTCTTGCATTAAAATCTGTATTTACGGCCTGTAGCATGGCCTTCAAATCGGCAAATGCCACGTGCCGTATCTAAGTTTACGTTCATCCTGTGGGATTGCGTAGCAACGGCGGCTGACCACATCCCAAAGAGGAAGAGAGAGACGGCTCCCTGGCTATCATTAAGGATGGTGAGGAGGCAAAGTGTGAGTGCCACCAGTCTGGTCTGAATACTGCCAATAGTATTAGCAGATCCATGGCAACTAGCTCTGTGCTACGCAGATTTGCGTGGTTGAGGAAGTCTGGATTTGCACCGGACATGCAATCTTGATTACTCAATATGCCTTTTGACGGCTCAAGACTGTTTGGTAGCAAGGCTGATGAAAATCTGGAAAGGCGACAGACCTCAAAAGCGGCGGCTAAATCTCTTAGCGCCGCTATTAGACAACCTCAACATTCCTACTCCGGTACATCATCTTGGAGGGGTAAGTGCTTTGGTTTGTACACCTCAATTGTAAGAGGGAGAGGACAAGCCAGTCATAGAGGATAAAGAGGATTTCCTCGTGGTGGACAAGGAAGAAGTGCAGAATCAGCCAAAGCAGCGGCAGCTTTGCCCTCAGCCGCTGCTTCAGCCACCTCAAAACCTCTCTGGGGCTTTGATCCACAAGACCCCAGTGGGAGGCAGGCTCTCACAGCATCTGAAAGAGTGGCATGACATTACTTCAGATACTTGGGCACCGGAAACAGTAGCCCAGGGTTACTGCCTTCCTTTTCTAAAAAGGCCCCAGGATCATCCATCGGGGAACAGCTCATTGAAAAATCCAGATCTGCTCCTTATGTGGTAAATTTTGATCCTGCTAGAGAAAGGTGCAATAGAACCAGTACCTGCAACGGAGAGGAACAAGGGTTGGTACTCCCCGTATTTTGTAATCCCCAAAAAGGAACGAGGATTGAGACAGTTCTTGGACTTAAGAAACTCGAACAAGTTCCTCAGGAAGAACAAGTTCAGGATGGTTACCCTTTCTCAGATCCTTCAGGCTCTTCAGCTTCAGGATTGGCTGGTCTCATTGGATCTTCAGGATGCTTACTTTCATGTGCCTATCCATCACAAGCACAAAAAGTACCTAAGGTTCCCAGTTGGCAGTTCTCATTTTCAGTTTCAAGTTCTGCCATTTGGGCCGACCTCCGCCGCAAGGGTTTTCAACAAGTTCATATCGTGGTGGCAGCGAGTTACAGGAGAGGGGGGATTTATGCCTACACCTACCTGGATGATTGGCTGGGCAGGGCTCATTCTTCCAAAGAGACCCTGGAACATCTCAGTGTGACTTGCCACTTTCTCCACAAACTGGGCTTCTCCCTCAATTACAAGAAGTCAAGCATGATATCATTTCAAAGACTCCAATTTATCAGAGCAGTCCTGGATGCCTCAACTGGAAAAGCCTTGCCACCAGACGGCTCATCACATTCTGCAGTTGGTCACAAAACTTCCAAGAGTTTGGCCTTTGATTTGTTGAGGTAGCTCGGCCTCATGGCATCCTGAATTTTTCTGGTTCCAGAGGCTCACCTGAGAATGAGATCCCGACTCTCAGGACTCAATGGTCCTAATTCTCAGGCAGGATGTCAGGTCTCCCTCAGGTTCAGAGCAGAGTTGCCCAGGACCTTCAGTGGTGGGCATGCAAGGACAACATTCTGAATGGAGAACCTTTTTGGCAACCATGGCCGAAGATAACAGTAGTGACGGATGCCTTGCTCACTGGGTGGGGAGCCCACATCAATGATCTGACAATCAGCGGTCATTGGTCTCCATTGGAGTCCAAACTACCCATCAATCTTTTGAAGCTGAGGGCAATCAGACTAGCGTTGAAGGCCTTTCTACCCTCTGTACAGGGAAAGAATGGCCTGATAATGACGGACAATACAGTGGCCATGTACTACCTCAGCAAGAGAGGAGGTGTAGGGTCACTACCACTGTGAAGAGGGCCAATGCAGCTATGGTACTGGGCAGTTCAAGAAGGTATCTCCCTATCTGTAGTTTACTCCTAACTGGAAAGGTTAACACGTCGGCAGACGCTCCGAGCAGGCAGAGCACAATCTCTCATGAGTGGGAACTATCTCAGTCCTTCAAGAGATCTTCACCCTTTGGGGAACGCCTGAAGTGGATCTGTTTGCGACCAGTGTCAACCGCAATTGCGAGCTATTCTGCTCCAGGGAGGAGCTCTAAGAGACGTGTTCATGATGGACTGGGAGTTTCCACTTCTGTATGCATTTCCTGCAGTTCCCATCATTCCTCACGTGATCAGGAGGTTGAGAAAGTCGGGAAATCCATGACCCTAATTGCTCCGGATTGGGTCAGGAGGCTGCAGTACCACGGACTTCTGGACATGTCTATCTGCCCTCTGATAGGTCTTCCACAAAGAGAGGACCTTCTCTCGCGAGAGTAGAGTCAGGTTCTCCATCCAAAGTCAAAACATTCAGCCTTCACGCATGGTTTCTTAGGTGCTGAGGCACAAGGATTTTGACCTCCCGGAGGACGAATGGAGATTTTGCTTTCGGCCCGAACGCCAGCAACAAAATCCTTATACTGCTGTTGTTGGAACCAGTTCAGCAGCTGGTGTAGTGATAAGAATGTGGATTCATTTCAGTGCGATACACCCACACTGTTATCTTTTCTACTTCACTTAGCAAATCTGGGGCTCCAGATCACAACAATAAAAGGTTATTTGGCAGCGATTTAAGTTTTCAAGTGCTCATCAGAGGAAACCTCATACTTCAAAATCCCTTTAATGATTCCGTTTCTTAAAGGACTCACTAATGTGTTTCCTCCTACTCCCTTTCAGGTCCCTGTTTGAGATTTAAATCTTGTATTCAAATTCTTACCATCCATTCCCTTTGAACCCATGCATTCATGTCCATTGAGACTATTAACACAAAAAACTGTTTTACTAGTCGCAATCACATCAGCCCGCAGGGTGAGCGAATTGCAAGCACTGTCTTGTGAACCTCCATATACGGTTGTCCATAAGGATAAGGTTATTCTTAAAGTAAGACCTATGTTTTTTCCAAAAATAGTCTGTGACTTCCATTTGTTCCAAAAGATAGTTTTACCAACTTTTTATCCCCCTCCTCATCCTGGAAAGGAGTAGGAGAAGTTATATAGACTGAACTCTAGGAAGGCTCTCAGTTTGTATATCTTGCGAATGTCAAAAATTTGCCAGGACGACCAATTATTGATCGTATATATAGGTAATAAATTGGGGTTAGCAATAACAAAAAAGACTCTATCCAAATGGATTATTCTGGCTATCCAAGAATGCTATAGACTGGCTGGTAAAGATCCCCCTGAGGGTCTAAGAGCTCACTCAAACAGGGGCATGGCTACTGATTCCGCTCTTCAGAGAGGAGTACCTATTAAAGACATTTGTCCGGCGGCCACTTGGTCTACCATGCACACCTTTGTGAAACATTACTCCCTGGACACTTTTTCTATTCAAGAGGGAGCTTTCGGGAAAGCTGTCTTGCACTCGGTTCATTAGTTTCCCCCCTCCAAGACTATTATTGCTTTGGGAGGCTATCAAAGATGAGGAATACGTGGGAGGACACAATCCATTCGAAGAACTAGTTACTTACCCCTAGCAACGTTCTTTCGATTGGATGCTCATCCCACATATTCCTCATCGTCCCTCCCAAGCTAACCCGCTGCAAAATTTACATGTTTTACACTTTGCGCTCTCTCAGAGTCTTCTAAAATCTAAGGAGGCACTAGTAATTCCTCTAAACATGGAAAAACAAGAACTGAAGCCAACGTGTGCTGCGCGTTCTATATATGCTGCGGATGACGTCGACCATCGGACGGAGTCCTTCGAGGGACATCGAGTCATCAACACTACCGCACAGCGCCCTCAGTGGAGAATTTTCCTTCCAAAGCAGCTGAAGCTGGAAGATAATTATCAAAGATGAGGAATACATGTAACTGGAAACACGACGTCAGCAGTGGTGAGACATTTCAATGAACAAGGACACAGCATTGCACAAATGAAATTTCAGGTTCTTGAAGTTCTCGGCACCAAAGTCTTTCAAGAGATTTGAAGCACTCCACCTGTGTATAAGTGCTGTATAAATAAACAAATAAACAAATAAATAAATAAATATGGTGACATTAACAAAATGAAAGTGCAAAGAGAAGCATTTTGGATCGACCTTCTTGACACCGAATAGGATGAATGAGGAATTTGATTTGTACTTCTTTCTTTGATAGAGTCCACACTTGATTACAGCATACACACATGCATCAGCAGACATGGCCTATCCTTAATGGCTAATAGTACATGATGTGTATCAGATTTTTTCTTTAACAATTCTTCATTCGGTTATGTTTTTCTAGTTACCCTTTGATCACTATGCTTCTCTTCAGCACAGGCTATACATCTTTTCACTTCAGTTTCATTTATTATCATGTCATTCGATTATGGATGGGATTGATCATTTCATTACTTTGTCAGTCGAAGTTCTCATTTCATTCATTATTTTTTACATAGCTCTACTTCTGACTCGGAGCCCTTTCCGCTTTCTTAGTTGTTTTGCAGTCATTCAGATACTCCCATCGCTCTGATGGGGTCCAGTGCCATTTTGGGATGCTCTCGTTTGTAGCGACTTGCACGTATACTGCCATCTGATCTAGCTCAGCATTGATGGTTTTTACATCTAGTCCCTTCACAATAATCGCTTTGTGGTCCGGACATGTTCTCAATTGGGCATCTTTCCACACGGTTCGGTG
Source organism: Ambystoma mexicanum (assembly GCF_040938575.1). Taxonomy (NCBI): domain Eukaryota; kingdom Metazoa; phylum Chordata; class Amphibia; order Caudata; family Ambystomatidae; genus Ambystoma; species Ambystoma mexicanum. Next base: position 1,186,604,579 of record NC_090928.1, on the reverse strand, counting down.
AGTGTATTTCTGTTACCACTATTTGTGAATGGATGGGCAGGCAGCCCAGGCGTGGCTTTGCACGTTTTGTACTTTAATATACTTTTGCCTATACAGCTACTTAAGTGCATAAGGAGTCCGTTTTACGTCTCTTCAGCGTGAGTAGCCTTAGTTATGTGATTTTGTCACATGACCCTTTCAACAGTAGCTACAATGGTGTCGTTGCTTACAGGTAATGTACGCCGTACCCGCGGAAGACCCCTTTGTCTGTGTTATATGTCCCTTGCTGTCCGCGCCTCCGGTTTATTAGGTGCGCAATATAAATATATTAAAGTAACGTACCTCCTTGAGCGCGGTTCTGTTTTGAGCCCCGCATTTTTTATATTGTTCTCCAGCATTGGATCTTTCATGGATTCACATGCTTAGAATATTCCCCGTCGTCAGGCTGGGAATCCCCGGTACATTATATAGACCCTTTCCCGTAGGAAAACTTTTTCGACGCTTATGCGTCCTATCCACCTCGTTTTGCATCATGCGTGCCCACGCCGTCGGGGCGTCATGACACAAATACAGGCCCCGCCCCCGCGCTCCCTCAGATTTCAACCGTCTTTCAAAGTAGTGGGATCCTCGTGTTTTACTACTAGTGAAAACTAGGTTGTTTTGTCTGTTTCGCTTCGGCGAAGTTCAAATTCTAGGAGAATTATGTCTGGAAAAGCGTTATTTCGCCCGTGTGCAACCTGTGGCCTCAAAAAGGTTTATGAAGGAGATGGCCACATGGACTGTATCTACTGTCTCCACCCACACCACTCGGCGGATACATGTGAAATTTGTCAGGGTTTCTCCCAAAAAACCCTTAAGGACCGAAAAAGAAGGCTGGTTGACTGGCTTAATGACGGAGCAGGGGCCTACCCGGCTTCGGAAGTTGGCTCCACGGCCTCCAGGAGTAGATCGGAACCTCCATCGAAGAAGGTACGGCCAGCTGAAATGCGCTCTGAGGACAAGCATAAGAGGAAACAGGATGGATCTTCCTCATCGCATAAAAAGTCCTCCTCCTCCTCATCATCTAAGACGGAGAGGCTAGCGCTGTCAAAATCCTCCTCAGGGGACCGTCCCAGGTCTTCCATGAGTCGGGAAGCCTCAGCCGGGAAGTCGGCATCCAAATCGACGACGAAGTCTAAGGGCTCGACGACGACGACGACTTGCTCGTCGACCTCGGTGTCATTGACGATGCCTATTACCGTCCAAGCAGCAGCGGGGGGGATTCCCCCGTCAACGGAGACTCAGTCCATGGCTTGGCTGCCCGAGGTCTATGACCCGATCCCCCCGGAAGTCTTACTGCAGCCAGACACGGCCGGCTCGGCGGAAGGAGAAGGTGATCTGGTTCTGCAGCCATCGGATTTAGGCTTACGGCCTTCCACGTCAACGGCGACGAGCGCGAATGGGGGTATGGTACCGATATCGTCCACGTTATTGACCCCCCAGACGGTTTTGTCTCTGGATGTGCTTAATACTCTTCAGAAGCTCCTGCAGCAGCTGGATACGCAGTTCCCTCAGCCCGGGACTTCATCGTCACTTTTGTCTGTACCTTCCGTCGACGAGCAAACGGGTACGGCTCGATCGACGACAAAACACCCGTCGGCTCCCCAGGCAATGAAAGATCGTCCTCGAGCACAGGAGGAGGGTGAGTTGTCGGAGTCCGATTCTGTACTGGGGGACTCAGGGTCAGATATCTCCATGTCACCTTCGAGGGACCCAACATGGAATTCGGATGTAGAGTTAGAGTCTACGAGGAGCCAGTCACAGCCATCTCCCCCGGATGATGTGGGAGCCTTCCATGCAATGATGGGGAAAGCTTGTTCTGAATTCGGCTTGATTCCGGAGGAGCAGAAGAAAGACTGTTTCCTTTTTGACCATATGGGCCAAAGGAGAAAATCAGTATTTGCCATCCCAATCCTTGACCACGTGTGGCAAGAAGGTCTCAAGACGATGCGACATCCGTTCTCGGAGCCAGCCATAAAGGGTCGGATCGAGAAAAAGTTTAAAGCTCCGGAGTCCACTCCAAAATGTCTAACATCGCAACCTCTGTCTGACTCGGTGGTGTCGGCGGCAGCGGCTAGGAAGGCCAGGGTCCAGCAAAAATGTTCAACGCCACCTGAAAGCGAAGCTAGGAGACAGGACGCCTTTGGAAAGAAGGTGCTCTCGGTCGGAGCGACGACAGTAAGAGCAGCCAATTCCTTAGCGATCGTGTCACGATATGATAGGGAAATGTGGCACAAACTAGCCCCTATCCTAGAACACCTGCCAGACGAACACCGGAAAGCAGCTATGTTACTGGTGCGGGACGGCGAAGAGGCCTCAAACCACGCTATCAATATCGCAGTTGACCTAGCAGAATCTGGGTTCAAACAAATCAACCATGGAGTAGTACTTCGTCGGCAAGCGTGGCTCAAATGTACTACTTTCCGTCCTGAAGTACAGTACAAAGTCCTTGACATGCCATGCGAAGGGGAACACCTGTTTGGCGAAAAGGTTGATGAAGCGCTGAAAGGGATGAAAGAAGACACGGACACTGCTAGGTCCCTCGGCGCCCTTCAAACGGGTAGAAATTTTCGTTCTTTTCGCCCCTTCAGGGGTGCTTCTGGAAACTCCCGCTTTGGAGCTTCGAGGGACCGTGGATTCAACAGGCCCTCTTACTCTTCACAAGGGTTCAGACGAGCGTCCCAGTCGGCACGTAGAAGCAGGGATTATCAAGCCTCCAGACGGCGAGGCTCAGGTCCGTCGTCGACGAAGTCCAAGCAAACCAGCAACCAATGACGGCCTTCGGAACGTCCTGGGGGGTCGAGTCTCTCATCACTTCGACCAATGGAAATGCATCACCACAGATCGATGGGTCCTAGACACGATTCGCATGGGTCATGCGCTGCAATTCAAAGACAAGCCTCCGCGTCTTCCTCCTTTATTCTCGACACAGCCCCACCTCCGAATCCTACGACAAGAGGCGGCGCTTATGTTGCAAAAAGGGGCGGTAGAGAGAGTTCCTGTAGCACAGGAAGGACAAGGAGTTTATTCCAGGTTCTTTGTTGTAAAAAAGCCAAACGGCAAATGGAGGCCCATTCTCGACCTGAGGGTACTCAACAAGTGGCTAAAGAGCCTAAAATTCAAAATGCTAAAGCTCCAAGAGGTTATCAGGTCGGTGCAACCCATGGATTATCTATCATCACTAGACCTTCAAGATGCTTATTTTCACATTCCAATACGCCCACGACACAGGAGGTATTTAAGATTCGTCGTCGGGAGAAAGCATTTTCAGTTCAAGGTCCTCCCATTCGGGCTCAAGTCCTCCCCCAGGACGTTCACCAAGTGCTTGGCCCCTATAGCGGCCCATTTGAGGAAGGACGGTCATCATGTCTATCCATATCTAGACGACTGGCTGGTCAGAGGTTCATCCAAGGAACAAACACGAGACAGTCTACGAGCCACAATGTCCCTCTTACAGGAACTGGGCTTCGCAATAAACTTCAACAAGTCCTCCGTAGAGCCTTCGAGGACCTTGGTCTTCCTAGGAGCGGAGTTTCATACACACACAAGCCTGGTGAGACCATCCAGCGAAAGAATTCAAAAACTTCAAAACAAGGCGTCGGAATGGAGAGGCGGTACCAAGGTCTCGGTGCGAAAGTACATGTCCCTTCTAGGGACCATGTCGTCCTGCATTCCGCTAATAAACAACTGTCGCCTGTTTATGAGACCTTGCCAGGAATTTCTAGCGGACCGTTGGGCGCAGAGCCGAGGTCGCTGGTCCGACAAACTGGTCGTCGACGAACAACTAGTTCAAGCACTCGGCTGGTGGAGAGTGTCTACTCATCTAACGAAAGGGATGCCTCTACTGGAACCAGAGTTCCAAAAGACGGTGGTGACGGATGCATCGCTGAGCGGATGGGGAGCTCATCTGGATATGTTACAGGTACAAGGCCAGTGGTCCTTGCAGGAGTCCTCCCTGCATATCAACCTGCTAGAACTGAGAGCAGTGCGATGGGCTCTAAAATCTTTTCTTCCACAACTAAGGGACTCGGTGGTGCGTGTCATGACGGACAACACCACTACGATGTTCTACTTGAGAAAACAAGGAGGGACACGTTCCAGGTCCCTATCGACGGAGGCACAGAAAATCTGGCATTGGGCCCTACAACACAACATACAAATCTTAGCGTTCCACCTACCAGGCGTGAGAAACGTGGAAGCCGATGCCCTCAGCAGAGAAATGAACGAAGTTCACGAGTGGGTACTGAACGACCAACAACTACAACAAATATTCAAGAAATGGGGACATCCGTCCATAGACCTGTTTGCAACGAAGAACAACAAAAAATGCCATCAGTACGCCAGCAGATGGCCTCAGAAGGGCTCTCTGGGGGATGCGTTCTCCTTCCCATGGACGAACAAATTCATGTACGCATTCCCTCCATTTCCCCTGGTCCGGAGGACATTGCAATGGATCCTCAGGTACCCATGTCGTGTAATTCTGGTGGCCCCATACTGGGCCAGACAGGTGTGGTTTTCAGACCTGCTACACTTAGCGGCTGCGGAACCGATGAGATTCAAGAAGACCCCCGACCTTCTGTCTCGACAGGACGGTGTTGTTTGGCATCACGACCCGGACAGCCTCCAGTTGACGGCCTGGCTCCTGACTTCGCCGAATTTGGTCGGCTAACGATTCCGGAGGACTGTCGGCGTATCCTACAAGCGGCAAGAGCACCTTCCACAAACGCCTCATACGCGTACAAATGGAAACATTTCTGTCAATGGTGTGAGGATCAACCAGGCTTGGCCCCGCAATCGATTAAGCCAGAACAGCTCCTTCCATACTTGCTGCTCTTAGCCCAAAAGGGCCTGTCGGTATCTTCAATAAAAGTACACCTAGCAGCCATTTCCAGGTTTACTCGTCGACGGCACTCGGCACCTTTGTTCAGCGACCGCCTGATTAAGCACTTCCTTAAAGGCCTCTTTCGGATTTTCCCTCCAGAGAAGAAATTTCCGCCGGAGTGGAGCCTCAATCTGGTCTTAACATCTCTTATGAAGCCTCCTTTTGAGCCAATGTCATCATCGTCTCTAAAGTTTCTGTCGTGGAAATTGGCCTTCCTGGTGGCCATCACTTCAGCACGACGCATTTCAGAAGTTCAGGCTCTAATGGTAGACCCACCATACTTACGATTTTTCAAGAACAAGGTAGTCCTAGCCACTAACCCGCAGTTTATACCAAAAGCTCCGTCGGTGTTCCATAAACACTCCTCTATTGTGTTGCCTACGTTTTTTCCGGAGCCATGCTCGGGAGCGGAGCGCATGCTACACACATTGGATGTAAAAAGGGCTCTTAAGTTTTATCTCCATCGTACGCAACCGTTCAGAGAAACGAGACAGCTGTTCGTGGCCTATGGTTTGGGTGCTAAAGGAAAAGCCATTTCGAAGCAAGGACTGTCAAGATGGGTGTCATCTACCATTTCGTACTGCCATTCTAGGGCAGGGAAGCCTCTTCTACGACGGCCAAGAGCTCACTCAACTAGAGCAGCGGCATCGTCGACGGCACTGTGGGCCGGAGTCCCTCTGGGGGACATTTGCATGGCGGCTACCTGGGCGGCTACACACACCTTTACCCGCCATTACTGCCTGTCGCAGCAACATGCCGAAGATACCCGGATGGGACAGGCGGTGCTTCGACACCTATTCCAGTAAGGTAAGCCCCGGCTGAGGGGTTGCATCCTATGGAATTTATGACTGTATGTGGTTCGTTTTCCTGTGTTAACGATTACTGATGTATACATGATCATAGGGAACGGGCCTTGCGAACAAAGTATATGGGTTTGCATGCACGCCTCCTCTTTGGGGGTGGTACTGCTGTGTAATCTATTCTAAGCATGTGAATCCATGAAAGATCCAATGCTGGAGAAGGGAATAGTTTCTTACCTGTAACTCCATTTCTCCAGCATTGGTATCTTTCATGGATTCACATGCGCCCTCCTGCCTCCCCTGAACATGCAAACCGGTTCCCCCACTACTTTGGGGGCCGAAATCTGAGGGAGCGCGGGGGCGGGGCCTGTATTTGTGTCATGACGCCCCGACGGCGTGGGCACGCATGATGCAAAACGAGGTGGATAGGACGCATAAGCGTCGAAAAAGTTTTCCTACGGGAAAGGGTCTATATAATGTACCGGGGATTCCCAGCCTGACGACGGGGAATATTCTAAGCATGTGAATCCATGAAAGATACCAATGCTGGAGAAATGGAGTTACAGGTAAGAAACTATTCCCTTCTTTAAGGTAAGCCTTGGGTTCGCACACTACTTTGACGGAGTCTTTGCTATTAGACGTCACGTTAATCATAGGTATTCCAATTATTCTTCAGGTTAGACATCACCACCACCTGTCGAGGCTTTTATACAGATATTAACGTTATTGGTGTTTGCCAATTGGTCCACAGGTCTTTTCTCGCACGCTTGTTCGGTATTAGCTTATGGTTCTTTATAGTTCAGCTTTCCAGTGTGTGGATCTGTTTGTATGACGAGAATTATCATTCTTGGACTTAAATTGTTTGGCAGGTTGGTTCTAATTAAATTTTGACGCCCTCCTGTTTGCATCTACCGCACGCATTTCAGTCTTAGGCTGCAGGTTACTTAGCACTCTGACTACTCATTTTTCCCTACGCACGGTCCGGTGCATTCGGGTTTGTTTGTTTGTTAATTTTATTAATATAGCGCGCCTGACCCAGAGGTACCTGGGCGCTTTAGAATACGGTTACATGTACAGGGCAAAATAGTTTGGCAGAAGATAACGTGCATATATCCATGAAAAAAAAAATCCAAGTACAGACAGGTAACAAAGTATGGTAGGACCGTGGGGTACAGCAAAATACCGAAGGTAGCAGGTGTAGTAGGAGCCGTAGGGTGTGACAAAGGTAGGGTGCATAGTTAGGAAATAGACAGTAGTGAGGAAGTTACAATCAAAGCGGTAGGTGTGTTCCAGTCTAGTGGGTAGCTAAGGGTAAGAGAAGCTAGAGGTTACGTTAGGGAGCCAGGTAGCAGTTAGTTAGTTCTTGCTGAGTATCCAGGAGATGACACTTGTATGGCCCTGATGTCAGATGTGGGGGAGTTCCATAGTTGGGAGGCCAGGACCGGAAAACTAGATCCACCAGATCTTTTTAGATTGTACCTTGGGACTGACAGGCAAGAGGTGTCAGTAGATTTGGTCATTCGTGTAGAAGATCTCCAGGTGAATTCTTTGGTGAGGTGGGGGGGCTGTGTAGTTCAGCGCTTTGAAAGTGAAACATAAGGTTTTGAGTTCGATCTTTTCATTTATGGAAAGCCATTTGAGTTGTTTCCTTGTTGCTGAGATATGTTAATTTCTGGGTATGTTTAAGGCACCTCTGAGTGCATTGTTCTGCAGAGTCTGAGGTTTGTTAATTACCGTTTTGTTGGCGCCTAAGTAAAACCCATTGCAATAGTCCTGTTTGGAGCCTATAAGAGCTCTGGCTAGTGTGAGGCAGCTTTCTGAAGACAGCATAGGTCTACAAGCTTATATCAGTTTGCCTGTGTAGGCAGTGGCTGAGGCGGTCATATTTACTTGTGTGCTAATGTTAGACGTGGCATCAAAGTAGAAGCTGAGTGTTTTTACTGCTTTGGCAATTGGGATGTTGTTCCCATCTATGTTGAATGTGTTATAGTTGGGGCTTAATTTGTTTAAATTAGCTGTGGAGCCTACTAGCAAGAGTTCCATTTTGTCATCATTCAGTCATAGGCCATGGACGGCCATCCATGCCTGAATGATGGTGTAGATTTCCTTCACACAACGTACATCTGTGTTGTAAATGCCTGTAAGGGTTAGGACTATCTGGGTGTCATCTGCATAGTTAGTGTAGGTGACACCCAGACGATCCAGTTCATCAAACAGCGGCTTTGTAAAGATGTTATACAAAGTGGGCGAGACGCAGGAGCCTTGAGGCACACCGCAGGTGATAGGTATGGGGTCAGCTGCTGTGGTGGGTGAGAAGACTTGCATGGTCCTTTTGTTTAGGAACGATTGTATCCATGTGATGGCTGACTTGGAGAAATAGGTTGCTGTCGCCAGGTGATCACATAATACCTTATGATCAACCAGGTCAAATGCCGCTGACAAATCCAGAAGGAGCAGGATAGCGAGTCTGCCTTTTTCTTTAAGGTCATCAATCTGGCTTTTTAAGTCAACAAGGGTGGTTTCTGTCCCATGTAGTGCTCTAAAGCCGGATTGCCGAGATCCCAAGAGTTTTTTAGCCTCAAGGTACACCTGGATTTGCAGATATGCAACCCTATCCAAAATCATTAACAGAAATGGGACCGTGGTGGTCGGTCTGTAGTTTATGGGAATGGTGGGGTCTAAGGTTTGTCGTTTGAGTAGTGGAAGTACCCAAGATTCCTTCAGATTGCTAGGTACTATGCCACTAGAAAATGATGCGTTGATAAGTTTGTTAATGAATGGGGCCTGGTCTCTGGCCGCATCTTTAATGATCTGAGCTGGGCAACTGTCCCCCTGGCAATTAGATGGTTTCAGGGAGGCTATGATTTTTTGTACTTGGGGTACTGATACATTTGAAAATTTGAATTCGTGATGCTGTGGGGTACGTGTGTGGTTCTGTACTTCACTGAGGGGCTGTTGAGACTTGAATGTCGTGTAGGAAGAAGAGACCGCCGTCCCCAAGTGTCACACAGAGAGAACCCAAAGTCACTCCCTGTGCAACCCTTGATGCCACAGGTGGACGATGTTAAACTCCGGAACCACGAACCTCTGGAGACCCCAATCCGCTGTAAGAAAATACTGATTAAGTACCAAGCCAAAAACAGTTAACAACAGTGCAAAAACAATGTGGAATGGGCTTACCAGAAAGGTTAGACAGGAGACTGCTAAACCTATGAGGCTGAGGGTCCGGGACTCACATGGGCAGTGCCCCTCAAAGTGGAGCAATCTGTGACGGAGCCCAAAGAGTAGTGCGGTATTAAGTCCACCTGATTGCAAGAACGAGATCTGGTAACTGTGAGGAGCTGAGTCAGGAATCAAAAGAACCAGATGCAGAAGGGAAATCGATAGCAATCCAAAGAACAGTCTGTGGTTAATCCGTGAAGCACATCCAAGTTACCAGTAGCCAATAGGGAATTCCAGGAGAAGTCCGTAATTCCAAAGTCAAGGTCGAATCCAAAAAAGTCCAAAGAAGTCCAAACGAACGCGTTAAGCCAAACAGAGTTACAGGTAACAGCTGTGAAGCGGCGAGTATGTGGAAATCCGTGTTTAAATACTCGTGCTTCTGGCGCTACTCCCAGTCAGGTGACGCATGTCCGCATCACATGTGCGGACTCCCAGGTCACGTGATCGAGAAGCGCTGGTCACGTGACCCGTAAGTATAGTGTTGCTCAGCCGATCCTTCAGGCACCAGGGAAGCCGCCAATGACCAAAGGGGCGCAGTCCGGAATGTGCCCTGTTGTGGATGAGTCGTGCTTGTACACGAGAGGCAGCAGGTTGCACACGTGAGTCCCGTAATGTGAGAGGGGAAAGTGATGGGATCGAGGTATGAGGGCGGGCTACAGGGAGTTCGGGGTTACTGGCAGATGTAGTGTTACTGGCAGGTGTGTGCGTGACAGGGGCTTGCTGGAAGCTTGGTTAGTAAGCAGACTGCGTTTGTCCGCTATTTTGGTCTGTAGACTGGCAATTTTATTAGTGAGAGCATTTTGGATGTTCGTGCACCAGAGTTTGTCTTTTAGGCTTGTGTCCGAGGGTGGGTTAGGTGTCTCCATTTCTCGCAAAATGGTGAAGAGTTCTTTGGTTCTAGAACCTGCTTGATTTATTCTATTGTTGCAGGTGTCACGTTTAGTGCAGATAATCTAATTTTTGTATTTAGTGGAGATGGAGACTAGGTTGGTTTTTTCTATAAGGAGGGTTTATGTTTCCAGAGAGTTTCAAGTTTTCTTTTTTCAGAACGGAGCACTTTCAACTCATGGGTAAACCATGAGTTCACATGGGCTCTTGGTTTCCCTTTGCGCATTTTAAGAGGTGCTACTGAGTCGATTGCTTTAAGCATGGAGGAGTTATAAACGTCTACAAAGACGTTAGGGTGGTTTGTGTTCGGTAGTGCGCTAAGGGTTGGCTTTACAAGGGGCATTATTTGGTCGTAATATTCTGTTTGTTTCTGGTAGAGCACGAGGGTGCTATGAGACATGTTTTGTTATGTGTTATGTTCATATTGAGCTCAAACGCGATAAGGTAGTGGTCAGTCCAGGTTTGCGGTATGATGCCATTTACTGAAATATTACAATTTAATTCTGCTACCCAGTCGAGGGCTCTTCCTTTCTCATGAGTATGTTGGGTAATTTTTTTAGTAAATCCATGTTCAACTAAGGTGTTAGCTAGAGAGGTTGCAGGAAGGTTGTTGGGGTGGTTGTAGTCTAGGTTGAAATCTCCTAGGATTAGGGTTTGTGAGGTAGTTTTGATATTGTCAGAGAGTAGGGTCATTATGTCCTCTTCGAAAGCGCCTAAGGGCCAAGGAGGTCTGTAGATTAAGTGGAAAGAGGTGGTACTTTTATGCACATTTTGGAGTTTAGCTGAGAGGATTTCACACAAGGAGAGTGATGGTGAGGGGACTAGTCTCATGTCGAGTGTATTGCTAAAAAGGAGGGTGATGGGTCTGTCAATTCTGATGATGGAATAGTTGTCTGGGATAGCTAATAGTAGTCAAGGGCCTGCTGCAACGTGCAGCCAAGATTCTGTTACTGCTAGGAAATCAAAATCATTGGATAAAATGATGTCAGCTACGTCGGTAGCGTGAGCAACTAGAGACCTTGCGTTAATTAAGGCTCTTTTGAGAGGTTGTGTGGGGTTGACTGACACAGTGTTGTCAACTTTGGCTTGTTGCAGAGTTTCTGGGTTGGCTGACACAGTGTTGTCAACTTTGGCTTGTGTCAGAATTTCTTGGTTGGCTGACACAGTATTGTCAGTTTTGGCCTATTTCAGAGTTTCATGCTTGCTGAAGTGGGCGAGGTTGGTGGCCAGGAGACCCTTAGGGTGGTGCATTGTGGCATTGGGGTAGTGTCTGGTGTGGTTTCTGTTAGAGGTAGGCTGACAGTGTGAGAGTAACCTGGTGTGAAGTCTGAGATTTCTAAGCTTAGGGCTAGGGCAGGTGGACATTATTAGGTGCGGTTTATGGTGCACCTAATAATGGTGTGATTAGGTATCATCACCTTATTGTTCCTCAGATTGTCTGTATGTAGTTTGGGTAGGAATGTGGTGGGTCTGATTGTGGCATCTGTGATGATGGTGTTCAGTGCTGGTAGGAATGGGGCAGCCTTAATTCTGTAGTCAACGTTTTTAGTGGGGAACATGTTGATGCTCAACTGTGGTTCGATCAATGTGAGCCAGTGAGCAATGAATATAAGAGCAGGTAATAGTCGTGTTAAGGTGAATGTGATATGCATAGTGCGCTAAAATAAGCACAGAGGTACATGATGCAGGCACTATGGGCAGGGGAGGCTTGACTAGGATAATGAGCAGGTTAGCGTAGGAGCATAGGCTGAGGTGAACAGGCTAGAATCGTTGGTGGATAGAAGGATATTGGAAAACTGATGCAATGGATGTTGCAGAGCTAATGCTAATGCAGAATAGGCAAGTCCAACACACATTCACTTGTGCTAATTCAAAAAAATAGACTAGTCCAACATAAATTCACTTAGGCTAGTGCAGTCAGAAATAGGCTAGTCCGACATAAATTCACTTAGGCTGATGCAGTCAAGAATAGGCTGGTCCCACATGAATATTACAGAGCTAAAGCGGTTAAAATAGGCTAGACCGCCATAGAAGTTGCATGGCTGCAGAGCTAATGCAGTCAGAATGGGCTAGGCCGGCATGATATTACAGTAGGCAGATACAGTAGGCTTTGCATGCACGTCAATGTGGGCCGATACCGTTGAGATCAATGTGCTAGGCTGATTTTGGAAAATACAATTAAATAGGTGCAATTGGGATCTGTAGGCAGATCCGTGAGCAGATCTGAGATAGGCAGGTTTAGTTAAAAAGCTGATGGGATAGTTCAAATAAGTGGGCTTGAACTTAGTGGGCTAATCCATGTAGGTTCAGGTGCGCTAACATAACGCGCTAGGCAGCTGCGCCTCTTTAAGTATAGGAGTGCTACTAGTGTGTTTTAGTCTAGACTAGGGGGATTACCTACCGCCTTAAATTGTAAGGCTATTGTAGTTGGGCATGTACATAGTTTGATAGGGGAGGTGTACATTTGTGGCTAAGATAATGCAACTTTACAGGAGCAGTGTAGCATACGGGATTCAGCAGGATCGCCGTAACCAAATGCAGTACATTAGTAGATAAGTTGATGTCGAACACTAGTAAATGACCACTTTTAGGATTCAAGCAAGGATTACGGGTGGGTATTTGCACATACAATGTTGGTAATGTTGCTAGTCACATAGGATGGTGAGAGTATACATGCGAAATGGAATACATTCATACAGTGTCTTAGAGCAAGTATAGTGCGCTAGGCACGGAGGCAGGGTTAAGCGTACTTGCGTGCTAGGGTTAAGCGTAGAGTTAGAGAAATTCAAATAGTTCAGAGTTGTTCATCAGGCTTTGGAGGGAAGTTCATATCAAAGGAAAGTGCTGACAAAGAGTAGATCTGGGTGCGACCTGGTGCAAACAGGGCCTTAAATTGGCCTTTGATGTGGCTGGCTCTTCCGCCTGCAGGCGGATGTGGAGGGAAATATGAACTGTTGCCTAGCAACGCGTGCAATGCCAAGCCTCGTTATGGCACCGCATTGCGCCCAACATTTTGTTTGAATGGAAAGTCGGCGCGGGTGCAGGCGTGAATCCGGGCTGCGCAAGGGTTAAATCTACTGCGCAATGAAGGGGTTTGTTCAAGTGAGCAACGTAAATACTCCAATAGACTCTGGCCTCACCGTGTAGGATATACTGGCCGCAAAGGGGGCATCAGCATGGATGGTGCTGTAGGCGAAGTTGTTTGTTGCATCTAGTGCAGGCTGCTCAGGAGGGGCAGATCCTACAGTGCTGGGGATAGGTGGGAGCTCCTGCTCTCGCCACCTGGACATAGAGACTGCACTCCATTGTTGGCTTATCATTTTGTCATGAATTTCGATCGAGCCATGTCATTTCATGACCTTCCTCATCTCTAACTTTGTCATTTTTCATATATATACCATTTGAACAATTATGAAGCTTTTTATTTCTTGTTTTCTGTGTTTTTGTGTTTTCTAATGCTTTTATTGTGTTCATTTAATTTTTCTTTTCTTTATTGTTGTATCAACAATCTTTATTTCTTTTTTCTTCTTTCTTTATTGTTGTATCAATTATTAACTATGATATATTATTATGTTTTGAACAATTAATTGTTGCATTGCTATCGTGGGTTAGTTTGCCAACATTCATTGAATTTCAATTTATAAAAAATTTGGCCCGGATGGAGGACCACCTGGTCCAAAGTGCATTGGCCAGAATGCCATCTGCTTAATGACTTTCTGAATTAAATTGATCATCCTACTTTTGGAATAGTCGCAAGACTTTTTATGACTTCTATGTTATGTTGTTATAGAAAGATTTACAGCCTGATTCATCGAATTATTTGCGTGAAAAAGGCAGATTTGCTCGCCTTTCTGGCCGAAAATCCCTCTGTGAAGTATAGGGATTTTCGGGCAGAAAGTCACACAAATCTGTGTTTTTCACACAAATAATTCCATGAATCAGGCTGTTAACCGGTTCATGGTTCTTTACGGTGTGCAGCCCTCACTGCTGGCTGTATAGCTTTGTTCCTTCTCCTATAGTGTTATTGTCAATGCCTGATGCTGAGACACTACTGGAGGGTTTGCACCCCACACACATTACCCTCATTTTGGTTATCTACTCAATTATAGTTGTTTTACTTAACAGCAGTGCCAACTCACACCCTACTTCTCATTGCCCTCCGTACATTCTCTCTTGGCGGGTAGCTCGTAGACCTTGGTTCTGTGTTCCCTCAGCATCAGAGTGCTAGGGAAAAGGGATGGAACAAGGGGCATGGCACCTCTATATATGGTAGCCACAATATCATGTTCAGCGTGGTGCACGTAGAGGTGTCAGAGGGAGCTGGCGCAGAGCCAATATGAAGCCACGCTGCACCCCCTGGCAGCGGGAACGTTTCTGAAGAGCAGCTGACCCCACAGATAGATTTCAAAGATGAGGAATCCATGGGAAAAACGTCCTTCAGACAGAATATTACTGAGAGGTAGATCATTTGAACTATAGTATTAGCCTAAATGGAGTAGGATCAAATAGAATGGCAAGCAATAAACGTTATCTGATATTTTGATTTGTTCCTGGGAGGTGGGGATATTTGTATAGATTAAGATCATTTTTTATTTTAAATGATCTGTGTGAAGTAAGAGGAATTCCATTTTGGACTGAATGATGATTGAGTACTCCTATGTCTCTTCCCCTTTCCTCCATATTTATTGGAGTTCTCCTGGAGCAGGGACTGAACCGCAAGCATATTAAGTAATTTTGTTTTGTTTCTTTTCTTCTGTTTGTCCCCTCACTTCCTCCCGATGATGCCGGGAAAAGTGGGGTACTCTGTATGCACCGGCTGTCACAGATTGGTCTCAGCAGAGGCCCCTCATACTCTTTGCTTAAAGTGTTTGGGCTCTCTTCACTGCTGGGACGCCTGTGTGCTCTGCGATGCACTTTCGTACAAGTCATTCAAGGGTCTGTTGAATCGTTGGGAGGATACATTTTGGTCAAAATGCTGAATCATCTCAGACACTTCTGCTTCTACATCCACTACCCCCGGTCCTTCCAGATGATGACCTGATGATGACTAAGATGATCTGTCAGTTTCCATGTCCATTCAAGCATTCCACGATAGGGTGAAAGGGCTCATTGAGTACTTGGGCATTCCAGTACCAGAAAGCACACAGTCAGACTACCAGGTCCTTTCCTTCGTTCTCTCAATGAAAGCAACAGGTTGGTTATACAGCTTCAACCTGATCTAGTGAGGGAGGTAATTTAAAAATGGCAAAAACCAGCTTCAATACAACTGGTTGTAAAATGCGTGACATGAGCTACGGATCCCTTCCGGGAGAAGCTGTGCATGATGAACCACTCTTTGTAGTAAAAGCAATACATCATTTACTTCTACCTCTTCTTAGAGAATTCTGCGGTGTGAGGATCACCTGGATAATGCATGGAAGAAGTTTCACCAAAACTCTTCCCTTAGCTTCAGGCAGGCCATTGAGAAAGTGGTCATTGAAGCTACCAAACTTAAGTTGGGAAAGTTGGGTGACTACGCCTCCCCCCTTCCTCCTGAATTTCATGTGGTATTCTGCTTGGGCTTTTTGGAGACGCAGCAAGTAGAATAGGACCTCATGGAGGCTTCCTATCACCACCTGGACACAGCAGCTACCGTTTAGGCTGTAGGTGTGTCCTTTAAGCTCAAAGCCCACAAATTCCCCTCAGATTTGCAGGAGAAAATTATGGAACTGCTGTCTGATGGGGTGAAGCTCCCTGATATAGATGAGGAGCTTAATAAAAAGAAAAACAGTGCCCAAATGGCAAAGTACTTAAGAGCCCTAACTAAACGCTCCATATAGTCAGGGTCTTCAGACATTCAGTTACAGTCATTCACTTCCAAGAGTGTTTTAGATGCTTCCACGGCTGGCTGAGTAGACAAGACAGAACTCCACATAAAAAAAAGCACGCCCGTCACCCCAGGGATTCTTTTCCGAACCTTCCCCCATTCCAGAAGCCAAGCAGTCTAAGTCATCATCATGCTCAGTGGAAGAACATAACCAGTGGCAGCTGGGCCCTATCAGTGGTACACAGGGGCTATCGCCTTCCTGTTCCTCGCCCACCATCTCCCCTTCCCCCTACAAAGAGGCTCTGACTCTCTCAGCAGATACTCAAGCTCATGTAAGCAATAGAGAAAGTTCCTCCTGCGTAGGTAGGGCATGGCTTTTACTCAGGTTTTTTTTTACGTTCTGAAGAAGAACAAGGCTAACCTTTAGATGCTGCAACACCTCTCTCCCTTCAACCTTTTCTTGCCCCAGGTAAAGTTCAAGATGATTACGCCTGCTCTTATCTGATCATCCCTTCAGCTGGGCGACTGGCTAGTAGCTGTGTACTTAAAAGCCGCATATCTGTACAATCTGTACTTTCAGTTTGGCCTGCACACCACCGTTACCTGCAGCTTTCTAAACACCATGTTCACTATCCATACAAATCTTACCTTTCAGGCTCAGTTTGGTCCCAAGGGTCTTCACCAAGCTCATGGCAGTTGTGGCAGCGTTCCTATGCCTGAAAGGCATTCATCTTTATCCCTGCTTAGATGACTGGCTAATTTAGGCCCAGTCCCTAGTCCAAACCTCGTCCCTTAGCCCTTGCCAAGGCTCCCTATAAGATGGTGATTGCTACACTCCACTCACAGCACAAGGATTGTGACACTTGTCTGTCCATATTTGCATGACTGGTTTATTTGTTCTATAACCAGAAAAGGTGCAAACCTAGCAGCCAATGATTGACTCCTGAAGCCAATCAGTTTCTGGGACATCCGTTCAACACATTGATATAACAAAGCACAATCCGTTTTTATGGCCTATTTCATGTGACAAAAGAGCAGTGTTATCGGACAGGCAAAATAAAGATGCATTGGCCTAATGTCTTGATGCTTTCCTCTCCTTTCATTCTGCAGTTTAAATATGAAAATACAGCGGCAGCACCTGGATTTGCAGTGGCTGCAGGCTAAAAGAGATTAGGACAAAGTAACCAAGCAAATGAATGAAGGTAACAATGATTTGGTGGCTGCATCACTGAATGGGGTATGGAACTCATCTCAATAATTTTCCAAGGCCCCCTTTTTGGTCAGAGCAGGTGGCAAAGATGTATATAAAAGTTCTAGATTTGCAGGCAGTTCTATGGGCCATTGCTTCTGTACTCTTATGATATCAGCAAATCAATCAGTATTCAAGCTGATATAAAACAGCTAGTTATTATATTCAGAAGCAGTGGGTCACAAAATCCCGTCAATTGTGATTAGAGGCACAATCAGTGTGGGTAGATATACTTAAGATTGTGGTTTCTGTATCCGTCTTGCAGGAGGCAAACTTTCACTACAGACTTAAAAGTAAAGACGTAAAGTAACACCACCGAATGGGAGTTTGACTTACATTAAATAGGGTCATCTAGGGAAATGCTAGTTCTGATATTTCTGGGTCACCTTCTAGACTCTCTGGAAAATCTCAGTCAATGAAATGATACGATTGGTTATTTATAACGCGATTAACACCCATAGGTTTCTAAGCGCAGACCCGGGGAATGAATTGGTCCCAGTGTAAGATCATTTATAATGGGAGCAGCATAATTAAGGTGTTTTACAGTGGTAATGACAGCATATACTATATTAATGCAAGCATCAAGAAAATGTTGTAAAATGTATCTTTGGCACATGGTGGTTGGTGACCTGGTATTTTTATTTGATTTTTTCATGTTACCTTAGAGAACCTACTGTAAATTGTATGCATTTTATTTCCCCCAAACATTATATTGCAAAATGCACCATCTAAAGCCATAGGTTTAAAAATGTTCTTGGGGGAGAACCCTCAGAAGCCACCCTTGTTCCTTTGGAGTGCTCAGTCGCGTGCACTATTTTGATGAAAATATTAATAAAAAATGTGTGCGAGCCGACAATGACCATGAATCTTTTATAATCCTGGTACCCCGTCCCTCAGGAACAACTCGCCCCTCCCCACCTGCACCAAAAGCTGCATCCACCACTGTTCTGAAGAACTACACTTACAGGTAAGTAGCACAATCGTCTTTCAGAAAAGCACTGAAAGCTATGTTGTACATACAAGAGAATGGATATTTCTCCCATATGTTTGCTAAATAAAATAGCTAATTTTGTTGTCATACACTGTTCTATTACTAATTAATATCACTCACAGTATGTTTCCATTTAATTTGTGCTGTGATTAGACTGACACTTACCCAATTTGATTCTAGTCTACTTTTGATGATCTGTGGAGAAGATTTGTGACTTACTCAACTGGGGAGCAACTGTTTGGTTTGCCAGTTACAGACTATGAGGTTTTACACAGGATAAGGTAAAAAGCTTCATTATTTTTGATATTATGTTAAACATCATTCAAAGGAAAATGTGGAAGTAATTAAAGCATTGTAAAATCCAAGTCTTAATGAAATGTGACAATGTGTTATTGGCAAGGTCAATCAGCAACATACAAAAGAAGACAATCCGTGCTGTTAGGTAGTGGCATATAGGGCTATATTCTAAGGGATTGTGCCCTCCAACGGATTCCTCATCTTAGATATAGTTGTATCCTGACTTGTAGTCACAGCAAAATAATTCTAAAGCAGGGTGTTGTCCGGCATTGGCAGCATCCGAACATGACATCAATGATAGCATATATAGCACTCAATGCATCCGTTACCTCAGTTCTGTTTTTCTGCATGCACAGCATGCTCTCGAAATGGTTCAACTTGCTTCAGCAAGATGCTTTTTCTTTGATACATGCCGTATTTATTGATTTTTTGGTGACTCTGTCACACTGTCTATGCCTAAAACAGGCTTAAAGAGATATGCAGACTGTAAATTGAAGATGTTGATCACTGATCTGCACAGAATTTGAATGTGGTGCCTGGGCGAAATCCACAACTTCAGCGAGTTTGGCTCCTGCCTGTCAATGACTAGTAATCAGTATCCAAATCTCTATCCTCCACACCTTCTAAAAGAAAATCCTCCAAAGGTAGGAGTTCTGCTGAAGAAAAATCCCCTGAAATGGCCAAGAAAAGATTGAAAAACACCAAAAGGTTTGATTCTCAGCATTCGTCTTCTTCATCATCTAAGAATAATAACAAGAAGCAATATCATCCATCTTCCTCATCTGATTCCTCAGGCGACAGGCACCAGCTAAGTTCCCAAAAAAGACCACCTCGGCGGCTGAATGGTGAGAGTTTTAGGATAAATATGTTGGAGGTATTCTTGAAGGCGGCTCCTTTTGACCCCTCGAAAGAGCCATAGATGCTGCAGCTCCCACTGCATCCTCCAAGACTGACAAGGAATCAGTTAAGACTTTGACCCTTGTGCCTAAAAGCCTGAGTATGAAGATCTCTGAGATGGCTACTCGAGTGGCATTGAAGCAAAAGGCTGCATCGACATCCTCTATGAAGGAACCGTCCAAGATGATGTAACTTCGACATTGTGATACAAACGACAGTACAAATGACAGTCAACGACTGAATTCTTTAAAACTTTCAGTTCCCTTTTTGAAGAGGAAGACATAATTCCTTTCGGGTATGAGTGTTTTGGGGCTCCAAATGTTCCTAAAAGATGTCAGTGGACTCGATACATCCCCTGAAATCAAGTTTGATACCCCTGACATACATTCTCAACCAAATGCAGCCTCCAGGACTGTGATGAACCGGGACATCGAATACTTGGGGTCATCCTGCAAAGAACATTACCCAATATCCTGGATAAGGCCCCTCCTAAGGAACATGTGCTGACCTTTCGAACAGCACTAAAGAAACCATGCATGTAACTCAGGAAAAAAACAGATACCGCAGATACCACTCCTACAGTAAATTAGGAGTTGGTTAAAATATCCTTTTCAGTGAACCCTCATTTTTTGTCTAAGCACCCTACACCAAAAAGCCTAGTGGTACATGCTGCTACTTCCACATCCAAAGCTGCAACTTATCCTAACATCCCTCGAGACAAGAATAAGCGCCATGAAGCCTTAGAAAAAAGGTTTTTTTTGCAAGAAGTATGGCTTTAAAAGCCGTGAATGCATCGTATGTGTTAGCCAAGTACAGCTGCAAATCTTCAAAGGTTGGCAAAATACATATCAAAGAATTTAGAGTAGCACAGGTAAAGCAGTGCACTCACATGGTTTCCTGTACTCTTGGCACTGGTTACATCATACATACAAACAAACATCCTGAACAGCATGCCATGGAGATAGGAAATATGGACACATTACAACAAAGCGTTAATTGTGTCACAATGAAATCAAGGGCCACTTTATGTTTATGTTTATTAGGTTATTATCCAAACTTTATGCGCAGTGGTCAACATTTCTACACTGTACACAAGCTTTTAGGCACAGGGTTTTTGTCAAGTGACCGAGGACACTGAAATGGAGTGTCTTGTGATAATTGTGAGAGACAACAAGAGAAGAAAACATGTTATGACTGCAACTTGCGAAAAGCAAAATACATAGTCCGAAATGGATGCTTATTCTACTCTAAATACTTTTTGCAAGTGTTTGTCTAAATTGTGAATTTGGGGTGTATAAGAACAGACTAAATCAGTAGCTCACCCCCAGAAGTGTGCTTGAAATAAACCTTTAAGGAGTTTAGAAATTATTGTATAGAATTCCAGAAAGTCAAATTATTTTGTATTCCTATTCTTTCTTATTTAGGGTCACTGCTCAAGTATTACACTTGTGAAACCCCCTCTTTTTTTTTAAAGAGGCCTGAACAAGAACGCCAGCCAATCCTGACCTTGTGCAGAGAGTCCTAAGGCGACAGAAAGTACACTTTGTAATTGCATTGTGTTTCAAGCTTTGGCGGAGTGACAGTGAGTGGCAGTCCTGCAGCACCATCTCTGTTGGTATGTTGGTCTTTTGGTCTTCCCTGCTACTCATTTTGGAAGGAGGAGTCTATTCTTCACCCTAATACAAAGACTTCCGGCTACCATGGAGCAGACGCGGAGTGGCGGTGAGTGGCAGTCCTGCAGCACCCTCTCTGTTGGTCTGTCTTCCCTGCTACTCATTTTGAAAGGAGAAGTCTATTCTTCACCCTGCTACAAAGACAGAGCGCACACGGAGTGGCAGTCCTGCAGTCATGGCAGGCTTGGCTGCAAGGGCTGCCACACCACAAACATCCCCTCATAGCAAAAAAGGGAGATGGCTCCGCAGCACCCGCCTGCTTACGAACATTGATACGGCCTCTAACCTTGATCCATTGGACTGTATTCTGGTACCTCGCTTACAAAGTAAAATCAACACACGGAAAACGGAGCCACAGGCTGGAAGTGCCACATCAAGAAGTCTGACGGGGCCCACAGTCTCCACCCTGAGTTTAGTCTTACAGGAGACGTCCCCCTCCCATCAACCTCTGACTAACCAACAAGAACTATTTTCTTCTAAACAACCACCTTTGCCTCCCACGGCCAGTAGCCCACTTTCAGCTTGCTTACTGTCCACCCCCGCAGGGGGATCGGGGGAGACCGCTGACGTGGTGCGCAGTGCCGTGGTGGAGCTCTCTTTCGATCAAGCTCCCGCCCAGGCGGCGCCGAGGGATGAGGCATCCGCTTTGGTTCAGGGCCCTGAGTTCGATTGTGCCGACATGGTCTCCGACGCCACCTCCTGCGGCGTAGAGGCTCCGCCGCTCATGGCGGCATCTGCCCAAAAGTTGCCCTCGAGCGGAGCCAACGATGGGGGGCCAGCTCTCTTTCAGGTGTGTGCGCTGATCCATACGGCGGCGGCAGAAGGATCACCCCTCCTCCCTGTGGGTGAGACGTTGCACCCAGCAAACCCGGAGCCTGGCTCCTCTTCCGTGGGGAGCGTTGAGGATAAAGGCTCTGCCTCTAGCTCTGGCAACTACAACCTCATGCTGAATGCAGTACATGCTCAAATGGGGACATCAGACTCGGCTCTAGCCAACCCTAAAAAACGAGATAGACCAACGCTGGAAAACCCATTTTTGCAAAACAAAAATTTGGAATCCTCCAAAAATGTTAAACAAAAATAAAGTTAATCTTACTAGAATTCAAAAAAACAAAACCAGCTCTCACGGTAGAAAAACTACAACCGCAAATAAAGGTGCAAGGAAAACATCTCCCCTAACCCTTCTGGCAAATTTCTTTAACAAACAGACAAACCACCTCACCAGCAACGGTAGTGAACTGTTGGATGCAGAGATTTTAGAGGCAGTCCTAGACAATCAACCGGCCCATAAACTCGGAAGAACTGATGACGATGACAAGATTGTAATAAAATCAGGATTGAACAGCACAAACTCTGAATTGAAGGAAACTTTGATGATACTCACAAACCTCCTAGAAAATCTGGAAACTGTAGACCTGGGAAATGATGTGCCATCGAAAGACCCCCTTCCAACGGACCCAGCTCTAACAGCCACATCAAGAACAGCAACATCGCAGCTAAAAAGCCTGGAATGAGCATCCAACTCACTAAGTGACCCACAGAAACAAACTACTAATGACAAAGATATTCTGGAGCAGCCAATAACAGTGGATGACCCTCCTATAGCCAGTCCAGTCCCGAAGCTAAACAATCCTCTGCTTCAAGAAAGCCAGTTGACTGAGGAAGAACTTAGAAATCAACTAAGACTCAGGGAGCCTAGTGACCTAGGCCTAAAATCTACGGGTACAAGAAAGGGTACCACTGAACCAGAAGACCAAGAGATTCTGACAGCAAATACTCCACTGGCCCGTGGTCAAACACGGCCAGAACTCATGGCAGAATCAGTTCAAACAAACCCATGTCAGAGCCCCCACTGTAGATTTTCTTTGGACTGGCCCCTTGCCATGATCACAGGAAAAGGTTCCCTAATTGACTCTAAAAGGAAGTGGTCTTCCATGTATAATTCTTGGGCCATAAAAAAACAACTCGGAGCACTGGAGGGGAATTGATGTCACTTCCTGACTTTTATACATGGCCGTCTAGTTTATTCTGGGAGGTGAGCAGTGTTTGTCTAGTGGTTGTCATCCTGCTCCTATTTAAGCCCCTCCCCTCGAGAGTTCCCTGCTTCGCGTCATCATTGCCTTCAATTGACGCTTACCGCAGTTCCAGTCAGCTGTCCTGTCAACTTATAGTTTTTCGCTTCATTGGTTCATTGGTCCCAGATTCTAACCCTTTTAGTATTTTCCTTCACCTCCCCAGCCTGTCCTTTAGCACCAAATAACTTCAGTCATTTAGTTTCCATTTTCCGCACTGCTGCATTCTAATAATGCACTCGTTCCTGTCAGCGGCATAAGTATTTATTGTTCCTGTCAGCGCTGCACATTGCAAGTATCTGTTTTCTTTTTTCTTTACGAGCGGCTTGCTCTTGAGTTTATTGACTTTATTTATTGCAGAGTGATAAAGACATGCTCTTGTGAAGAGCGTTCAGTCAGCATTCTGTAAAACGTGTTACCGCTCTCCGCTGACGAACTACCTCCTGTGACAGACATTGCCATGTTAGTGTGAAGTGCATTTGGCAGGCATTGCTACTGAACGCGTGTCCCGCTCCTCGCTACCTTTAGGCTTCTGAGGGAAAGACATTGCTGCGTTTATTTAGAAGTGCATTTGGCAGGCATTGCTACCGAGCGTGTTTCCCGCTCCTCACCTGCTACAGTCTTTTGAGGGAAAGGCATCGTTACTCCTTACAGTGAAGTGTGTTTTGGGGCTTGTATTACACAGAGGTTTTCTACTCCATAGTTAAGGCATTTTTTGAAAGGTTTTGCCCATTGTTGTTATTACGTGCAGCTGCACGTTTGTTTTTGTGCCAGTTCAGTTCATCCTGTTATACACACATTCTTAGGAAGAAGAAGAAGCTTTTGGGGTGTTAAACACATTTGGCCATGTGTTGGTATTTCTTTCTTTTGAGTGGGTTGTAACCTATTTTTCACTACATGCCAAGTGGGGCTCCACTAGCATAGTAGGAATTTCCCCTTCTGTCACTTTTTCTCCCTTTCCACCCCACTGTATTCATCTGGATGTCCCTCTGCAGAACTAGAGCCCCTGCACAGATGCAGGATGGATAGCTCGCTTCAAAAATAACCTAGGTAAGAATTTTAAGGAGAATTCTCATAGAATCCAAGATTTTGAGCACTTTACACACACCAAGGAATCTTTGGTGTTTTATGCAGGGACCCCTTGCTAGCAAGGTACAAGGGAAGAATTGTGCCCAGCAGTCACCACTCCAGTGTCCCAGACTTGTGCCCAGCAGTTTCCCACTACTGTGTCCCCGCAGAGTTCACGTAAGCGTTACAGAACGCGAAGCCGTACTGAAACATACTCTGCCTGGACATCATGGGAACTCCAGAGGTGGATCAGTAGGTCCAATTGTTGGGGGAATTGAGAGCTGAGGTTCATGCAGCTCGTTCAGAAACCAACGCTCTGAGGAGGGAGTTAGTGGTAAACAGGGATAGGACCGAAGAATTGGCCCGCCAACTATTGCAGTCTCAAGCTGGACAGGTTCCCTTGCCTCAGGGTAATCCACAAGTTCCAGCCCCATCTGCATCAGCTGTTCCAGTTCAAGTGGTTGTACCAGGAAATATTCCCTTAGCTCCCCCGGAGCGTTTCAATGGAGACCCAAAGAAGTTTGCAGTGTTTTTAAACCAATGTAGACTACATTTTCTATGTAGACCAGGAGTTTTTCCCACGGACCAGTCCAAGGTGGCATTTGTGTTGTCATATCTTGGTGGATATGCAGCCGACTGGTCTATTCCCCTTGTCAACAGAGATGATCCTCTGTTACGAAATTTTCAGGAGTTTCAGCACGAAATGGAAAAGTTATTTGCGCGTCACACTCAGGGTCAAGCCCTAGATAATGAGTTGTTATCGCTGCGACAGGGCAATCAAGATCTACTGGCATATGTGGCAACCTTCAATAGACTAGTTGCAGAAACCAATTGGCCTTCGGAAAAAAGAACCACCTTGTTTTACCGCGGGTTGCGGAGTGAGTTGAAGGATGTCCTAGCACAGGTGGTGAACCCACCTGAAGGTGTCACAGAATTCATTGATTTAACCATCCAGTTAGACCATCGGCTCCAAGATCGAAGAACAGACCGGGCCCGCCCAGAAGGTCGAGTTTATTTTGTACGTCCTAAGGAATCTGTTGGAAGATCATTGGGAGAGACTCATGCCGAACCCATGCAGGTGGGGGTAATTCGGGGTCCTCTCTCTGAAGCGGAAAGAGATAAGAGACGGCAGCAGCAGCTGTGTTTATATTGTGGAAAGGCGGGGCACTTCCTGAAAGACTGTCCTGTGAAACCCTCAAGAAAGCCCCTAGGAGGAATCAGTCAGGAGAAGAAAGAACCGAGTCCGGAAAACTCCAGTGCCCGACAAGTGTAGAGGTCAGCTTGTCGAGCGTGAAGAAGGTTTCTGTGACCTCGCATTTTGTGTTTCCCATCATCTTAGTTAGTCCAGAATGTCCCACAAAAAAATTTGCGTTGAACGCATATATTGACTGTGGGGCAATTGGCAACTATATGGATTTACACCTAGCGAGCAAATTGGGTATTCCTTTAAGGGAGAAATTGGAAGCTGAAAATGTTTCTGGGGTCGATGGCACCCCTCTAGTGTCAGGCCCGGTGACTCAGTTAACAAACAATCTCATCATGCTCTGCCAGGAAGGACACAAGGAGGGGATTTCCTTTGACCTAATTCAAGCACCACAATTTCAAATCATCCTAGGAATGCCTTTGTTGGAAAAACATAATCCTGTTATTGATTGGCGTGCACGGACCTTGACGTTTAGCTCTGAATGTTCTGAGAATTGTAGTCTCTCTGAACCTTCTACGGGCCTAGAGCAACCAACAAAGAATACTGAGATCATGTTGGGCCTCATTGGTTCATTGCCCTCAGAATATCAAAGGTTTCAGGATGTTTTTCAAGAAGAGAAGCAAGTCGAAATTTTACCCCCTCATAGGCCTTATGATTGTCAGATAGACCTGATTCCAGGAGCTCAGCTTCCTTGTCATCGCATTTATGCATTAACGGAAAAGGAAAACCTTCACCTGAAAGCTTACCTCGATCA
Source organism: Ambystoma mexicanum (assembly GCF_040938575.1). Lineage (NCBI taxonomy): Eukaryota > Metazoa > Chordata > Amphibia > Caudata > Ambystomatidae > Ambystoma > Ambystoma mexicanum. The sequence continues at coordinate 1,186,578,758 of NC_090928.1, read as the reverse complement.
ATATTTGGCCAATGGATTTATTAGACCATCTAAGTCCCCTGCTGCATCACCTCTGTTCTTCGTGCCCAAAAAAGAAGGACATTTGAGAACATGCATCGATTATAGAGCCCTGAATCAAATCACTGTGAAGAACCGATACCCCCTGCCTCTCATTTCTACCCTATTGGACCAAGTAAAGAGAGCCAAGATCTTCACCAAGCTTGATCTTCGAGGGGCATACCATCTCATTTGCATAAAACCTGGAGATGAATGGAAAACGGCCTTCCACACTCACTATGGACTATTTGAATACCAGGTTATGCCCTTTGGGCTATGTAATGCACCAGCTGCATTTCAGTCTTTTATGAATGACATATTTCGCGAGTTACTGGATATTTGTGTAGTGGTGTATGTCGATGACATCTTGATCTTTTCAGCCAATCCTCTGGAGCATTTTACACATGTCACTGCCGTTCTTCAGATCCTCAAAGAAAACTCCTTGTACGTGAAGTTGGAGAAATGTCAATTCCATGTTCCTGAAGTTGAATTCTTGGGATTCATGTTGTCTTCGCAGGGGGTGAAAATGGACAACAGAAAGGTTGACGCCATCCTTTCCTGGCCAGCTCCAACTTCTGTGAAAGGAGCCCAAAGTTTTCTGGGGTTTGCCAACTTTTATCAACGATTTGTATCAGACTTTTCTCAACTGGTTCATCCCATCATGTCCTTGCTGCGAAAGAACAAACCCTTCAATTGGACAGGCGGATGAGGCCTTCCAGAAACTGAAGGAGAAGTTCACAGTGGCTCCAGTTCTTCAACATCCCAGACCGGATCTTCCCTTTGTGGTGGAAACCGATGCGTCCAATGTGGCCATGGGTGCAGTCTTATCACAGCGTGATCCAATATCGCAAAAGATGCACCCAGTGGCCTTTTGGTCCAAAAAATTTTCTGCAGCAGAATTGAATTATACTGTCACTTATAAAGAGTTGTTGGCAATAAAATGTGCATTGAAGGAATGGAGGCATCACCTACTTGGGGCTGGGCACACTGTCACCATTTTCACTGATCATCGGAATTTGCAGTAGTTACGCTCTGCAAAGGCACAATCTTCGCGACAGTTAAGATGGGCCCTTTTCTTTGCGGAGTACGACTTTGTTATCACGTTTCGGCCTGGTATCCGTAATGGAAAGGCTGATGCTCTGTCCAGACTGGGTAAGGGTGAAGAGGCTTACATTGCCACAACCCGAGTGGAAATAATTTCTGCAGAGAAAGTGCTTGGAGTTATGAATACCACAGATTCATTGTTTGAAGAGCTGCAAGAAGAAATCCAAGCAAATATTAGCACGGCAGAATTGCTAAAGTGGGAGTCTGAGAAAGAACATTGTTGTGTCCAGGAAGGGTTGCCATTTTATAATGGAAGACTCTTCTTACCTATTCAAAAGTTGCGAAAACAAGTGATTGCTGACTACCACAGTGCCTTGATGGAAGGACATCCTGGAGTTACAAAAACGTTGGAAAAGGTCAAGAGATCTTTCTGGTGGCCTACCTGGCGAAAAGATGTGATTCAATTTATCAAGACTTGTGGAATCTGTGCGCAAAACAAATCTCAGAAAATGAAAACTGCCGGGTTTCTCAAGCCATTGGATGTTCCACCTCTTCCTTGGCATACCCTCTCGCTAGACTTTATTACAGATTTACCTAAGAGTGACGGATTCGACACCATCCTGGTGGTGGGAGACCTTTTTTCCAAGATGGCGCATTTTGTAGCCCTGAAAGGTCTACCAACTGCATCAGTTCTGGCCAAAATCTTTTTGGAGAACATTGTAAGGATACATGGTTTTCCTTCCATAGTCGTGTCTGATCGAGGAAGTCAGTTTGTCTCGGAATTCTGGAAGAGATGTTGTAAAATGGCTAAAATTGAAGTACGTTTGTCCACCAGTTACCATCCACAAACGGATGGGCAAACCGAACGCACAAACCAAACATTGGAGCAGTATCTGAGGTGCATGCTCCATCAGACTGAAGACTCCTGGCTCAAGGTTTTGTGGATTGCAGAATACGCTTACAATAATTCAGTCCACTCATCCACTGGATTGACTCCATTTTTCACTATTTATGGAAGGCATCCCCGAACCTCTGTTCATGATCCACCTGAATCCTTGGAAATGCCTGCAATGAAAACCTTGCACGACAATATCGCTACTGCAGTGGACCAAGCAAAAAAACAGCTGTACTTAGCAAAAGAAGCTCAGAAGAAGTTTGCTGATAAAAAACGAAGAAACTCCCCGGAGTATAAGGTGGGAGACACTGTGTGGTTGGCTACAAAGAACTTGAGATTGAGAGGGTCCCGGAAGTTCCTTCCAAGATTTTTGGGTCCTTTTAATATAGAAAAGGTTATCAATCCAGTGGCTATGAAGTTAACGCTTCCCAAGAATATGAAGATTCATCCAGTGTTTCATGTGTCCTTGTTGAAAGCAGTGAGTCCTAATACCCGAATTCAAGATTCCCCAGCTCCCATAGTTGTGGAAAAGGACCAACCAGAGTATGAAGTAAAGGCTATCCTGGACTCTAAGGTAGTTCGTAAAAAGTTGTACTACTTAGTGGACTGGAAGGGGTATGGGCCACAGGATAGAACATGCGAACCTTTTGAAAATATTCATGCACCCCGCTTGATAAAATCCTTCCATTTGAATAACCTGGAAAATCCTTCCATTTGAATAACCTGGAAAAGGGGGGACCTTGGGGGGGAATACTGTCATGATCACAGGAAAAGGTTCCCTAATTGACTCTAAAAGGAAGTGGTCTTCCATGTATAATTCTTGGGCCATAAAAAAACAACTCGGAGCACTGGAGGGGAATTGATGTCACTTCCTGACTTTTACACATGGCCGTCTAGTTTATTCTGGGAGGTGAGCAGTGTTTGTCTAGTGGTTGTCATCCTGCTCCTATTTAAGCCCCTCCCCTCGAGAGTTCCCTGATTCGCGTCATCATTGCCTTCAATTGACGCTTACCGCAGTTCCAGTCAGCTGTCCTGTCAACTTATAGTTTTTCGCTTCATTGGTTCATTGGTCCCAGATTCTAACCCTTTTAGTATTTTCCTTCACCTCCCCAGCCTGTCCTTTAGCACCAAATAACTTCAGTCATTTAGTTTCCATTTTCCGCACTGCTGCATTCTAATAATGCACTCGTTCCTGTCAGAGGCATAAGTATTTATTGTTCCTGTCAGCGCTGCACATTGCAAGTATCTGTTTTCTTTTTTCTTTACGAGCGGCTTGCTCTTGAGTTTATTGACTTTATTTATTGCAGAGTGATAAAGACATGCTCTTGTGAAGAGCGTTCAGTCAGCATTCTGTAAAACGAGTTCCCGCTCTCCGCTGACGAACTACCTCCTGTGACAGACATTGCCATGTTAGTGTGAAGTGCATTTGGCAGGCATTGCTACTGAGCGCGTGTCCCGCTCCTCGCTAGCTTTAGGCTTCTGAGGGAAAGACATTGCTGCGTTTATTTAGAAGTGCATTTGTCAGGCATTGCTACCGAGCGTGTTTCCCGCTCCTCACCTGCTACAGTCTTTTGAGGGAAAGGCATTGTTACTCCTTACAGTGAAGTGTGTTTTGGGGCTTGTATTTACACAGAGGTTTTCTACTCCATAGTTAAGGCATTTTTTGAAAGGTTTTGCCCATTGTTGTTATTACGTGCAGATGCACGTTTGTTTTTGTGCCAGTTCAGTTCATCCTGTTATACACACATTCTTAGGAAGAAGAAGAAGCTTTTGGGGTGTTAAACACATTTGGCCATGTGTTGGCATTTCTTTCTTTCAAGTGGGTTGTAACCTATTTTTCACTACATGCCCAGTGGGGCTCCACTAGCATAGTAGGAATTTCCCCTTCTGTCACTTGTGCTCCCTTTCCACCCCACTGTATTCATCTGGATGTCCCTCTGCAGAACTAGAGCCCCTGCACAGATGCAGGATGGATAGCTCGCTTCAAAAATAACCTAGGTAAGAATTTTAAGGAGAATTCTCATAGAATCCAAGATTTTGAGCACTTTACACACACTAAGGAATCTTTGGTGTTTTATGCAGGGACCCCTTGCTAGCAAGGTACAAGGGAAGAATTGTGCCCAGCAGTCACCACTCCAGTGTCCCAGACTTGTGCCCAGCAGTTTCCCACTACTGTGTCCCCGCAGAATTCAGGTAAGCGTTACACCCCTCAACCAAAAAAATCCTACACAAATTTTAGGACCACCACTATCTCCTCTTCAATTGAATAAATCTCAAGCACAGCCTCGAGCAACTACTAAAGACACTCCGAAACACCAGATGTTTTCTCCATCCTGTCGGCTATCACTATTTCTCTAGCGCCCTTCATGAAGCTTTATGAATCGATCCATGACACACTGAAAGATCACACAAAGCTCCAAGCAATGATACACACTAAGCTAATCTATCTAGAAGGATACACAATGGCGCAAGAGGAAAGAGCCAAACACTCAAACTCAATTCTTGAAGCCTTAACAGCATGGCTCCGGGCCATGGAGAAGAACCAAGCGGATCCGCAAAAATATGCCGCTCTTTCCTTAGAAAAACCAGCTTCAGTCACAGTGTCCGCACCCTTCATTGACTTGACTACAACAAACCTACCTCTTACAGGTTCAGCTGTTTTACTTGACTACAACAAACCTACCTTTTACAGGTTCAGCTGTTGGTGACCCCGTAAACTACGCAGCAAATAAAACAAATTTACCTTCAACTTCAACGCCAAAAGACAAAGGAGTCGTACTCATTGTTGATGAGTCCGCTCAACAGCCAGCTAATAAGCATTCTCCAAACGGGGTTGCAGACCAAGCATACGCAATATTTGATAACTCCAAGACAAGGCCTGAAAAGCCACTAGAAAAGACATCCTGCGCCAGGCCCAAACATGTCTCTAAAGCAAAGCCAGCAAACGTCTGCATTAAAAATCGTTCTAAAATTATGCCATCATCTTCGACCTCGATGACGACTCAACCGGATTTTAAATGCCTACCTTAATGTGGGACGACCCCTGTCCTAGGCCAACACGCCTCGCCTACATCTACACATGACTTCCTGGCGAACAAATCTTTAATGAATATTAACCAACCCCTCGATGATGATGTTCAAACGCCTCCTGCGAACCAAGCAGCTCCTGAAAACCAGTGCAAAGTGACGTTTGACACCCTGCACACCGATTTAAATATCCCTAGCCATGAAGTCGTCTCTTCGACGCCCTTACTCACATTGGAAGAACGAAGAAATAAACTGATCAAGGAAACGATCCAGGGATCGAATCCCCCTCACAAATGATTGAAGGAGTCATATAAACAAACTGAAATGCAGAACATCTTTAACCCCTCTAATCAAGAGCCACAGTTAAACAAACAAGAAACGTGGAAAAAAATCTCTGACTTAACACCAGTCTTTAAATCACCTTTATGCAGGAAAGACGCAGTGAGCCATAAAGAAGCAATTTATGATACTCGATACAGATCGTGAACAGAAAAATACAGGGAGCCTAGGGTAGTGGATAAAACCCCCTCTAGGTGGATCTTGAAACTAGAACAAATTCCAGAGAATCATGATGACATGACCCTAAATAGAAGATCGGTATTCTACCTCCTAAAGCTACAACAAATCAAAACTGATGACTTAAAAATAGTGAACCCAAGTCACAGTTATGGCAAAGCAACTAGTCACCTGCATATTTCATCAACAACAGTTAAAGATCTTTTAAAGAGGGAGAACGATGAAATCCTAAGACTGGGTTATTACATAGCTGATTGCAAAGATCAACATTTGTCATCAGAGAGACCTTCAAGGAAGACATCACCCAGTAAACGTTTATCCAAACGATCGACAACTAACGAATTCCAACAACACGCTAAAAGACATGACCATCGCCCCGGCACCCTACATTGAAGTTAACGAGGACGTCAGTGCTCGCTCATATTACACCGAAGCACGGACTATCGCAACTATCATGTGCTGTGAAGATCTACCCAACAGCTGTTACAAGAGTTGAACAAAACCCTTCTTGTTCACAAACAAAAAAGGCTGAATCTCCCTGCCCAAAGGCAAAACAAAAGGACCATATAGAAACAAAACAAACTATTACTCAAGACATACATAGAAATATCACTCCAGTTGTCCCGAGTGAAACTAGACCTAACGATCATGGCTTCTGGTCTTGGCTCTTGAAAGCATTAACGCTTCATCGCGCTAAATAGCAACCCAAGTCCACGGAACCATCTGAACAGGAGGATCTACGGCACAACCACCTTACCACTGACTTAAGGCTAGGATGCTGGAACACAAGGGGATACCTCCACCTGACGGTCAAAGGAGACATCAATTTAGCCACCTACGAAATCTTGTGTTTCCAGGAAACTTGGCTAACAAAAACCCCAATCCACCAGGAGCTACCGATACCCATAAACTCTGATCTGCCGAAGACCTCAAGCCGAAATCGACAAAGAGCACAACTACACACAGCTTAATGGATCAACTTCGACAAACATCACTTTCTCCCCCCGGAACACGCTGCCTGGGATCGTGCAGGAGCTCTCCCCCTCGGCATCCACACTGCAGGAGCAGCTGAGCGCTCCCTCTGTCATGAGGTAAACCCGTGGGCTTTAGAGGGCTCTGTGTGGAACTTCCACATACCGCCATGATTCAATTTAAAAAAATCTCCACAATTACCATGATATCCAGCAGAGCGCAACTGTGCACTCTTCCCGCCCAGAACAACCGTTGCGACTCGACAACAAGAGCCGTTTGATCGCACCGTGCTTTGTCCAAAGGCACACTTTGTTTTGCTTAACACAGAGAAGCCCTGCAACTATGCTGCTGCTGATTGGTTTACCCGGCCATATCCCTCCCACCTCTCCACCGGTAGGCGGAAGCCGGCACTCGTGTCTAAGGCACTGAGTACAAGGCTCCTGTCCTGAGCCTGAATTCACTCATCACTTCTTCCCCCGGAACACGCTGCTTGGAATCGAGCAGGAGCTCTCCCCCTCGGCATCCGTGCTGCTGGAGCAGCTGAGAGCCCCCTCTGTCATGAGGTAAACCCGTGGACTTTACTGGGCTCTGTGTGGAACTTCCACATACTGCCATGATTCAATTTTTAAAAATCTCCACAATTACCATGATATCCAGCAGAGCGCAACTGTGCACTCTTCCCGCCCAGAACAACCGCTGCGACTCGACAACAAGAGCCGTTTGATCGCACCTTGCTTTGTCCAAAGGGACACTTCGTTTCCTAAGATGCCGCTGTGTTTTGCTTAAAACAGAGAAGCCCTGCAACTACGCTGCTACTGATTGGTTTACCCGGCCATATCCCTCCCACCTCTCCACCGGTAGGCAGAAGCCGGCCTCGTGTCTAAGGCACTGAGTACAAGGCTCCTGTCCTGAGCCTGTCGTGAGCTGACTGAGCCTGGACCAGGAATTCTGCTTGTTACCCCGTGGACTACCTCATGGGCCGCATTCACACTTGGTTCACCGCACCTGGGTAAGCCCTCTAACCTATATTGCACGCCTATAGGACTCTCCATATAACAACCCGATCTATTCTGAACTCTCCTTTGTTACATACCTGACAAGTGGTAAGAAGCTCAGAACTACTCCCTTCCACTGAGAATCACCCAACCCTGTTCGGTCACCGCATGCTGTGTTCCCTGCGCTACCCCGACCTCTATCACTACCTTATCTGCTTCCCCCCACCCGCTGTGGCTGCCTTCCACGTCATGCGAGAGTCACTTGGCATGCTCTCTTACTACGTACTCGTTGCTACAGTGATCTGCTCTGCCACCGAACTGCAAAACGGCATTTTCATCTAATAAGAATCACTACTAAACCTATATACCTGCTAGGTGAACCCTCTTGTTGCATACTGTATTTTAATCTTCTTCATGCAACGCAGGTTTCTAGGCGAACATCTGTACAAGCTTGAAAAATGCCATGCATACTGTATTTTAGTCTTCTTCATGCAACGCAGTTTCTAGGCGAACATCTGCACAAGCTTGAAAAATGCCATTCAACGTATCATTGTGAACTCTCGAATCTAGGTAGCCTAGTGCTTTGATACATCTGTCTGAAGAATGCCATGCAAGCCCTCATTGGAAATGTTCCAATTCAGTTGATCCCCTACGGCAAGGGTCGCTCATGGTCCACTGTACAACTGTGCTATGCTTTACGGTCGCTCAGAGACCATTGTGCAACTGTGTTGTGCCTTATGGTCACTTAGAGACCACTGTGAAATTGTGTTGTGCCTTATGGTCATTCACGGACCACTGTGCAATTGTGTTGTGCCTTATGGTCGCTTAGAGACCACAGTGTAATTGTGTTGTGCGTTATGGTCATTCACAGACCACTGTGCAATTGTGTTGTGCCTTATGGTCGCTTAGAGACCACTGTGAAATTGTGCCGTGCCTTATGGTCGCTTAGAGGCCACTTTGAAATTGTGTTGTGCCTTATGGTCATTCACGGACCACTGTGCAATTATGTTGTGCCCTATGGTAGCTTAGAGACCACTGTGCAATTGTGTTGTGCCTTTGGTCATTCACTGACCACTGTGCAATTATGTTGTGTCTAGATGCTACTTTAACTAGCTTGTTGACTGCTCCATTTATAAACTATCCTGCCAGTTTACACAAAATTTGAATCTAGCTGCTGCACTCACGTCCAAACATTGCCTCTGAATTATGCCAGCCTGGCTCATCCTCGTCATGTTCCCCTTCTGTGTAATGCCCAATCACACGCCATGTAGCAGAAGCAGCTACATCCCATTTAGTAATGGTCTAGCCAAGCTTGGCTGCCCTAGACACCACCCCATTTCCTGCCCCACACCGTTCCTGCCCACCCTGCCTCCCTTCCCCCACAGTGCCCCTGCAGACCACACTGCTAAAATTAGCGTCACTTTAGGTTACCCTCCACCTAACCTTGCTGACCTCGCCAAAGATGCCCACTCTGACACCAACCAGAACTCACTCAAAATAACAGAACATCGCCCCACAGCCTACCACAACATCACTACCCGCAACAAGAGACTAGGCTGCAGACTTCTCACCTTACCGAGTAAAATACACACTACTCCCACGACTAAAGACACCAATAAAAATACCAATGCAAACACCGGATCACTCAAAGGAGCCTTACTTAATGTCAGATCCCTTGTTGCTCACCCTACTGAAATTGCTGACATCATCCGTTCAGAAGACCTGGACTTCCTTGCCACCACAGAAACCTGGCTTCACGCTGCAGCAGGTCCCTATCTAACCCTTGCGGTTCCTGACAACTACTCCATCCTCAGGGCCGACAGACCTAATGCTCGCGGGGGAGGTGTAGCTCCCATATTCAAATCCTCGCTTGATATTAGATCTGTTACCTCCCCTCTACTAAATTCATGCAAACACCTTTCCATTAAAGTACAAACCACCCCTAAGAACACTATCAACTTGGAACTAATATACAGACCCCCTGGCCTCACAGGTACCTTTGAGGAAGATATAACCTCCCTCATAGCAGAGAAATCTAAACCTCTCTCACAAAATATTATCCTAGGTGACTTTAACCTGGGATACAATGATCCTCACGACACCCCTGCATCCTCCCTTGCCAATGCCCTCTGCGAGCACAACTACACTCAATTTATCACCCTACCCACATATCAGAACGGCAGAACCTTAGACTGGCTCGCTGCCCACAACTGTAACATCGTCTGTAAGGACCCCCAACCACTTATATGGACCGACCATCGCCTACTATTATTTGACATTAGCACCAATAACCCGAACCATATACAGTGCCCCCCTGCACCAGCATGTCTGACTAGAAACAAGCGTAACATTACCGTAGAAGCCCTCATTCCACTGGTTCTACTTACCCTCAACACGATCCCCAACACATCGGACCTCAACCTACTAGTAGACACCTACAATGACTCAATGACTAAAGCTATTGACATTGTTGCCCCCCTAAAACTACATAAAGGTAAACCTAGAGCCCATCTCAACTCTTGGTACACACTGGAACTTAAAATACTAAGAAATGAGAAAACTAAAATGGAAACCCTTTGGAAAATGAATCCATCCGAGGAACACATAATCAATCTCACAAATGCATCCTCCCTCTATAAAAAAGAAATAATTTGCACAAAAAAGGAAGCCTACAATGTAAGAATAAGTAATGCTAGTTCCAGTGCTAAAGAACTATTCACTATCTTGAAGGAGCTAGAAAACCCCTACCCACCGATGGACATGTCCGTGAAGGACCAACTATGGTGCACAAGCATCCAAAATGCCCTTGTGAATAAAATCACCGGCCTGCAAACGAAAATTGAAAACAAAAGACTACAACTCTCCAATAGTAACCCCCCAAACCCCAGTTTACCCACTACTTTCAATACCAACCTTGGCTTCACCTTCATAAAGGTAACCGCACTAGAAGTGCAAAAAATTATAACTTCTCTCAAACCGTCAAACTGCAAAGGGGACAGCTGCCCCGCACAGATTATAAAAGATGCAGCAGGAGACCTCTCCCCATTCATTTCCAAACTTATAAACGCATCATTCTCTACTAACTCAGTACCTAACAATTTTAAACAGTCATGGGTCCTCCCTCTTCTAAAAAAACAGACCCTGGACCCAGCCATTCCTACTAATTACAGGCATATCACCACCGTTCCTTTCCTGCTAAAAATCCTGGACAGAGTTGCTTACCTGCAAATCCAGAATTACTTAGAGTCCAACCAATTACTTGGATTGCGTCAATCTGGCTTTCGACCTCAACATGGAACTGAAACCGCCCTTATTGATCTCAAAAATCAGATTGACGACATTAAAGATAAGGGTAAGGCTGCCATCCTACTCCTCCTCGACCTCTCAGCAGCCTTCGACTTGGTCGACCATAAAATACTCTGTAACCACCTCTCTTCTGCCGCCCGTTTCTCCCCCTCTGCTGCCACGTGGATACAGTCCTTCTTGGCCAACAGAACCATGAGGGTCTTTTCCCCTGTGGCAGCAGCAGACCCCATCCCTATCACTTGTGGTGTCCCACAAGGTTCATGCGTTTCCCCCACCCTATATAACATCTTTACAAAGCCTCTCTTTGATAAATTGGATCGTCTGGGTGTCACTTACACAAACTACACGAATGACACCCAGATACTCCTCACCATATCCGGCAATTACAATACTGATGTTACCAGGATCAACGAAATCTTCTCCGTCATTCAGGCATGGATGGCCACACATGGCCTCTGCCTGAATGACGAGAAGACTGAACTGCTCATTGTCAGTTCCCCGAACAACTTACAAAAATTGAGCCCTAACTACTCCAAAATCATCATCGACGGCAACACCATCCCTGTCGTCGAAAATGTGAAAACACTTGGCTTCTATCTTGATGCCAATATCAACCTCACTAAGCAAGTCAATTTGACCGCCTCAGCCACCACTTATACAGTACAACTAATTCAAGCCTGCAGACCATTCTCTCCACTAACATTTGCCTTACGCTAGCTAGAGCTCTCATACAATCTAAGTTAGACTACTGCAACAGCCTCTACCTAGGTGCCAGCCAAGCTATAATTAGTAAACTCCAAGTCCTTCAAAATAATGCGCTACGAGCAGCACTAAACATTCCTAGGCAAGAGCATATCTCTGCCACCAGAATCACATGCAAATGGCTTACCATTCAACAAAAAATGGACCTAAAAACGCTCTGCCTCACCTACAAAGCCCTCAACCACCTAGCCCCTCCCCTACCTCACCAACAAATTCACCATGAAGCAGTCCATCTGAACTACTAGATCCTCCAACACCTTATGTCTCACGGTGCCCAGATTTATTTCTAAAAGAGCCAGAGGCTCGAGCTTCATTGTCCTCGCCTCCCAACTCTGGAACTCCCTGCCATTGAACATCAAGTCGGCCAAATCCTTCCAGTCTTTCAGGAAACTCGCCATTGGGTGGCTACTGACATAAAGTCAACCATTAAGCTAGACTTAGCTACAAATTGTATACATTGTACATGCCTCATTTTTGTCATTACTGGATGCTTTTTATTGCCACTGTCTGTATATTCTGTATATAACCCTTGCTAAAAAGTTTCACTGTTAATTACCATGTATTATGCTTTGTAACCTGTACTAGCGCCCTTTTACTCCCGGGTCCGGAGCGCTATATAAATAAAATAAACAAACAAACAAACAAAGAATCCGAAATTGTCGACCTACTAAAAAAGTTGAAAAACTCCAGGGCGCCTGGACCAGATGGCATCACAAATCTGGACCTGAAGACCTACCCTGAAGAATGGGCAAAATTCATGACAGAAGTTTTCATTAAGATGTATAGATTCAAAATTGGTCCCGACTTCTTGTCCTCAGCCATCGTGGTCCCTATTTACAAAAAAGGGACCTATAATGACCCGGCCAACCATTGGCGAATTGCGTTATTAGATCCCATCAGGAAGATATTAGGCACCCTGCCCCTAAAGAAATTTCAAAGCTGGGCCTCAAAAGCTGCCTGTAATGATGTTCCAGTCAGGATTCAAAAAGAACACAGGCACATCAATAAATATCCTGCTGTTAAGTATCTTGAAGAACAAAGTTATGGAGGCTGGACCAAAGCTGTTCAACGTGTTCATAGACTTATCCCAGGCATTTGACCGGTTTGACAGGGACCGCCTTTGGGAGAAGCTCCTACGTTGGAAAAGGCCGCAAAAAATTCTCCAGCCCATAAAAGCCCTGCATACAAATACCAACATAAAAGTCTGCCTAATTCAACAAGGATTTCTGTCAGCAGCCATAACGACATCATGTGGAGTCAAGCAAGGGTGCTCCTTGGCCCCAGCTTTGTTCCTCGCCTACAATGGAGACTACACGGAAACAGAGGACTCTGTTAGATAATTTCCTCCAAATCTAGACCAAACAAAAATCAGCAGACTCTTGTATGCAGATGACCTAATCTTATTCGATCAGCCTCCGATCGAGCTCCAACGTCAACTCGACAACCTGCTCAACTACACAGTGGCAAACAATCTCGCCATCAATATCGAGAAGACGAAAATCATGATATTTGAAAAAGCACCCAAGAAGGCGGAAAAGTTAACCTGGACCCTTGAGAAAAAGAATATAGACACTGTAAAGAACTTCAAATACCTTGGCATCATTTTTGACAGCACAAAAAAAGACAAAGCAATACAGGACAACCTTATTTTGAAAATCCGTAAATTGGCGACACAGGGCAAGGCCATAGATAGAAAATTCGGTACATTTTCCTCCATCCCTGCCCTAAATTTCTACAAACTAATTCTGGGCTCAATGGGGAAAATTTGCGCTCTTACCGCCGGCGGATTTCCCGCAGGTGGTAATAGCGCAAATTTTCGGCGGATTTCCCCCGAGCTCAGAGCTAGGGTTAAATCCGCCGAAGTCCTGATTTGGCGGACCCTTAAATCTGGCGGTAATAGCGTGACTGCCGGATTTAAGGGTTACCGGCAAAGTCGTGATGAGGCTCTGTGTCAGGAATAATAACTTTATGGTTTTGATGAAAGATATAGAAGCCTGAAAGCTGGGAAGTATCCAAAGGAATTGTGTTGTTTTGGAAACAGTGAGAGACTTGAAAGCTTAGGGAAGGAAACCCTTTCTTGATTGAAAGTGAACTGTCTTGAATACTGGGGAAGGGAGACCCCCTTTTCTGATCAAGAGCTGGAAGAAGCTTTGAACTTTTGTTTGAACACTTTTCAGTTGACGCTGACATCGGTACATATTTTGAACAAATAGCTGTGAGGACGAGAAAAGGTTTCGGACGCAGACAGACATTTACATTGGACTTCCTGACACAGACTACTATTAGTTACAGTTAGATAGGGAAATCCCACCATAGCATAGGGCAAGTTAGGCATTTTATTGTAATTTGAATAAAAGTTTGTAACCCAAATCTTCCTCAGTTTTCTGTGTCTACTTCATGATGCCTTCACAGACCCGACTGGGGAAGTGGGGACTTCCTGCACTGTAGGAGTGGTGCAGCAAGTATGGAGGTGTACATGTACTAATCTTTGATTAGGCTCGTCATACAGCACTCACACAGGTGGGAGCAGTGATTTAACATGTGGGGAGGAGCGATGCACTGGTGGGGGATTCAAGTCGATGGGTGGCCTAATTGAAGGCGGTCATCTTCTATCCTTTGTCGGTCGGTGCAGGAAATATGGGATGCCACTTGGACACTTCCTGAATTATGTTAGGTTTGTGGCATTGCTGGCATCCAAGTGGCACTCGATACCGGAAGGAACCTCCGACCTTGCAGCAACTACATGTGATATTAAATGTGGAGGTGTCAGGACACAAAGTTTCTCGCCTGTACCAGACAGTGCAGGACAGTGCAGAGGCACCTCAGCTCAAAGTGAAATGTCAATGGGACACTGATATTGGTGAACCGCCGAATGACAGGTAATGGCTGAAGATATATACCCAGGTTCGGACAGTATCACGTGATGCCAGGCTCAAGCTTATTGAGTACGGCATCATTGATAGGGTTTATAAGATCCCAAAAAAGAAGCATCTGATTAACCATGACATTTCACACTGGTGTCATAGGTCTCAAGGGGTAAAAGTTGATTTCTAGCACATGATGTGGTAGTGCATTGTTATAACAGACTAATGGTACAGGGTAATGGAGCGAGTGAATACTCTGGTGGTGGTAGTTTTCGACTGCTTCCCAAAGGTGTGCCTTTTGGGACTATTACTGGGGGCGTCAAAGAATGAAGCTTATTAAATGGATTGTTGGATTTCTTCTACTGTTGGCTGCTAGGAGATTGCCTACCACATGGAAGTGCCAGAAAGTCCCAGGGATGTGAAAACATGTCTGGCGGCCAAAAGCTGTGTTCTGCAACATTGAGTGAGAGGAGAGGATAGCGGGAGTATGATCATGTGCTGGGTATTACTCCTGAACGAACTCTCCTCCTCTCCAGATGATAAACCATCATGATCTGGATGGTACCATGTCTGGGATATTGTGCAAAAGGGTGTTGTTTACTCTTCCTATGTTTTCGTTGTTAGCCTGCCTGGATTCTAAGGTCCTATGTGGGACAGTTGGTCTTCTGTGGGTACTTCTCGACAGCTTGTCTAGCTTTTAGGCACTTTGTACGGTTGGGTTTACTCGACAATATGACAGAGCGTGGAAGGCACCATGACCAATCTCAGCGGGTGGGGAGGGCGAATACGATACATGCATGTTCATTATTCTGTTATGTTAACATAAAAACATTTCAATAAATAATACAAGACGATTTCCAGCAGGCGTGTTCTTTGAAGGTCATTGAAACATCACAATGTTATTGGGTGTCACTGATTGTATGGGTAGGAAAGCAAGAAGGAGCTGGTGGTTCTGTATCAACTTTTTAAAAAACACCTATTTGATGCCATGAATCAATGAAATTATCAAACAGGTCATCTCTTTCAACATTGGTCTTGGCAAAGAAGTATTGGCAAATATCCTCTACTCCGCAAGGCAAGGAGAAGACAAACATTTCCACCCCAAATTGCTCATTCCAGTACAATGTTCTTCCCTTACTATTACATAACGCTCCAACTACATTGCAGTGCTCCATTGATCAAGTATGTTTATTCCATCAAGTATATGCTGGTGAAATTGTTATCCACAGCCATGCATAGGACAAATATATACATCAGATTTACCTTGAGACATACACAATATGAAAGGTTGGCCTCAGAGGCAATCCTGCCAAATGTCCTCTTGTGGTAAGGATTGTCAAACATCTGGTGTTCCAAGTTGGGAAGGCACTTATTCAGCATCAACAGGGATTAGACGAGGCAAATGGAAAATATCCACAACCTTGACGAAGAAATAACTACCACATTTTATTGGTTTAGAGGGATGTTAGCAATTGTGTTCATTGCTAAGTTCTTTATTAATGCAGAATCTTTTAAGGATCACAAAGAGCTTTTCACTTAAACAAGTAATATGGAACAGTCACAGCCAAGACACCTTTGTGGAGTTCACGTACTCTCTATGCCATCACATCCACATTATTTAAAGAATTTTCCCCTCAGTGTTTACTACAAATTGACACTTACAGAGTAGGTATGAGGAGCATTCTCTCCCAAGAATATGAGTGTAATGAGTGCCCAATCTCGTATATTATTAGAACGCTGACCCCAGTGAAAAGAACAATGTCACTATTGATTTAAATATCTTGGTGATAACAGAAGTCCTTAGCTATTGTTGGGATACAATTTCAACTCATTACTGATCATTCCCCTCTCATTAGGTTGTCTAGAAAAAAGGAAACAGACCTAAGAATTATGACGTTGTTCCTGATCCTGCAGCTGTCTACTTTTTCAGTGGCCCATTGTGAAGGTTGCCTACAGGAAAATGTGGACTGCCATAGCCAACGTCCCATAGATTATAGAGTTTGGGCTTTGTACAAATAGGGTGGTATGTGACGAAGTCCCATGACTTAGGCTAGAGGATGGGACTTCGGGAAGCATGAGGGATGGGACCGCTACCCACTCTGTGAAGTAGGCCCCATAAACTGTAAGTAGCGGATCCCCAGGCTCCCCAGTCCATTGGTAGGCCAATGTATCTTAGACCCACTTCATGTTCAGACTTCACATTTGCCTGACTACAAGGGGAGTGTCTGATGGGCATCTGTGCTTCAGGTGAATTTCAGACCTGGTACCCATCTTTCTAATTCTCCTTTTGACTGTATGCATTTCATGGTTTGTGTCTGGGTCATCTTTGGTTTATTAGTGTGTGTGAGTTGAGCTCTGGGTTGGGTTCGGTGTTACCACAATTACAACATTGGTCTCATTTAGAGTGTGGCGGAAAAAACCTTCTACTGTTTTCCTCCGGTGGAAAGGACCCTATTTAAAGTTAGCAATCCACCAGCTTTACAACGATTTTCCACCGACGGAAAGCTGGCAGAAATTCCCCGATCACCATGCATTCCAATGGGGACTGGCAGATTTTCCACCAGCTTTCTGCTGGTGGAAACCCGTTGTGAAGCTGGAAGAATGCTAACTTGGAGAATGTCTATGCCGAAGAAAGGCTTTAAGAAATATGCAGACTGTGACTCAGAGATGTCAATTGCAGATCCGCACAGAATATGTCTCTGGTGCCTCGGCAAAGAGTATGAGGTCATCGAGAGTGGCTTCTGCCAGCCAATGACCAGCAAGGCCTTAAAAGAGAGAAGGTCGAAACTCACCATAGGTGGGTTGGTTCCTAAGTCTCTGTCCTCCACCCCTTCAAAGAGGAAATCTTATACATGGGACAAATCTCCAGAAATCTTAAAGAATTGCTCCAAACATCCCATGCAGTCGAGATCTAGGAGCGATTCGCGTCATTCTTCATCTTCATGAAAAAGATTGAAGAAGCAGCGTCATTGCTACTTGTCTTCCGGCTCCTCACCCTACAAGAGACAGGTACGTTTTCCCAATAAGACTACCTCAGCGGCCGAATCAGATGCAAGAAAAGGCTTATTTTTGTCAAGGATTCACATACTGAATATATATACTGCCTCTATCCACATAACTTTATTAAATGTCATATTTGTCAAACTTTTTCTCAAAAGACCCTTCAAGACAGGCACAGGAAGCCCCTCCTCCATTAAAGAGCTAGTGTGCTTCTTCAGACGAGGAACCCATGAAGACAGCCCCTGTTTCCTCACACAGGGCTTCTGAAAATCAAGCTTCTAAGAGGAGAGTTCTTCAGTTGATAGAGGATCTGCACCTCCTACAAAGGCCATGCAAAAGAGTGCTAAGGAGGCAGAGACATGCTCCCAGTAATCCAAGGAGGGCGAAAGTCATAATTTGGAGGCAAACTGTTCTAAAATCAAAGGTAAGGAGCCATCTGTCAAGCCCCCATCCACGGGGACCCTCGCCTACGCAGCCAACGATGACCAGCTCCTCCCCGGCTCAACCGACAGAGAAAAAGGCCCCATCTAGGGCCATTCGACGACGAAACCACACTCGTCCACGAAGCAAGTCAGAACCTACCACGAGATACTATCTACACCTAAGTCACCCAGAGTGGAATGCTCTGAATTGCCCAAAATATCCTCGTCCATGGGGAAAGCACTGTCCACGACGGCGAAGACCTCCTCCATTGAGAAATCTTTGTCCACGACGATGTCGAAGACCTCCTTCATGGAGAAATCTTTGTCCACGACGACGACGAGGACCTCGTCCACAAAGAAAACCTCATAAATGGCCGGGTAAAAACACTGTTTTACTAAGACTACCCACTCTTCCATGGCTACCCTGTCAATGGGCACTGTCTCGTCAACGAAGACATTTTCAGCGGATCACCATTCACCCACAGAGGCAATTCTGTCCATGGCTAATTTCCCTTACCTTTTGAGTTGCTGGATTTCGAGGATTTACATTTTTACCTGGAAAGAGTGTGAGCTTAAACCAACGTTTTTCCAAGCTTGTGGCCTCTTCCCAGAGCAGTGCAGGAACCTCCTGACGTCCTCCTTCTTGTCCCCACGACTGAAGCTCAGGAACAGCGAGATCTGCAGGAACTGTCAGGAACATCTGACTCAGCTACAGCTCTTCTTCATTTAAAAGGTACTGTGCAAGTGAGATCAAGAAATCCTTTCTGCCGCGGTGAACTTTGAAGGCTTGTCCTTCCCTAAACCGACATATAACTTTTCGTCTGACCAACTACTTCTAAAAACCGTGGCAAAGACTTAACAGTTTACTACCAGAACTGTGCTATCCTATCCAAGACTCTGAACCATTGACTTTGGTCCAGGCCTATTGAATTGAATTGCTGGTTCTAGTGAACTGAAACTATTTGCCCTACCTCTGAAAGTATTTGTGCTTTAATTCTTTTAACCTTGTCTTTTTACTCCTTTTAAAAGTAACTGAAATGCCCTTTTGCTCTCACTTCCGGGGAGCTTAACTTGTTGAGAAACTGATTGGTGGTGTATTGTAGTATATTAGATTGTGATATTGAGCTGCTCTTACTAGTGGAATGTTTTCCAACTGACTGTGTAAATAAATGTATATTATTTTACCAAGAAACCTTGAGTAAGTGTTTGAACCACTGCGATTGCTAGTCCTTTGTGTAACCTCTTGTACTGCTCACTTTACTCTTGAGATAAGTCTGGCTGCTCAGCCACTGCTACCACATTACTGTGTCATATGGGCTTGTACCAAAGGTGAAATGATACTTACACTTGTAGTCTTAATTGTGTGTAGTGTTCCCAAAGGGTGCTGCATGTGATTCTGCCTAACACTGGTGTACAGTGGTGAGGATAAAGTATAGTTGTTACATTGAGAGTGACGCTCTTACCCTTGTTCAAATAACCCTCACAACGCTAAGCACCAATAGAGAAGCAATTGTTTTATCATGCCAGATATGGATAGCTACAGACAGGAGACCCTAGTCACTTTAACAGTTGATCAATTGAGAGAAATGTGTAAAGCTAGGAACCTCACTGTAAAAGGCAAAAAGGTTGAATTAATGGAAACATTGTTGGAATATCAAAGTCTGATGAGTGGGTCTGAAATACCTACCCCTGCAGCAAATGTGGAAAATGATGATGAGGATGATGTTAACTTAAATGTTATTGATGAGTTAGATGAGGCAGAAGAGTCTCAAAATATAGGCCTCTACCTCTACCTGCTCATAGGCCTCAACCTTTGGCCACAGGGACACCATCAGGTCCAACGCTAAGTCCTCAATTTGTCTCTCCTGAAAAGATGAGACTTAAGTTGGAATTCAAAAGAATCCAAGTGCAAACTGAAAGTAAGCATTAAGAACTTAAGCTCAGAGAAATGGAGTTGAAACATGCCCTTGAAATGAAAAAGTTGTCTCATGAGAATGGTTCTCTCCCAGAGTCTACAAGATCTTCCAGTCCTAAGAGGCCTCTCATGCCTAAAGATGCAGTAAGTATGAATGAGGTTAAGCTTGATATTTTGGATTGGCTGGCAACTTTTGAATATAACCATGGGATTCAGAACATTACAGGGAATCGGCTGATTTGTTGGCTCTTTTCTAGGCTACCCCCAGTTGCATCTGATGTTCTACTGGAGATGGGAGAAGTGGAAAGAATGGAGTATGAAAGTGTGAACCTAGCTTTGATAGCTAGGTTTGGGAAGACCCCTTCCCAGTATTTTAAGGAGTTTAGAACCCTCAAAAAGCATGATGGAACCCCTTGGGCTACCTGGGTGTGTGAATGTTTGAAAAACTTAGATGGTTGGGTTAAGGGTTACAGAGTTAACACTTATGAAGGTATGCGAAATCTGTTTATGTTGGCATCTATCTATGATGCCTGCTCTCCTGAGCTGAGATAGCACTTGGCTGACTCTAAGGAAATTGATCCCAAGAAGTTAGCAAGGGCTGCTGACGTGTGCGTTGCCAACAGGGCTACTCACAAGAATTCTGGGGCAACTCAGAAAAAGGATGAGGGAAAGCAGCACAATAAAGATAACAAAGAGAATTCTAATATCTCCAATCCAAAAGAGGGCCCCAAACATAACAAGGGTAAGCCACAAGGGAAACCGAATCAGGCTAGTGTACCTCCTGGTGCTAAACCAGAAGGAGGTCAGACCAAACACCCATTCATAAAGACATTTGGAAAATGTTATGCTTGTGGGTCAACTGCCCATGTGAAAGTGGATCCCAGATGTAAAGGTAAACCTTCAGGGATCCACACTGTCTCCTTAGCC
Source organism: Ambystoma mexicanum (assembly GCF_040938575.1). Lineage (NCBI taxonomy): Eukaryota > Metazoa > Chordata > Amphibia > Caudata > Ambystomatidae > Ambystoma > Ambystoma mexicanum. The sequence goes on along the minus strand of NC_090928.1, from coordinate 1,186,558,077 downwards.
TTCTCCCCAGAGGAAGAAGTACCAATGGCAAGTGGAAACTTTCTCTTACTGGCTGAGGAACCCATGAAAGTCTCAGCCAGTGTTTCTTTAGTGTCCCTAGGTTTGTGGGAACAGCAGAACTTAGATGTCTACAATTCCATTCTAGACAATACTATAGAATATTACAAAGACAGTGTTCTTGTGAATGGTGGTTTGAAAGATCCCTTCAGCAAAAATGATCATACTCTGTGCACACTTTTAGGCATGAACATGCACAACACATTATCTTAATGCAATTTATGCTTTCACATTTTATTCTGAACCAAAAACAATCACCCTTGGCAGTCTGGGTAGTATCTCTATTCAGTTTTGTTAGTAATTCAAAAAATACCCATTTTACAACAAAATGTTACATGCAGTCTCGTGTTTAAAACAATATTCAATGAACCAAACAATATATCCGTATTTTCACAATTTTTTCAAAACGAAAGAGTTTCTAATGTCCCTTTAACACTCTTTTTCTTGTTAATCTTTACAATTTAAAGTCCATAGTTCTCAAATGAAATAAAGGGACTATTGATCAAATAGTCTCTTGTCTTTCCGTTGATGCACAACGCGTTTTGGGCTCTCTCTTAGCCCTTCATCAGGTGCGTCCAAATTTTATACTTCAATCTGATGTATCTGAAAGTTAAATATATATTTCTATTTAGACCCTCAGTTCATGTTCCATATAGCTTCACAATTACTTTTGACCAAATAGACCAATGTACCTGTAATACTGTGGATCTCTCCCATCTGTCAGTCTCTAATACTTATGACTTTCATTCCAGTATCGTATTATTCATCCACTCTTGTGTTTGTCTTGGGTATTACCCCTGATCTGTAAAGAATGAATATGACGTGGTTTGTTCTACATGAATTTTGAGTGTTTATGAGCGGGTTTGGTGCTGGGAACAGTCGCTACATCATAGCGCTGTGCCCCAGTCACCCAACCCTAATTTAGCGTTTTTTCATGCTTGATTTTTATATCGTGTCCCCATTGTCTCACCTGACTGTGCGGACCGCTGTCGGCTACTTTCTTTGGCTTGCCGTACGTGCGAGCTCATTGTCGTCAGCTCAGCACTTCCGCAAGCCGCTCGTGTTATTGTCTTGTGCCGTTCACGATTTTGATTTTCTCCTTCACTTGGTCCGCGCTCTCCTGTCCCATTCACAGCATGTGTGTCTCCTTGAGGTAGCTCGGTGGTTGCCTTGATTGTGTTTCTTAGAACTCCCTAGATGTAGTCCCTTCTTGCTTTCTACCAGGCTGTCAACTAACTGGTTTTCCGTGATTACATGGCCACCATCTTGGAATAGTTTCGATAACTGTAGTTTAAATTCCTGTGGTGTGGTAGTTGCCTCTAGATCGTCGCTACAGACGTCTAGGGATGTTGCTAAATATGATGTTTGTTGTTTTAAGTGTTGCTTGGCTCATTGTAAAGCACCCAAAAATGATTTTTATTTATTTCATATTCATTTGTTTTGTACCAGCCAAATTTTTTACAAATACAATTTTATACGTAGGGAGCTATTTAAATTCTTGCTGTCCGGTTGGTGTTTCTGTGCTCTTTTATAGAAAACAACTTAAATCCCAATCTACGTTCATCCCATTAGGTTGCATTGAGTTCAATTTGTCGATCCAGTATGTTTCTCTTTGCAAAAGAATTTTGTTTAGATTTCCGCCCCTTCTTGATATTTTTATCTGTTCCAGAATGATGAATCTTACTTGAGAGATATTGGCTCTCATTCCGAGTTAGGACTACACCATGGAGTAAATAGCTCCATGGTTGGCAACCATGGAGCTATTTACTCCATGGAATACCGGCATGGTGAATGGAGTAATTTCCGGTCCATTCCAAGGTTGGATGGACCGGTAATTCCCCATTCATCATAGCCCTTCCCCATCCCCATTTCTGCCCCCATAGGGCTCAATGGGAATGGGGAAGGAGGTAATTACGGCACCGTAAATTACGGTGCCGTAATTTACTCCAAGGTCACTTTGCGGGTCCCGTAATTTACTCCTGCTAAAAGCCATCGGTGCCCTTACAGGCGCCGGTAATCCCTTACCTCCAACCTCGGAATGACCCCCAATGTGTCTTTCTTTTTTGAAATGTTGAGTAACTGGTGATTTTATTGCTCCTGTCCTGATGTTTGACTTGTGTTCGGACCACCTTATTTTCGCCTTCCTCATTGTCATGCCGACGTAATAAATTCCACATGGACATTTTATACCATAGATTACATTTTTTGAATCACAGCTCGAAGAATGATACAAATTGATTTTGTAACCTTTATGGGGGTGAAAGATGGTGTTGCCCGTTATTAAGTTATTGCAATTGTTGCAATTGTGACATGGGGTTGTACCTTTGTTGGTTTCCTGGGTTCATTTTTCTGCTGACAAATCTGTTTTTATGAGATGTTCCCTCATTGATTTACTCTTGGAATAGGCAAAGAGTGGAGGTTCTGGAAAGAGTCTTTTCATCATTGGGTCTAGGGTCAAAATTGACCAATTCTTTTTGATAATTTTCTTAATTTTCGGGCTCTGTTGGGGGAAAGTGGTAACATATACAAGTTTCTCCTGTTCCTCCTTTTCTTTTGGTTGTAACGCTCCTTCTCTGTTGATACTGTTGGCTTTTTCAGCACATGTTGTGATAATGGATGGTTAATATCCTCTTTTCTCGCGGACCAAGTGAAGGAGAAAATCAAAATCGTGAATGGCACGAGACATTAACACGAGCGGCTTGCAGCAGTGCTGAGCTGACGACAACGAGCTTGCACGTACGGCAAGCCAAAGAAAGTAGCCGACAGCGGTCCGCACAGTCAGGTGAGACAACGGGGACACGATATAAAAACCAAGCATGAAAAAACGATGAATTAGGGTTGAGTGACTGGGGCACAGCGCTATGATGTAGCAACTGTTCCCAGCACCAAACCCGCTCATAAACACTCAAAATTCATGTAGAACAAACCACGTCATATTCATTCTTTACAGATCAGGCATAATACCCAAGACAAACACAAGAGTGGATGAATAATACGATACTGGAATGAAAGTCATAAGTATTGGAGACTGACAGATGGGAGAGATCCACAGTATTACAGGTACATTGGTCTATTTGGTCAAAAGTAATTGTGAAGCTATATGGAACATGAACTGAGGGTCTAAATAGAAATCTATATTTAACTTTCAGATACATCAGATTGAAATATAAAATTTGGATGCACCTGATGAAGGGCTAAGAGAGAGCCCGAAACGCGTTGTGCATCAACGGAAAGACAAGAGACTATTTGATCAATAGTCCCTTTATTTCATTTGAGAACTATGGACTTTAAATTGTAAAGATTAACAAGAAAAAGAGTGTTAAAGGGACATTAGAAACACTTTTGTTTTGAAAAAATTGTGAAAATACGGATATATTGTTTGGTTCATTGAATATTGTTTTAAACACGAGACTGCATGTAACATTTTGTTGTAAAAGGGGTATTTTTTGAATTACTAACAAAACTGAATAGAGATACTACCCAGACTGCCAAGGGTGATTGTTTTTGGTTAAGAATTAAATGTGAAAGCAAAAATTGCATTATGATAATGTGTTGTGCATGTTCATGCCTAAAAGTGTGCACAGAGTATGATCATTTTTGCTGAAGTGATCTTTCAAACCACTGTTTATTCTGATTCTGTAGCCCAGAATCAAACTTTGTTTAGCACCTAAGTTTGTATTTATTTCCAACAAGTAAGCATTTGAGTTTACATCAAGGTTCATTGAATTAAGGAGTGCTTCTCTACACCCAAATTGATCATAGTGTTCTTGTGAATGGTCAGGAAACCCCTGCCATCAGAGACACTGTGGCCAGCATTAATGTAGTTGATTAATCTTTTTTCAAGCTAGAGGATGTTGCTAAGGCACCCAAATACCTCACTAAACTTGCTGGAGGCCCTGTCCAAATGCTTCCACAGTTACCAGCTCTCAGCCAGTGCAATGGCATGACTGTCAAGATACCTGTTAGTGTGCAGAGTGAAGTACCTGGGAGAGTCCTGTTGGGGAATTACTTAAAAACTCCTGGAGTTATATCAAGCACCCCCTGGCCTCCCAGCAGAAGGAAACAGGAGCAAAGTAGAAAGGCCAGAGAGAGTACCTTATGGGACTCTCCAGGGGAATTTATAGAGGAAACTATAACCCCCAGTCCACAGGACTTACTGACTGCAATTTCTAAGAAGAAAGAGGAAAAAGGGAAACCTAAAGCCTCAAGGAAGAAACCAGCCAGCACTCCTGTGCATCTAACAAGGAAATCCCTGAGAGGACTGTCCAATGTCACATCTGTGACTCCTCCACCAGCAGAGACTGAGTATGAGGAACAACCTTGTGTGGTTGAATCAGCTGCTAAGGAATCAGAGCTGGAAGAGGACCTTGCTCCTGTTGGAGATCTGGATCCTCCAGACCATCCTGAGCTGCAGTCTTTACTCGCAGAAGATGGACCCTGTAGGGCAGACTTCAGCAGAGGTCAAAGAGAGTGTCCTACTCCTGAAGGTCTTTGCCAGCAGGCAGCTTCCCAGCTGGATAGGCAAGACCCAGGGAAGCATAGGTTGTACTGGGAAGATGGCCTCTTCTACAGTGATCCGACTGAGTCTATCCCAGGGGACTACAGAAGACTTGTAGTGCCCCTAGAAAGCAGTCTCCAGTTCCTACAGCTAGCCCATGAGATACCTTTGGCTGGTCACTTGAGTTTCTAGAAAACCAAAGAAAGACTCGCACTGTATTTCTACTAGCCTAAGTTGGGGTCTGATTTAGATCAATTCTGTAGGAGCTGTCACACTTGCCAAACCTCTGGCAAGAGTGGAGCCAAGAATGTGGCACCTTTGTTGCCCCTCCCATTGGTGGGAGTTCCTTTTGAGAGGGTAGGAATCGACATTGTTGGTCCCTTAGACCCTCCAACCTCTTCAGGAAATAGGTTTATCCTGATTGTAGTATACCATGCTACTTGGTATCCTGAAGCAATACCTATGAGGACTGTTACGGCTCAGGCTGTGGCTAAGGCCCCACTGTAACGCTTACCTGAAGAAAACTCTGCGGGAGCGCCTTGGAAGTTCTAGGTGGTAATTTCTTTCCTAGACCATCAGGTTTATTCTGTAAGAAAACATGGAAGGCTTAAGCTATCTAGCTAAACTGTTCATCTAAACCAAAACCCTTAACAACAGGACTCCCCTTATTGTTCAAAAATATCACCAAGACTCACATTAACCTTTAGTTTGTGGAGCTATCCATCCTGACCTCATGCAGGGGCGCTAGTTCTGAAGAAAATGCGAAGTAATACGGGGAGTGGACCTCAGGATAGGGTTAAGTGATAGGGAAAAGGAGAATGCAAATGCAGTGAGTAGGAGAATGGAATTTCCTAAATGAGCAATAACAAGGTTGGCGCTAAAATGTGGCAACAGGTACCCTAATGCGCATCACCTGTGGGCAACCATAAGGAAAGGTTAAATAATCAAACTTGTCAACCCCAAAATGTAACCACGGTAATAGTGCAGAAAGCTTAGCACTGACCGTAAAAAAACGCTAGCGATAAGCGCTCAATTCTCCCAAACAAAACGTCACAGAAAACGCAGAAAAGAAACCTGCAGTGCATGTTAAATAACACTTGGAACGCCAAGTACAATAAGCAATCAAGATTTGCATGTATAGTTCAACATAAGAGTAAATGTACTTGCGTGACACGTGAGAACAGGACTTGGTTTCTTGCTCAAAAAACCCAACCACGAAAGGTAGTAGCCGCGGCTGACACGAATTCTCAGCCGCGACTGACATGAATATCAGCTGTTACTGACAGGAATTCTAAGTTGCGGTTGACAGGAACTAGAGGGAATAATAATGGGAGATTAAACTATGAACAGACTGGACCTACGAGGACAGACTAGGGACTGCGAACAGTGCCTGAAAATAACTGAATAGACTGGAATTTTCTGAGGAAACTTTCGTGGCAACTCGGAACTTGCGGTAATCGTTGCTCTGCAGTAGTAGTCACGACGCGAAGCGTGGACTTCCAGGGGGGCGGGGCTTAAAAGTGTCACGCTCACCTGATTCCCACAGAGGCGCAGGTCTGGCTTCGAGTGCTGATGCTTCTTCAATGGTGAAGCGCAGGACTCTGAAGATGGACTCACTGGCTCGCAGGAATATTCCCCTGTGCGTGAAAAGGGAGTATTACCTACTGACGGAATAATGCTCAAGCCTCCCACTCCCTTCCAACCCTCCACGATGCCCTTCCTCGATTCCCCGTGAAGTCTCACCTTAGGGTCAGGAAGGATGAGCTCTCCATCCTGCTTCTGATGCAGGGGCGCGTTGAAACCCAGTTACTTCACTGGATTGCGGTTTGATGGGAGTTCAAATAAGCTTGACTATTCAGGTAAAGCGCTGTAAGAGTTCTGTAGCAAGTTTAAAAGTTCAAGCTTAATAATAATGTTCATTGTCTTATTGCAGCAAGCGCTAACGCTTATGTCTTTTTCCCCTTAGGGGCCGGGGTTCGGAATGCCGGAGATATGGCGCCGACCCGAAGTGAAACGTGCAGTTCCAGTAAATGACAGGTAAGTTCTGGATGAGCGTTCGGGTAATGTCTTTGCATTTGCTCATTCAATGTCTTAGTCTTTTTTCCCCATAGGGGCCGGGGTCCGGAATGCCAGGAAGCGGCAGGACCCGAAATGAAATGGGAATTACCCAACAGGTAAGTTTTAGAAGGAAACTGAGCTTTTCCTATTGCCTTCCTTCTCTCACCTTGTGTTCTTGTCTTTTTCTCTCTAGGCTCTGGGAAGTGGCTGCGGATCTGGATGATCGCTGCTGAAGATGGAGGTGCCCAGGAAAGGTGAGTGAAATGCAGCGCTGCAGCGATCGAAGCGAAATGCTTTTAAAATGATGTCTTCCCTTTCAGGATTGTCGGTGTGATGTCTCTGTGATGCTGCTTTAGCAGGTAAGGTCTTCTTTCTCTCCAATTCTCTCTTAGCAGGTGACCCAGGATGCTGACAGGCGTGGCTGAAGTCCAGAAGCAGGAGCTGACACGGTGAGCGTCCAGCTGCGAGGAGCAGAACAACGCGAAGCGTGAGTTGCTGATCGGGCGTGGTTTAAATAGCTTTGGAAGAAGTTCCAGATATGTATCCTTCCACCGATCAGGTATGTATCCTTCCCCGACCACACCCAGGGAAAGTTGTCCCACAGGTAAAGTAGTTCCATTCAGGCCTCAAGAGGGCCTGGATGTAGCAGCATGGTCTGCATCAGGTAAGTGCACATTAAAACACTTGAACACATGTCTAGCTTTATGAGCCTGGCGCCTAAGGCACCAGGACAGGGGTCCAACATGAGCCTGGCACCTAAGGCGCCAGGACTGTGTCCAAAGGGCCCCAGTTTGGGCCCGCTGGCACTTCCCTGGGGGAAATGATGCCTGCCTCTGGGGTTGCTGGGTCGGACCTGGCTCCTTGGAGTTAGGCATCATGACAAAAAGGAAGATGTGGTCTGAAACCTAGACCTGCAAGTTAGTTTCAAGAGGACACAATACAGGCGGCCATAAGTAGAAGACAGAGTGTTCCGATTCCACATAAAAGCCTATACCTACTCTGAAGCAGGTCGCCAACCATGCCATGCCAAAGCCCAACCTTTCAAGACCCTCCTATGGGAATTAACACCAAGTGTCCTGCCCTTGATCATGACACCCACTTGGTATTTTTACGAGGATAGGTTTTCCTAAGGAAGTTATCTCTGACAGGGGTCCAATTCTATGTCCCACTACAAGTAGGCCATGTGGAAGAACTGTGGGGTAGTTCTCAACTGCCTACCATCCACAGACAAATAGATTGGTAGAGAGGTTTAACTGTACAATGAAGAGCATGATAGGTGTTTTAGAAGAACACCTTAGAAGAAAGTGGGACCTTCTACTGCCATGCCTTCTGTTTTCTTATAGAGAAGTCCCTCAGGAGGGAGTTGGATTTAGTTCCTTTGAGCTTCTCTATGGCCATCCAGTTAGAGGCCCCTTGGTCCTGATTAAGGAGGGGGTTGGAAAGTGCTCCTTCCCCCAAGCCAGTGGGAGTCACTGACTATTTGATAGGTCTCCGGAGGAGAATGTCACACATGATTGCAGAAGCATCAGATAACTTGAAAGCAGGTCAGGCTCTGGTGAAACATTGGCATGACCAGAAGGCCATCATGGTTGAGTTTACTGAAGATCAACAAGTTCTAGTTATGGTTTCTACAAGGCAGAGGGCCTTACAGAACAAGTGGATAGGACCCTTCAAGGTTGTGGTCAAACTTGGAGAGTTCAACTATCTGGTGGACTTAGACAATCCTAAGGAGTCTCCCATAGTCTTTTACACCAATGGTCTAAATGCTTATGTCTCAAAATCCAAAGTAGGAGCTTTGCTTCTAGCTTCAGCTGAAGAGGAGGAGAAAAGTGAACCTCTGCCTGACCTACTCAGAGGACAGCCTTTAGATGAGAAGATAAAAGGAGTCAATCTCTCTTCTAATTTGACACCTGAACAACAGGAAGCGGCAAGTTTCTGTTAAATCAGTTTGTCTCCCTGTTTTCACTATCACCAGGCTTGACCCCTTGGGGCTAGCATGATATTCTCACTGGTGACTGTTGACCTGTTCAAAGCAGAGGTTACAGGATGGATCATGTAAGAACCCACATAAAGGAAGAGGTCAACAAGATGCTTGATCTCGGGGTAATAGAGCGCTCTACCAGTCCATGGTCTAGTCCAGTTGTACTAGTGCCAAAGGCAGAATCCAAGCAGTTGAGATTCTGTGTGGACTATAGAGCTCTTAATGCAGTCACTAAGACCGATGCCCACCCTTTACCAAGGACAAATGAACTGGTGGACAAGCTTGGTTCAGCCAAGTACCTCAATACATTTGATCTCACTTCAGGCTATTGGCAAATAGCCCTGACAGACCATGCCAAGGAGAAAACGGCATTCTCAACCCCAGCAGGCCTCTAGCAGTTTAAGGTGATGATGCTAATGAATGCACCTGCAACATTTCAAAGGATGGTTAACCAGGTTCTGAATGGGATGGGATGGAAGACTTCTGCATGGCATACTTGGATGACATTGCAGTGTTCAGCCCTACTTGGAAAGAACATGTTGACCACTTAGGATATGTTTTGCAGGTTCTTGAGCAGGCCCTTTGACCATAAAGGCAAGTAAGTGTCGCATTGGTCAGAGTAAAGTGGTCTACCTTGGACATGAGGTAGGAGGATATGAAATCAGGCCATTGCCTAGCAAAGTACAAGCTGTACAAAACTGGGCCACCCCTATTACTCAAACCGAGGTGAGAGCCTTCCTAGGCATCACTGGTTACTATAGGAACTTCATAGAGAACTATGGGACCATAGCTTCTCCCTTGAATGTGATCTTCTCACCCACATTTCCTAAAAAGGTCAGGTGGAATGAGCAGTGCACTCAAGCATTTGAAGGATTTAAGAAAGCCCTTTGTCAAGCTCCAGTCCTAAGAGATCCTAACTATAACCAAATCTTCATTGTGCAGACAAATGCTTCAAATACAGGTATAGGTGCATTTCTGAGTCAGCTGGAAGAGAAAGGTAGGGAGCACCCCATTCCCTTCATCAGTAGGAAGCAGAAGGAACCTGGGACAAGGTGGGCAACCATTGAAAGAGAATGTTTTGCTATTGTGTGGTCACTGAAGAAGTTTAGACCATACTTGTATGGATCTCCTTTTGTGATTCAGACTGACCATCAACCCTTGAGATGGTTGATGCAAATGAAAGGGGAAAACCCTAAACTATTGAGATGGTCAATCAGCCTGCAAGGGTTTGATTTTACTATTGAACACAGGTCTGGGTGTTACCACCAAAATGCTGATGTTTGACCGACTTGAGTAAGGAAATTCATCCAGGAGTGGATACAATCCTCCTTCCCTTAGTCTGGGGGGGCGAGTGTTAGGGAGAATTCTCAAGAATGTGCTAATTTCCCTTACCTTTTGAGACCCCCAGCAACGTTGCTGGATTTCTAGGATTTTAATTTTTACCTGGAAAGAGTGTGAGCTTTTTTTCCCCACTCGTTCATGTATTTTGATGTGTGTTTTACTTTTGTGTTCTTTGGATATGGAGTTTTAAAACAACTCCATAGGCATCATCATTTTCTTGTGTGTCACACAGCACCTTCTTTAAGACTTCCCAAGGTTTAAATACCTTCTCTGGGACTGACTACTTTCTCCCAGTGCATATAAAGTTACATTGACTTTACTAGTCTTTTTAAATGTACAGACCCAGCACACACTATCTTCCTATAGAGTGCTGGAGGTGTTGCCTAACATCTCCTGGGTCTCAACACTCATGTAACGGTCAAAGGTTATCCTTTCCCTCTTGAAATGGCTGATGTCAGAGGTTTGGAATAAACTGCCATGATTTTTCCCAACCGTGAACACTGGTAGCTAAAAATTGGGGCAGCCATGTTTTTCAATATGGCGCCCAAGACTTATCTATAAAAACAGACTCCGGTCAACTTTTTTCGCCGTTTCTTTTAGGAAAGGTACTTCCAGTGTTTGGTCTCTTTGTTTGTTGGCCTTTGGCTGGCTTCAGTGCTGAAGCCCTCCTCTGACGCCTGAGTGTCTGGGGCGGACAGGATGTGAGGGAGGTGCCCGAAACTCCCTGTGCTTAGTTTGCTAGGAGACCTGAATGCACTTTGGCATGATTGGCCGGCTGGCTGTCCGGCAAGGACAGCCACCCTGCTGGGTAAGTAACAGCTAGGCTGTAATGATTGGGGAAAACTGTTTAAAAGCAGGCCTCTGGGACTTGCAAAGCAGTCGACCACTGGAACGAAAGAACTGAAGCCGAGCTGAAGGAAGACGACTGCTTCCACTCCTGGTTCACCGGTGAAACCCTGCTGCATGTCCAAATTGCCTGAAACTCCATCGACAGAGAAGCCCTTCAAGGTTAACTTCCTCCCTTGAGTTTGGTGGGAACAACCAACTCGCAAGTCACCTGGACACCGTCTCTATTCTGGTTGAATTTTCTTCAGAGTGCTATTGAAAACCGGATAGCCAGTGAGAAGGATACCAGTTTGTGGTCTTTAAGGCACTCACACCTTAAATCAATGTTTTGCCAAGCTTGTGGCCTCTTCCCAGGGCAGTGCAGGAACCTCCCGACGTCCTCCTTCTTGTCGCCACGACTGAAGCTCAGGAACAGCGAGATCTGCAGGAACTGCCCGGAACATCTGCCTCAGCTACAGCTCTTCTTCATTTAAAAGGTACTGCGCAACTGCGGTCAAGAAATCCTTTCTGCCGCATTGAAAGTTTGTGAAACTTTCCCAACTTTGAAGGCTTGTCCTTCCCTAAACCGACATATAACGTTTTGTCTGACCAGCGACTTCTAAAAACTGTCGCAAAGACTTAACCAACAACTACCAGAACTTTGCTATCCTAACCATTGACTTTGGCCCAGGCCTATTGAATTGAATTGCTGGTTGTAGTGAACTGAAACTATGGGCCTTACCTCTGAAAGTATTTATTCTTTAATTCTTTTAACCTTGTATTTGCACCCCTTTTTAAAGTAACTGAAGTGTCATTTTTCTCCCACTTCCGGGAAGCTAAACTTGTTCAGAAACTGATTGGTGGTGTATTGTAGTATATTAGATTGTGATATTGAGCTGCTCTTACCAGTGGAATGTTTTCCAACTGACTGTGAAAATAAATGTATTTTCTTTTACCAAGAAACCGTGAGTAAGTGTTTGTTTGAACCACTGTGATTGTTAGTCCTTTGTGTAACCTCTTGTACTGCTCACTTTACTCTTGAGATAAGTCTGGCTGCTCAGCCACAGCTACCACATTACTGTGTACACTTGTATTCTTAATTGTGTGTAGTGTTCCCAAAGGATACTGCATGTGATTCTGCCTAACAGCGACCGATGAATCCAATGCCAAGAGTCCACTTCTCTGCTGGCGACTCCTACCGCAGCAGAGCACAGCATTAGCTTCTCTCCCATTAAGAAAAGATTCCAACTACCGGATATCATTCTCCAGGAAGAATTCTCTCATTGTAGAGGTGCCACTGTCACATTTGGGAATACTCACTGTATCTCAGGAATTGAGAGTCGCAGAGACGTCCTTTTTGTCGCATTCAAACCTGCAAGCGAAGTGGACTGAACTGGCGAAGTTTGGGTCCAAGAGCGCCTGGGACCGGTGAGTACTTAACACTAACCGGTGACCCCTATTGCCAGAGCCCCTTTTCACGCATGAGTGGCCCCTGAGGATCTCTCTCCTTTCCCCTGCTAGTGCGAACTAGCGAATCCATCCCGCACTCTGGAACTGCCTCTGCCTTCAAGTCGAGGTCCTCCCTGGGAACTTATTCTTCATCGCCTCATCCACCTTCCTGAGCTGCTACGAACCCCTGAAGAGACCCTGTTTTGCCCATTGGAACAACCGCGTGCACTTGCATTGCATGTACTTTTGAGCACAAGGCTCCTCTCTTGTTAGGGCTTGGACTGCCTCTTAGTTAGGTGGGTTGCTGATGTTGAAGGGGCCTAAAGACTACCTGCACTGCCTGTTTCCTTCCCATCTAGGCTATCAACATATTTCGTGCATTTAACCCTTTAGATCCCAATGGTCTTGTAAATTTATCGTATTGATTATTGTATTGCTGTGATTCTTCTGCTATGGTCTGAGTTACAAAGGCCTTGTAATAAATGAGTTTATATTTTTGATATAACGCCTGTCTGGGAGTTATTTGTAAGTGTCCTTGCTCTGTGTGCTCATTGAGGTCTTTCAGCCTCACCGCTCCTGAGACTTAGTCTTGACCGCCGCCATAGCTACCTTCAATGGTCTGGCTTATCCAGAGGTTACCCTGGTCCAAGAAACTAGGCTGGCCTTCTGAACCTCTGCCCACCAGGTCAGAATTTAGAAATCCATCTTAACAAATTGGTGTACAGTGGTGGGATAGGACTGAAGGTATCCAGTGTTGCACACTAGTGAAGGCATTTCAAGTTATGTCTACCCAGGACACATAGTGAATTGTTGTAGCATAACTGTAAAAGGCCATAGACCTACCTATCAATATGGAAACAAGTACTGTGTTAACCTTAAATGCTTCTAAATCTGAAACATTAAGAAAGATGTGTGCTGAGAGGGGTTTACCTTCTCAAGGCACACAAATTGAAATGAGTCAAAGAATCATGGAATGGCAAGAGTCACAACTCGGTGTCATAGCTCCTGAAGAAAGTACAGAAGGTGGGGCTGCTCTCACTAGCAGAACTGACAAGTCTGTCGCTGCGCTTATCAATGGGACCCATGAGGATTTAGATGAAGTGATGTCCAATATTTCCTCTGCCAGTGCTGATGCTGAGGCCATGCTTGAATTCAAGAATCAAGAACTGCTGTTTAGGCAGAAGGAGCTTGAATTTAACATGGCCAAGCTGACGATAGAGCAGGCAGAAAAACAGAGCATAGAGCAGGACAGGGATCACCAGTTGGAACTTGTCAAGCTTCAAGTTTCCAATGGATCTAAGATTCCTGGACATGGGTCTGTGTCCTCGGTTTCCTAAAGATCTGTTCAGTGTGTATGATGAAAATAATTACATTATGGACTGGCTGAATACTTTTGCGTATGCATGTGAAGTTCAATATGTTGACAATGCTGATATAGTTGCCTGGTTATTTAGCAGATTGCCCCATTCTGGCTGCAGTGCCATTATGGAAATGTCAAAAGCTGAGAGAGCAGATTTTGCAATGTTGAAGCAAACTCTCATCTTAAAGTTTGAAAAGACTCCTGCCCAATACTTAAAGAGATTCAGAGAGTACAAAAAGAAAAAAGGTGGTACTTGGGTGTCCTATGTAACTGAATCCTTAAAAAACTTGACTGGCTGGGTTGAAGGTTATGCGGTCTCCACTTTTGAAGGTATGATTTGTCTTGTCATGCTTGAACATATTTTTGCATCTTGTTCCCCTGAGTTTAAGCAGCATTTGGCAGATTCAAAGGCGATAGATCCTAAAAAGCTAGCCATTGCAGCAGATTTGTGGGTGTCACATAGAGTGTTCCATAAGGACAAGACTCATCCTGGTAAGCAGGGGGAGGGGCAAAAGTCCAAAGATACGAAGGGTGGGGAATCTGATAAAACTTCCTCCCAGAAGGGTCACAAAAAGAAAAAATAAGGGTAAAGCACAAGAGAACTCACAGGGTAGTGGTGGTCAGCCTCCCAGACAGAACGCTGGTTATAGTAAGCCTCCCTTTGTAAACAGACCCATTGGATCTTGTTTTGCTTTTGGAGCAATTGACCGTGTGAAGGGGGATCCCAGATGTAAGGTCAAAACCATGGGGGTCCACTCTGCTAATCTGGCGTTCTCCTCCTATGAGGAAGAAGAGATTACAGGAGCATCCTTCTCCTCAGACTCCTTCCACTGTGGGATAGATTCTGAGGTAGTTTTAGTTTCCCTGGGTTCCTGGGAGCCTAAGGTCTCAGAGCTGTATGCTAGGATTTCAGATAATACCAAGCACTACTTTAAGGACAGTGTGCTGATCAATGGAGTAGATACTCCAGCTCTAAGGGATAGTGGTTGTAGTCAAACTGTAGTGGATTCTACCTTGGTAGACCCAGAGGAAGTTGCCAGAGCTACTCTGTTACCCACTAAGTTGGCTCATGGCCCACCTCTCATGTTCCCAGTAATACCTCTAACTCTTACTTTGAATGGTACAGCAGTTAGGATTCCAGTGAGCATTCAAGAGAAAGTTCCAGGAAAGGTCTTGCTGGGAAATGATCTCAGAGCTTTAGGGCTTGTGGGAGATCCAGCTGAAAGACCCTGCACAAGGTCTCAAACAAGGGCAGCACTGGCCAAGACCACTGCAATGCCCCAGCCAAAGGGGAAACCCAAGGCTAAAGGAGTCATAAAATCTAAAAGAGGGAAAGAGAATATTCCCCCTAACTCACCTACCATCAGGTTCTAGTTGGTCAAACACTAGAACCTGACGAGGTAGATGTGTTGCCTGAAATATTTGATCCAAATGACCATCCTGAACTAAAAAACTTGTTAGTAGATGGTGGTCCTGACAGAGAAGAATTCAGTAAAGGCCAACGTGAGTGCCTGTCTCTCAAAGGCCTAAGGAGACAGGCCTGCTCCCAGCCTGAGGGTGAACCTCTTGGGAAGCATATGATTTTTTGGGTAGGTGGGCTTCTGTATAGTGAACCTACAGAGTCTACAGAAGGAGACCATAGGAGGTTGGTGGTTCCCCTTGCTGTAAAACCCTTCATCCTGCAGCTGGTGCATGAAGTGCCCCTTGCTGGTCACCTTGGAATCAAAAGAACCAAGCAAAGATTATTCATGCATTTCTACTGGCCCACGATGGGGGTGCAAGTAGAAAGTCACTGCAGGAGTCATGCCACCTGCCAGTTATCTGGTAAGAGTGGCTCAACAGTCCAAGCTCCATTGGTACCACTCCCTGTGGTGGGTGCACCATTTGAGAGGGTAGAGATTGACATAGTTGGTCCCCTTCAACCCCAAACATCCTCAGGCAATAGGTTTATCCTGGTGTTGGTCGACCATGCCAACAGGTATCCTGAGGCCATCCCATTGAAGACTGTGACTGCCAAGACAGTTGCAAAAGCTTTACTTGGCATATTTACTAGGGCTGGCTTCCCTAAAGAAGTTGTGCCTGATAGGGGCATCAACTTTATGTCGAAGTATATGCAGGCCATGTGGAAAGAATATGGTGTCACCTATATGTTTTCATCCACATACCACCCACAGACAAATGGTCTTGTGGAAAGGTTTAACAGAACCTTGAAAAGCATGATTGGGGCTCTGGAAGAACCCCAAAGAAGAAAATGGGATGTTCTGTTACCATGCTTACTGTTTGCCTACAGAGAGGTACCACAAGAGGGTGTTGGCTTCAGCCCCTTTGAACTTCTGTTTGGTCAACCTGTAAGGGGACCCTTGGCCATAGTCAAGGAGGGATGGGAGATGCCCACTCCCCCTATTACTACCAACCCAGTGGACTATGTGATAGGGCTCTGAAAAAGGATGGTACTCCTGATGAGTCTGGATAGTGAGAAGCTAAATGCAGGGCAAGCACTGGTTAAACATTGGTATGACCAGAAAGCTTCCCTCATCACTTTCACACCTGGTCGGAAAGTCCTGATCATGAATCCTATAAGGTCTAGAGCTTTGCGGGACAAATGGTCAGGTCCTTACACAGTGGTGGAGTCACTGGGTGAGGTCATCTATTTAGTGGACCTTCTTAAGGGCTGGACAGCCTCCAAAAGTGTTCCATGTAAATAGATTGAAGGCTTTCATCCTAAAATTTGAAATCTCTGCACTACTACGGCTTCACATGTTGAGGAAGAGGAGTCAGAACCTCTCCCCGACCTGTTCCAAAGTGGGTCCTTCAGACAGCTCCATTGATGGTGTCCATGAGGCCCCTCACCTGACTTCTGATCAACAAGCAGAGGTGAAAAGTTTGATGAGGCAGTTTTCCCCCTTGTTTTCACAGTCCCCTGGTTTGACACCTTGGTGCAAACATGACATTGACACAGGAGACAGTGTACCTACCAAAATTAGGGGATACAGAATGTCAGACAAACTAAGGTCTTACATTAAGACAGAGGTCAACAAAATGTTGAATCTTGGGGTGATTGAACCCTCTAGTAGTCCTTGGTCCAGCCCAGTGTTATTGGTTCCAAAAGCAGGTACTTCTGAGTTGAGGTTCTTTGTGGATTACAGGTCTCTCAATGCTGTCACCAAGACAGATGCACAACCCTTGCCTAGAACAGATGAGCTGATGGATACTTTGGGTGCCTCCAAATACCACAGCGCATTTGACCTCACTGCAGGCTATTGGCAAATGGCTCTTGCAGAACATGCCAAGGAGAAGATAGCTTTCCCAACACCAGAGGGTCTTTACCAGTTCAGGGCAGTGCCTTTTGGGTTGAAGAATGCACCTGCCACTTTTCGGAGGCTTGTGAATCATGTGTTGAATGGGTTGGATGAATTCTGTCTTGCATATCTGGATAATACATCAGTTTTCAGTGCCACCTGGGAAGACCATGTGAAACACCTCAGGATTGTGTTACAGGCTCTTCAGAAGGCCCACTTCACCATAAAGGCCAGTAAGTGCCAGATTGGACAAGGATCAGTGGTCTACTTTGGGCATGAAGTAGGTGGAGGGAGGATACAGCCTCTACCCAGTAAAGTACAAGCACTAAACGACTGGCCTAACCCCACTACTCAGACCCAAGTGAGAGCCTTTTTAGGACTCACTGGATACTACAGAAATTTCATGCCAGACTAGGGCACCATAGCTGCCCCTCTGACTGCTCTCACCACTCCAAAGAAACCCAAGAAGGTAACTTGGTCTGAAGAGTGTGAGAAGGCCTTTGATGGCTTAAAAGACTCCTTATGCAGGCCCCTGTTCTCAGGGCCCCTGATTGTCAAAGACCTTTTATTGTGCAGACAGATGCCTCTGACACTGGGATAGGAGCTGTACTATCACAATTAGATGAGAAGGGTAAGGAACACCCTATTGGTTTCATTAGTCGCCAGCTTAAGGATAGAGAGCTCAAATGGTCCACAGTGGAGAAAGAATGTTTCTCTGTTGTCTGGGCCCTAAGGATGCTGAGGCCCTACCTCTATGGGACCCACTTTACTGTGCAAACTGACCATTAGCCCTTAAAGTGGCTAATGAACATGGAGCGAGAGAATCCAAAGTTGCTTAGGTGGTCCATAAGTCTGCAAGGCTTTGACTTCACTATTGAGCATAGGCCAGGTGTTCAACATAGCAATGCTGATGGGTTATCCAGAATGTATAACCGACCTGAACAAGAAACTCATCCAGGGGTGGATTAGTTCGCCCTGTCCTTAGTCTGGGAGGGCGAGTGTTAGGAAAGATTTCATAATTGTATGTAATTTCCCTCCATGTGAACACCCCCACACATTTTGCTACTGTTTAGACACCATAGACTGACTTTGCCAGAGAAGCACAGCCTTCAGCTGCACTCCTCTGGGCTTTTCGCTCACGTTTAATGGGGAAACTGACATGCCCTTAAGACAGTCAGTTCTGGGAGACTTTTTTCCCTTAGTCCTTGTCCCATGTTGCAACTTATGTGCAACATGTAACAAGTACACAATGTACCTTCCAGTACAGTGTACTTGGGTCTGTAGTCATTTTCCAAAGGCCCTGAATACTCCCGATGGACTTTTTGCGAGATGTGCAGATGGGTCATGGATAGGGCTGGTGGCAGCTATCGTTTCGCATTTTTCTCCAGCATTGGATCTTTCATGGATTCACATGCTTAGAATATTCCCCGTCCTCAGGCTGGGAACCCTCAGTATATTTATTAAGATGTTTTCCATAGGAACATTTTTTGACACTTGTGTGTCCTATCTACGTCTTTTTGGGCTGCTTACTCATGACCCAACAGGACGTAGGGTATAAATAGCCCCGCCCCCGCGGCTCCCTTCATATTTCAACCGTCTCCAAAGTAGCGGGAGCACCTCGTGTTTTTTCTACTGTGTAAAAGGGTAATACTACTCTTACAAGTCTTTCTTTTGCAATGTCTGGAAAGGCGTTGTTCCGTCCGTGTGCCACGTGCGGAATGAAGAAAGTCTATGAAGGAGATGGGCACATGGATTGCCTGTACTGTCTATAACCGCATCACTCTGCAGACAGTTGTGAGATTTGTAAGGGTTTCTCACAGAAGACGCTGAAAGATCTGAAAAGGCGTCTGGTGACGTGGCTAAATGAAGGGACCTACCCTTCTTCGGAGGTAGGATCGGCACACAGTCTGGTATCGAGGCCTAAGTCGCCTGTAGTCCATCGCTGATTGGTGTCTGCAGAGCCTCTGGCGAAGAAGCCACGTTCTACGGAGAAGCGTTCCTCAGAGAAACACCCGGCGAAAGAATCCTCTTCGAAACATGGACCAGATCGCCATCAAGGAAAGTCTTCTTCATCTTCGTCGAAAAAAGAGAAAGATCCCTTAAAGGCCTCCTCCTCAGGAGACCATCACAGGTCTTCCTCGAGTAGAGACTCGACGAAACATACGCCTAGCTCAAAAAAGGCGAAATTGTCTAAGGCACCTGAGTCACAGCCTCCACCATCGTCGACAGGGGTTCCGTCGCTGATGGGATCATTACCACCCGCGCAGGCAGTACCTGGAGGGGCTTCATCGACTCCAGCGGCGATGATTGAAAGGGCGTCCACATTGCCGTCGTCGACGGTGGATCCCCCAAGGGCTTGGCAACCAGAGACGTTTTTATGGGAGGGCAAAAGGGGCACTTGCCCAGGGCCCCCACCTTGGAGGGGGCCACACAAGGCTAGCTGATCTGAAGAAGTAAGATTCCATTATTCACCAGTCCTAAATAGCACATGTCAGGATATTTATATGTGGTGCTGCTGAGGCTCTAAACCCATTGCCTTTCAGTTTTGGCAAGTACATTCTGCCTTGATCAATTCATCATGTATTGCTTTCTGTGTTCACTGTGGTACACATAGTTTGTGTTTTCCTTATGGCACAACTCTGTAACATTCTTTCCTTCATGTGGGAATTATGTTGATCATGTGCAATAGGCAATGGTGAAATGCATACTGATAAAGTGAGTGCCACAATGGTTCAGAAGTTAGATCAGTGTGTGAAGCACCCATTGCTGAGATATGTGTTCATATTCAAAACTAGAATATCACATTCCAGCAAGGCTGGCTGAGCCTTTCCTACGTCTGAAGTTGATAAACCTGCCTGCATATGTACTTGGGTTTGCAGAACATCTGCTATTATCAGCAATGTACCTGTACCAGATAGGGGTTGCTATACAAACTAATAAATGATCCGTATGGTGAAAGTCTAGAAATTGGTTTGTTCAGATAAGGTGTTGTAAAACCTAGGCAATCAACTCCAATGATGGCATAAATTGTTAATCCAAGAGGTGAATAAGTATCCAAATTCAAGACTATGGAACGACAGCGTTCATATTTGTATCCTGGATTTGCCAGGAGACGATATAGTGATCCTTGTCAAATCATCTAATATATCGTGCTGTCTTCTGTGAGGTTTGCCTTCTTGCATGCTGCTGGTATCATTTAGCTCATTACTTGATCTTTCTTCTTGTGTAGGCCATTTGGGTGGAAGGGTTGGTAGACACAAAAGAGTGGACCATATGTTTCAGGCCTCAGGCAAGCATATTTTAAGGTCTGCTTGTTTGACATAAAACACGGTTTGCTTTTTGGTAAAATCCAAAGGTTTTTCTGCACGTTTATACATGAAAATGTCACAAGCCATTGTTTTTGAAGTATTTAAAGCTTTAAAATATAAAAGACAAACCCAGATTAAATTTGTTAAATCACATTGATTGGTGTGCTGGTTCTTATATATTTCCCTTGATGATGGAGAGAATGAAGCTAGAATCATTCCCCTTTTGCATAACACCCTTCTATGTTAAATGTTAAATGTGAGAGATATTTGTACCGCACACCGTCACCAACGGTATTGGTCCCCAGGCGCTCTGGCGGATCTGCAAACAAGAAGGGGGAATGGGTTAGTCGGGTGAAGAGGGAGTAGGATAGTGAGAGAAGTGTTCTGTTGGCAGCTTCAACTCAGTATACACCGGGTGCTGAGCTTATGGTGCGAATATCGGGGCGATGTCAGTCCTCATGTGCTGTTGGTGTGCTTTATGTGTTGTAGCGGTGTGGTAAAGTGCATACGGATTGCGGTGCGGGAGGTGGCTGTGTTAGTTTGAATGAGATAAGTCTGTAGAAAGTTTAGAGTTTGGTTAATTGGTTAAATGTTTTGCAGCTAATCACAGTATGGCTGAGTGCCTGGGTTTCGGGAATCCTGCCTGGTGCGGGAACAGCTAGACTTGGGAGACACGCATAGTGGTGGACAGCCCCACGCCCAACTGAGAAACTGAGTATAGTAGCTCACCTTGCTGGATTTGAGAAACAATTGGATAGTTCAGTGAAGTCCCAAAACACAGCTAGAATTGAGAGTCCGGCAAGGGGAGAGAGAGAGGCCCACACCTGACAGAGATTCGGTTTTGGCACAAGGCCTTCCCTGTTGTGTTCTAATGAGCTATGTCTACTGTTGTATTCTGGTAATATTTTGTTTAGAAATGGTCATGTTTGGTGATGTGATTTGTGTACTTTCCAAGTCCGTTTTATTTATAAAATTAGATTGCTTTAGTTCATAGTAAGAACTGGAAAAGAAAGTGTTCAAATGCAGAAATTGCAGAGTTGGCACGAATCCCAGCTTCACCCCTTAACCAATGCGTGATCCTGGGCATCTAATTTAATTTTGTATTGCCAAACCTCTCAAATTGCCAGTCCCTAAACCTTTCAAAATTGTCAGCCCTTCCAAGTGATTGCTTTCTCATGGTATGATCTTCATAAAAGCCTTATTCATAGTTTCACTGTGTTAATAGTGAGCATATTTATATTGCACACCACAGGCATTTGTTCCTTTGATATTCAATGGCAACACTATTTGAAAACCATATCCCACTTCTAATCTCAGTCTGTCTGGATAAAAACACCTTCCTTGTATCTTCTAATCTGCCTCCACTATCCATGCTACGGTATGTGTAGCGTTCTCCTTCTTTTCAAATGGTGGTCTCTATCCATGCATGAGCACTTTTGCATTCTGTGAGGAAGCTAATAGGAGTTCTCTGTCTATTACATACGGTCCTGCATTAATATCATATTACATCTACCTTCCTGGATGTTATTGCTAAAAAGTATCCTGTATGTACTAGAACAATAACCCCTTTGTAGACTGCTAATGTTGGTCTTCAAATGCTACTTGTTAATCATTCTGATTAGAGCAAGAA
Source organism: Ambystoma mexicanum (assembly GCF_040938575.1). Classification (NCBI taxonomy): domain Eukaryota; kingdom Metazoa; phylum Chordata; class Amphibia; order Caudata; family Ambystomatidae; genus Ambystoma; species Ambystoma mexicanum. Next base: position 1,186,536,271 of record NC_090928.1, on the reverse strand, counting down.
TGAAGAGTGCAAGGGGACTTAAAGGGAGTAAACATGCTTATTATGTTGCGAGACAGCATATCAACCTATAGGTTGTGAGCGCGACGGGTGGGGGGCGCAACCAGTATTCTTGTTCCCTTAATTCCTTTGGTTTTATGGAGGGGGGGCCCCAAGTAGGACCGTGCCCAGGGCCCCAAAAGTGCTTAAAATGGCCCTGAGGTGTACGATGCAGTTTTGCCAGAGACCCTATTGCAGCAGGAGGCAGCTTTCTCGATATCATCAGTGCAGGAAGACAGTGAATAAATTGTTGGTCCAGCGGATCTAGGATTGCAGGTCATTGGCTTGTTGACGATTTCAGGAGGGCAAAGTGTCCCTGTTGCATCGTCTTTGGTAAACCCTCAGTCACTATTATCCTTACAGGTGTTGACCACGCTACAGTCTCTTTTGAGCCAATTGGATGCAAGGCTACCCCCCACAAGTGCACCTACAGGGATACCGGCGATGCCGACAGACGACGAACCAGGTCCCTCTCCGCGGTAGACGACGGGGATGCCAACCCCCTGTCCAGTTAGCTAGGAGCCTCCTTGTTCACACCCAGAAGAGGGGAATTGCAAGATTCAGAGTCAGAACAAGGGCCTAGAGACTCTTTTTTGGATTTTTCATCGTCCCCTTCGAGAGATCCTTCATGGGAATCAGAGGCAGAAGTGGAAGCGCCTAAAAGTGTCGCCGCCAGATGACATTGGCTCCTTTCACACGATGATGGGCAAAGCTTGTATTGAATTTGGTCTGACCCCTGAGGAAGAAAAGAAGAAGTGCTTCTTATTCGACCATATGGGGAAGAGGAGGAAATCACACTTTTCCGTTCCCATTCTAGACCACATCTGGCAGGAAGGCTTGCGAACTATGCCTCCATGACGAACACAGAAAATCGGGCCATGTTGCTGGTTCGTGAGTGGGAAGAGGCATCAAACCACTCAATCAACATCGCCGTGGACTTGGCGGAATCCGGGTTCAAGCAAATAACCAACGGAGTGGTTTTGAGAAGGCAAGCCTGGCTGAAATGTACTAACTTTAGACCGAAGGTCCAGTATATGGTGGTCGATATGCCATGTGAGGGTGAGCAGTTGTTCGGGGAGAAGGTGGACGAGGCCCTAAAAGGTATGAAAGAGGATACAGACATGGCAAGGTTGCTAGGAGCCCTTCAAAGCGGGAGAACATTTTGGTCTTTTCGCCCCTTCCGCTGAGCATCAGGTAATTCACGATTTACCGCATCCAGAGACCGGAGTTTCAGCAGGCTCTCAAACTCCTCCCAAGGCTATAGGCGTGCTGTCCAAGCTATGCGAAGAGGCCGAGACTACCAGGTTTCGAGGAGAAGAGGAGGATATTCGTCGTCCAGAAAAAGCAAGCAGTAAAAGTCCCAACAATGATGAGCTTCAGGACGTCCTGGGAGGCAGAGTGTCCCGTCACGTCGACGAGTGGGAAAGAATAACATCAGACCGTTGGGTGTTGGACATGGTAAAACTAGGTCACTGTTTGCAGTTCAAGAAGGCGCCGTCACAAATTCCATGTGTGTATTCGGCGCAACCCCATCTTCACATATTACAACAGGAAGTGGTGCTTATGCTGCAAAAAGGGGCTATAGAATTGGTTCCGGTGGCCGAGAGAGGTCAGGGAGTTTACTCCCATTACTTCATGGTCAAGAAACCCAAAGGCAAGTGGCGACCCATTCTGGACTTTCGGGATCTCAACAAGACTCTGAAAAGCCTGAAGTTCAAAATGCTTATGCTTCAGGAGGTCATCCGATCCATACAGCCGGGAGATTTTCTGGCGTTGTTAGACCTACAAGACGCATACTTCCACATACCCATGCGTCAACGACACAGAAAGTTTCTAAGGTTCGTAGTCGGTCAGAGTCATTACCAATTCAAAGTACTCCCGTTCGGACTGAAGTCGTCTCCCAGGACGTTCACAAAATGCTTGGCTCCAGTGGCAGCATGGCTACGAAGAGAAGTTCATCATGTTTACCCTTACCTGGACGATTGGCTGGTAAGGGGCTTGTCGCTGAGAATAATACAAGCAAGCCTGGAGCCCACCATACAACTTTTACAGTGGTTAGGCTTTGCAATCAACTTCAAGAAATCTTCCTTGGCTCCCTCAAGAAGCTTGATATTTCTGGGCGCGGAATTCCGAACTCAATCAGGGCTAGTGAAGCTGTCCTTGGAGAGAGTTCAAAAACTCAAACAAAAAGCAAAGGAGTGGAAAACTGGCACCAGAGTGTCAGTCAGAAAATACATGTCGCCACTAGGGGCCATGGCGTTGTGTATCCCATTGGTGAACAACTGTCGCCTCTTCATGAGACCAATACAGGAATTTCTGGCAGACCGATGGTCCCAAAGTCGTTGCTTGTGGTCCGACAAGTTGAGCATCAGCAGCGAGCTTCTACAAGCACTTCAGTGGTGGCAGCTCTCCGACAATCTGATGAGAGGGATGCCCCTGCAGGAACCAGATTTTCAATCGATGGTGGTAACTTATGCATCGCTGAAGGGATGGGGAGCTCATCTGGGCTCCCTGCAAGTTCAAGGTCAATGGTCCTCAGCAGAGTCGACCCTTCACCTCAACGTGCTGGAGTTAAGAGTGGTACGTTGGGCTCTGAAATCCTTTTTACCACACATACGGGGATCAGTCGTAAGAATATTAACGGACAATACAACAACAATGTTCTACCTCAGGAAGCAAGGGGGCACTCGCTCCAGGACACTCTCGAGCGAGGCTCAGGAAATATGGCGTTGGGCCCTCAAACAGGATATAAGCATAATGGCTTACCATCTTCCGGGGGTAAATAATGTACAAGCAGACACTCTCAGCAGGGAGATGAATCAACTGCACGAGTGGGAGTTAAACGATCAACAACTGGCAAGCATCTTCAAGAAGTGGGGTCATCACCCCCTGGATCTTTTTGTAACCCGAGAGAACAAGAAGTGCAAACATTATGCGAGCAGATGGCCACTACCCGGCTCTCTAGCGGAGGCATTCTCCTTCCCGTATACGGGCAGGTTCGCGTATGCGTTTCCTCCGTTTCCACTCATCGAAACAGACCCTCCAATGGATTCACAAATACCCATTTTGTGTAATTGTAGTGGCTCCTTACTGGGCGAGACAGTCGTGGTTTTGTGACCTACTCCAGCTGTCGATAACAGAACCAGTAAGGTTCCAGAAGATTCTGAACCTTCTATCTCAAGACAAGGGAGCAGTTTGGCATCACGACCCGGACGCCCTCCGCCTGACAGCCTGGCTCCTGACTTCTCCGAGTTTGGAGCCCTGAACATTTCCTCAGAGTGTCGACGAATTTTACAGGCAGCACAAGTTCCGTCCACGAACACTTCATATGCATGTAAGTGGAAAAGATTCTGTGTGTGGTGCAGGGATCAACCGGGTGTGGATCCCCTAAACATCGTGTCAGAACAGATTCTTCCATATTTGCTACACTTAGCGGAAAGAGGGTTATCTTTCTCCTCCATAAAGGTTCATTTGGCAGCCATTTCAAGGTTTACTCGTAAAAGACATTCTACTCTGTTGTTCAGCGATCGACTGGTTAAGCATTTCCTGAGAGGCTTATTTCGGACTTTTCCTCCAGCCAAAAAGTTTCCTCCCAACTGGAGTCTCAACCTGGTACTGTCAGCACTAATGAAGGCTCCTTTTGAGCCTATGGCATCGTCATCGTTGATGTTTTTGTCGTGGAAAATTGCCTTTTTAGTGGCTATTACTTTAGCAAGAAGACTTTCGGAACTGCAAGCACTGGTCATTGATCCCCCATACTTGCGTTTTTTCAAGGACAATGTGGCATTGACAACCAATCCCCATTTCATACCAAAAGTTCCAACTACCTTCCACAAGTATTCTTCAATTGTGCTGCCAACATTCTTCACAACAGCCTCTTCTTTCGTGGAAAAAGCTCTCCACACGTTGGATGTCAAAAGAGCTCTGAAGTTTTACCTCAGTCGTACTCAAGAGTTTTGGCATACAAGACAACTGCTTGTGGCTTTGCCTTCTGCTACTCTAAAGCAGGAAAGCCTCTGGAGAGATGTCCGAAGGCTGATTCAACAAGATCCACCTCGGCATCGGCAGCATTGTGGTCCGGAATCCCACTGGTGGACATCTGTCAAGCAGCATCCTGGTCGGTGCTGCATACATTTACTCAGCATTATTGCCTATCGCAACAGCATGCAGCGGATGTGCAGATGGGACAAGCAGTCCTGCAACAGCTGTTTCAGTAAGGTAAGCCCCACAGAGAGGTCTATTATCTTGTTAATATACCAAGATTGGGACTACTGTCAATGTACCATGAATGGGGGGTTTGCATTGCTAACTGCATGTGCGGCTCTGATAATATTGGTTTGCATTGCACACCTCCAAATTAGGAGTACTGCTGTATAATCTATTCTAAGCACATGAATCCATGAAAGATCCAAAGCTGAAGAAGAAGGGAGAAGTATTTTACCTGTAACTCAATTTCTCCAGTGTTGGTATCTTTCATGGATTCACATGCGCCCGCCGGCCACCCCTGAATGTAAACTTTATATGCCCCTACTACTTTGGGGGTTAAATCTGAAGGGAGCTGCGGGGGCAGGGCTATTTATACCCTACGTCCTATTGGATCATGCGTAAGCAGCCCAAAACGACATAGATAGGACACACAAGTGTGAACATTTTTTCCTATGGAAAACTTCTTAATAAAGCCTGACGACTGGGAATATTCTAAGCATGTGAATCCATGGAAGATACCAACGCTGGAGAAATACAGTTACAGGTAAGAAACTACTCCCTTTTTACCCCTTTCCTGCCATGGTAACCGAGTTAACCGCGTTTGACACAAATAGGTGGCCTGGCTCCAAAATGGCCATACCACAAGGTTCTTTGTTCTGTCCTTTGGCCATCTTGTCCCTTCACCTTCCCCAGGTCGAGTCGACCCGGGTCCATCCTTATTTGGTCATGCACTTTCCCGCGAAACACAATGCTTTCACGGGCTTCTGCAAGCCTTGTGTGTGTGCCTCCAGGATATGGGCTGTACAGTCCAATACACATCCTGGGTGCCAGAGAGTCTGGAGTGCCCTGAATGACTGTGACCCCCGTGGTCAATGATTGGTCCACGTATGGAGTGTGTGTTTGTGAACAGCTCTCCCATTGGGTCCTCTTCGTTTTGGCGTGAAGGGAACTTTGGATAAGAGGAGGCCAAAAACACCCATACCATTTCTATCTCTGGAGTTCTCACTGAACGAAGGATAGGATCCATGTATCCTGAAACTACAAAGCTGAGTCGAGGAACCGCTAGTGACACGCTGGAAGGTTTTGCACCCTGAGCCTGCTGTTATGCCGTGGGACCCCTCTGCATCTGGTCGACCTAGAAGGCCTGCGAAGACGCTTCGACCCATTGGAATATTGGGACCAACGATTCTCGGCACCTCCATTAAAACCTGCAAGTGAGCTTTCTCGGAAGTGTCCCTGGGCCAACCAGTGGACGGACCAGCTTACCCAGTTGCTTTGCTCTGTCATCGCTGCCATTTCGAGGAGGCCCTCGAAACTTGGTATACTGCTAGCTCTGTGCCAACGGCACCTGTTAGGGAGAATTCTCTCTTTAGGCTGAATTTCCTAACCTAGTGAGTCCCCCAGCAGCTTTGCTGGATTTCTGGAGTTGGTTTTTTTTCTCTTGCCAAGAGTGAGACTCTTTTCCTCCCACTCTTGGACATGATTCATGGTGTTCCTTTGACTGTTAATGTGTTTTATGGGCTATGGGGTCCTTTACTCCATAGGGTCTCATGTGTTTATACTATGTGTGTTACACAGCACCCTCCGTGCAGTAACACAGGGGTGTCATAGTGACACCCCACCATAGACTCCATACCCTGGGACTGACTACTGTCTCCCAGGGCATGTAAAGTCACCATTGGCTTTACTAGTCCCAAATTATTAACAGAAACCAGTACAAACCATCATATTGTGAACGTACTGGTCGGGGCAATTCGATTGCCCCGGGGTCTGTTAGTCGAGGGGGCACATCTCCGTCCCCCCTGATCGAGTTTTGGCTGGTGGCAGTGGATACTACTTTTTATATTCGACCGCGAATATTTCCCTATGGGATTTTCCCATTGTTCGAGGCTACCAACTTTAATTATTTAATTCTCATAGCCTCGAACATACTGCCGGTTTATTTAACTAATATTAATTCGCCGGTTGGTATTTTTTGCCAGGACTCGATTCTAAAATGGCGTTTGTGTTCTCGTCTGTGACTCCAACCCAGGTTGAGCCCTTTGTTCCACTTTTTGGCGGGCTTCTCCACAGAAGCCTCCAAAAGTGGTGCCACTCTGTCTGGGTACCACAGGGGGTGTGGGAGGGGGTTTAGGCACCCTCGACTGAGTTACCTTGGTAACTCAAGTCGCACTCTTGTGTGATTGGCCTAAGTGGTGAGCCGGCCGGCTCACCACTTAGCATGTTTGATTGACAGCTAGGCTGAGTGAATGGGGGTGTGCTGCATACATAAAAGCAGGGCTTTGGGGACTGGAACTTCAGAAGTTGCCACAGGACCTGAGAATCTGACGAGGGAGAAGCTGAGCCGACCTACCATGACGACACCACCGGTGGAGCCCTGCGGAACCGACTCACCACTTCCCGACGACAGAGAAGATCTCCCGGCTGGAGAGGCTTCTTCCCCTGACTGGTTGGCACAACCAGTTTACCTTCTTTTCTTCACACCCCAGACCGGTTTGTGGTCGAACTGCCCGTGTCAAGCACCCCGGCAGCCGGATAGCCACTTACCACTGAACCGCGAATCAACGGACTGCTCCTTGTACCTGAGAAACTCCGCGGCTGGTTTCTTCCCTGGCAGTGCAACGGACTCCTGTCTTCCTCCCCGACGAGATCCTCTCTTCTCCCGGACGAAGCACCGACTTGCATCCACTGCCAGGAACAACTGCCCCCGCTGGAGTGTTCTCACCACTTTAAGGTACCTGTCCACCAGGCCTCCCTTTCTAAAGATTGTTACAAGGTAATAACAACCCCTAACCTTCTGGACTGGGCTGGCCGCCTTGACCCTCTAACTGGTCCCTTTCTTTGGTCCAACTCCTTTTTGAACCGTTACAAGACTTTTGTGCACTGCAACCGTGTGACCTTGGACGCATTTCGTTTGGATCCTCTTAAAGCGGATCCGGCCTAAGGACTCTGAATTCACTGTGTTACTTTGTCTTCCTCTCTTGTGGTGTTCGTGAAAAAGTGTTGGGATCTGTTTCAATTTATTCCCTGCTTTTCTCTCCCTTTTTAAAACGAATTATTAGAGTGCCATCTACGTTAAGCGCTCAGCGCTGTCTGAAAATAAGTGGGGCTTTACTTAAGACTTGTCTAATATTCTTTTAAGGGAGTGTATATCCTTTAGTGACCATGTTTTTGAATTGCTTGCTATTAGTGCCTGTGTGTTTTTCTAGATGTGGTTTTAAATAAATAATTATATCTCTTTTACACCAAGCCCTGGTCAGTGTTTACTTGTTCTATTTTGTTCTCTTGACCTATTGCGAATACTCTGTATACTGCCTAACTCTTCTTGAGGGAAGTCTGACTGCTCAGCCACAGCTACCAAGTGAATCTGTGTGGTACAGACTGCTACCAAGTGGGTTTACTGCCAAACACCTGTAGTCCTAAATCTTTTGCAGTGGTCCCAGAGGGAACTGCACAGGTGTCACCACCAAAATGCTGATGGTCTCTCTAGGATGTATGTCATCGACTAGAGGTTTGAGATTCATCCAGGAGTGGATTAAAACCTCCTGTCCCTTAGTCTGGGGGGTGCGAGTGTTAGGGAGAATTCTCTCTTTAGGTTGAATTTCCTAACCTAGTGAGTCCCACAGCAGCTTTGCTGGATTTCTAGAGTTTGTTTTTTTCTCCTGCCAAGAGTGAGACTCTTTTCCTCCCACTCTTGGACATGATTTATGGTGTTCCTTTGACTGTTAATGTGTTTTATGGGCTATGGGGTCCTTTACTCCATAGGGTCTCATGTGTTTTTACTATGTGTGTTACACAGCACCCTCTGTAAAGTGACACAGGGGTGTCATAGTGACACCCCACCATAGACTCCATACCCTGGGACTGACTACTGTCTCCCAGGGCATGTAAAGTCACCATTGGCTTTACTAGTCCCAAATTATTAACAGAAAGAGGTACAAACCGTCATATTGTGGACGTACTGGTCGGGGCAATTCGATTGCCCCGGGGTCTGTTAGTCGAGGGGGCACGTCTCCGTCCCCCCTGATCGAGTTTTGGCTGGTGGCAGTGGATACTACTTTTTATATTCGACCGTGAATATATCCCTATGGGATTTTCCCATTGTTCTAGGCTACCAACTTTAATTATTTAATTCTCATAGCCTCGAACATACCACTGGTTTATTTAATTAATATTAATTAGCCGGTTGGTATTTTTTGCCATGACTCGATTCTAAAATGGCGTTTGTGTTCTCTTCTGTGACTCCAACCCAAATGGAGCCCTTTGTTCCACTTTTTGGCGGGCTTCTCCACAGAAGCCTCCAAAAGTGGTGCCACTCTCTCTGGGTACCACAGGGGATGTGGGAGGGGGTTTAGGCACCCTGGACTGAGTTACCTTGGTAACTCAAGTCGCACTCTTGTGTGATTGGCCCAAGTGGTGAGCCGGCCGGCTCACCACTTAGCATGTTTGATTGACAGCTAGGCTGAGTGAATGGGGGTGTGCTGCATAAAAGCAGGGCTTTGGGGACTGGAACTTCAGAAGTTGCCACAGGACCTGAGAATCCGACGAGGGAGAAGCTGAGCCGACCTATCACGACGACACCACCGGTGGAGCTCTGCGGAACCGACTCACCACTTCCCGACGACAGAGATCTCCCGGCTGGAGAGGCTTCTTCCCCTGACTGGTGGGCACAACCAGTTTAGCTTCTTTTCCTCGCATCCCAGGATGTCGTGTGGTCGAATTGCCCGTGCCAAGCACCCCGGCAACCGGATAACCACTTACCACTGGACCGCGAATAAAAGGACCGCTCCTTTTACCTGAGAACTCTGCGGCTGGTTTCTTCCCTGGCAGTGCCAAGTACTCCTGTCTTCCTCCCCGACGAGATCCTCTCTTCCCCCGGACAAAGCACCGACTTGCATCCGCTGCCAGGAACAACTGCCCCCGCTGGAGTATTCTCACCACTTAAGGTACCGTGTCCGCCAGGCCTCGCTTTCTAAAGATTGCTACAAGGTAATAATAATCCCTTAACATTCTGGACTGGGCTGGCCGCCTTGACCATCTAACTGGTCCCTTTCTTTGGTCCAACTCTTTCTGAACCTTTTCAAGACTTTTGTGCACTGCAACCGTGTGACCTTGGACACACTTCGTTCTGGTCCTCTTAAAGAGGATCCAGCCTTCTGAACTCTAACTTCACGGTTTTACTTTGCCTTCCTCTCTTGTTGTGTACTGGTGAAAGTGTTGGGATCTGTTTCAAATTATACTCTGCTCTTCTCTCCCTTTTTAAAACGAATTATTAGAGTGCCATCTGCGTTAAGTGCTCACCGCTGTCTGAAAATAAGTGGGGCTTTACTTAAGACTTGTCTAATATTCTTTTAAGGGAGTGTATATCTTTTAGTGACCGTGTTTCTTAACTGCTTAACCTTAGTGCCTGTGTGTTTTACTAGATGTGGTTTTAAATAAATAATTATATCTCTTTTACACCAAGCTCTGGTCAGTGTTTACTTGTTCTACTGTGTTCTTTTGACCTATTGTGAATACTCTGTATACTGCCTAACTCTTCTTGAGGGAAGTCTGACTGCTCAGCCACAGCTACCACGTGAATCTGTGTGGTACAGACTACTACCAAGTGGGTTTACTGCCAAACACCTGTAGTCTTAAATCTTTTGCAGTGGTCCCAGAGGGAACTGCACAGGTTTCTGCCTAACACTGGTGTACAGCGGTGGGATTTTTATTGAGTATACACTTTAGAGTGCTTTTTGAACACTTTAGGACAACTAACCACAGAGCTTAGCACTAAAAAGCTGATTTTCTAACTATGTCTGCTATGGAGAGTTATACCCTAGAATCATTGTCTGCCAAAACTGCTGATTGCTTAAAAGTATTGTGTAGACATAAGAATCTCTCTGAAAGGGCAAGAAATAGGAACTTATAGAAAGATTGTTAGAAAACCAAAGTCTGGGAGGTACAGAGGAATCTACCCCCCCCACCAGCAAATGTAGAAAACAGTGATGGTATTGATCTGAATCAAAGGGCCTCATTACAACCCAGGCGTTAAGGGTTAATGCCGTCGCTAACCCTTAACGCCTGATTCCAATTTTAACGGCTGCTTTGGTGCTAAACCGCCTTGGTGCTAATTACGGCACCGTAATTCACGGTGCTGCAATTAGCACCTTCCTCACTCCCATTATGCCCTATGGGGCAAAAATGGGAATGGGGAAGGGTAAATGGGAAATGGGGATTTACCGCCCCACTCACCTTGGAATAGTTTACACCATGGTGGTAAAGTTGGTGTACTTACCGCCTGGGTCGTAATGACCCCAAAAGTCTTGATAATGAGTCAGAAGAGGAAAGTGAACCTAATGAAGTTAGCCACTCTGAGCCTCTGTCTGCCTTACCTACTGTACCTACTGGGCCTATACCAGGTCCTACATGTAACCCTGCTTATTTTGAACTTGAAAAAATGAAGCTTGAATTAGAGTACAAACGTTTTATTGCTCAATCTGAAAGAAACCAAGAGCTAGAGTTCAGAAGAATGAATGCCCAGGCTGAGCAGAAGAGAGCTGGGTTAAGACTCAGAGAAATAGAGCTTAATCATGAACTAGAAATGAAGAAGTTTTCTGTGGAACTCTCTCCTCTGGTTCCTCTAGGATTTCCAGTCCCAAAAGGCCCCGGATGCCTAAGGAATTAGTGGGTATGTATGAACCTAAGTTGGATGTGTTGGATTGGTTAAAAATGTTTGAGTATAATCATGGGCTCCAGGACATCACAGGGAATGAGTTACTTCCCTGGTTGTTCTCTAGGCTTCCCCCTGTTGCAACTGATGTGGTAATGGAGTTGGGGGAGGTGGATAAGAAGGATTATGAATGTGTGAAACTAGCTTTAATAGCTAGATTTGGGAAGACCCATTCCCAGTACCTTAAGAGGTTTAGGACCCTCAAAAAGCATGATGGTACCCCTTGGGCTACCTGGGTGAGTGAAAGTTTAAAAAACTTAGAGGGATGGATTAAGGGTTACAGAGTTAACACTTATGAAGGAATGAAGAATCTTGTAATGTTGGAGTCAATTTATGATGCCTGCTCTCCTGAGCTCAGACAACACTTGGCTGATTCAAGGGAATTAGATTCCAGGAAGTTATCTAAGGCTGCTGACTTGTGGGTTGCCAACAGGGCCACTCACAAGGATCCTGGGGCTACTCAGAAAAAGGACTCCAAAGAGAATTTTAATAATTCCAATTTCAAAGAGGGCGCCAAACAAAACCAAAAGGGTAAGCCACAAGGGAAACCAAATCAGGCTAGTGTACCTCCTGGTGCCAAACCAGAAGGAGGTCAGAACAAGCCACCATTCCAGAAAGCATTTGGTAAATGCTTTGTGTGTGGCTCTACTGACCATGTGAAAGGAGATCCCAGGTGTAAGGGTAAGCCTTCAGGGGTCCAGCTTGTCTCCTTAGCCTTTGCTCCAGAAGAGGAAGTACAAATGGCAAGTGGAAACTTTCTATTACTGGCTGATGGACCCATTGGAGTCTCAGCTAGTGTTTCTTTAGTGTCTCTGGGTTTGTGGGAACAACAGAACTTAGATGTCTATAATTCTATCCCAGATAATACTAAAGAGTATTATAAGGACAGAGTACAGGTGAATGGTCAGGAGACTCCTGCCATTAGGGACACTGGGGCCAGCATAACTGTGGTGGACAAATCTTTTTTCAGGCTGAGGATGTTGCTAAGGCACCCAAACGCCTCACCAAGTTAGCTGGAGGGCCTGTGCAGATGCTTCCCCAGTTACCAGTTCTCATCCAGTGTAATGACATGACTGTGAAGATACCTGTCAGCATACAAAGTGAGGTGCCAGGAAAGGTTCTGCTGGGTAATGACTTAAAACCTCATGGAGTAGTGTCACATACCCACAGACCTCCTAGTAAAAGGTTACAGGAGCTCACCAGGCCTGCAAGGGAGCGAACCATGATAGGTACTCCCAAGGAGATGATGAAGAAAGAGATCACTCCTACTCCACTGGAGATGTCAGCTGCTGTCTCTAAGAAACTAGAAGGAAAAGGGAAAGCTAAAACTTCTAAAAAGATCCTCACAGCCAGCACTCCATTGCAGCCAACAAGGACTTCCCCTAGGTTGTCCAAAGTTACACCAGTAACTCCCCCTCCAGCTGAGGCTGAGAGGGAGGTATAACCCTGTGTGGTTGAACTAGACTCTGAAGAAGAGCTAGTGGAAGGCCAGGAACTCATTGGAGATCTGGATCCCGTTGACCATCCTGAGCTGCAGTCTTTACTGGCAGAAGGTGGACCCAACAGGGCAGACTTCAGTAAGGGACAGAGAGAATTTCAAACTCTGGAAGGTCTTCGCCACCAGGCAGATGCTCAGGCTGAAGGGCAAGAGCCTGGGAAATATAGGTTAGACTGGGAAGATGGCCTCTTCTACAGTGAACCAACGGAGTCTGCACCTGGGGACAACAAACGACTTGTAGTACCCCAAGAGAACAGACCACAGTTCTTGCAGTTAGCCCATGAGATTCCTTTGGCTGGTCACTTGAGTTTCAAGAAGACTAAGGAAAGGCTCTCACTCTACTTTTATTGGCCAAAGATGGGGGCTGAAGTAGATAGGTACTGCAGGAGCTGCCACACCTGCCAGACTTCTGGTAAGGTTGGCTCCAAGCATGTGGCACCTTTAGTGCCTCTCCCTGTAGTGGGAGTCCCATTTGAGAGAGTAGGGATTGACATTGTTGGTCCCCTTGATCCTCCAACCTCCTCAGGCAACAGGTTTATACTTGTTGTAGTAGACCATGCTACTAGGTACCCTGAGGCAATTCTTATGAGGACTATTACAGCTCTGGCTGTGGCTAAGGCCTTCCTTGGTATTTTTACCAGGGTTGGGTTTCCTAAGGAAGTAATCTCTGACAGGGGGTCAAATATTATGTCCCACTACATGAAAGCCATGTGGAAAACCTGCGGAGTTACTTATAAGTTCTCAACCGCATACCACCCTCAGACAAATGGGCTGGTTGAAAGGTTCAACAGAACCATGAAGAGCATGATAGGTGCTTTAGAGGACCCCCTTAAAAGAAAGTGGGACCTTCTACTGCCATGCCTTCTCTTTGCTTATAGAGAAGCCCCTCAGGAGGGATTGGTTATTCTCCCTTTGAACTTCTTTATGGTCATCCGGTCAGAGGTCCATTGGCCCTGATCAAGGAGGGGTTGGAGAGTGCTCCTTCCCCCAAGCCAGTCAGAGTGACTGACTATGTGATAGGTCTCCGAAGGAGAATGTCACAAATGATGGCACAAGCAAGTGATAACTTGAAAGCTGGACAAGCATTGGTCAAGCACTGGCATGACCAAAAGGCTAGCATGGTTGAGTTTACTCAGGACCAGCTAGTTCTCGTTATGATTCCAACAAGGCAGAGGGCCTTGCAAGACAAATGGATGGGACCCTTCAAAGTTGTGGGTAAACTTGGAGAGGTCAACTATCTGGTGGACTTGGCAATCCCAAGGAGGCTCCAACAGTCTGCCACACCAACAGGCTAAAAGCGTATGTCTCCAGACCTGATGTAGGAGCTTTGCTTCTATTATCATCAGCGGAAGAAGAAGAGAGTGAAGCTCTTCCTGATCTCCTCAGAGGCTTACCTTTAGACTAAAAGATTGAAGGAGTAAATCTCTCTTCAAATATGACACCTGAGCAACAGGAAGAGTGCAAATCCATGTTGAATCAGTTTGCCTCCCTGTTCTCACTTCCACCAGGCTTGACCCCTTGGGGACAGCATGAAATACTCACTGCTGACTGTCTGCCAGTCAAAAGCAAAAGGATATCGAATGTCAGAAAATGTAAGAACCCACATCAAAGGTGAGGTCAGCAAGATGCTTGATCTCGGGGTAATAGAGCCCTCTACTAGTCCATGGTCTAGCCCAGTTGTGTTAGTACCAAAGGCAGGATCTAAAGAACTTAGATTCTGTGTGGATTACAGAGCTCTTGGTGCAGCCAAGTTCCTCAGCACATTTGACTTGACGTCAGGCTATTGGCAAATAGCCCTAACAGACCATGCCAAGGAGAAAACTGCATTTTCTACCCCAGTTGGCTTATACCAGTTTAAGGTTATGCCTTTTGGATTGAAAAATGCACCTGCTACATTTCAAAGGATGGTAAACCAGGTTCGGAATGGGATGGAGGACTTCTGCATGGCATACTTGGATGACATAGCAGTGTTCAGCAATTCCTGGGAAGAACATGTGGACCACCTAAGATATGTTTTGCAGGCTCTTGGAAAGGCCAATCTGACCATAAAGGCGAGTAAATGCCAGCTTGGACAGAGTAAAGTGGTCTACCTTGGACATGAGGTAGGAAGTGGAGAAATAAGGCCTTTGCCCAGTAAGATTGAAGCTGTGCAAAATTGGACAACACCTACTACTCAGACTCAGGTGAGAGCCTTCTTAGGCCTCACTGGGTATTACAGGAATTTCATTGAGAACTATGGGTCCATAGCTTCTCCAATGAATGTCATCTCCTCTCCTAAATTCCCTAAAAAGGTTAGGTGGAATGAGGAATGCAACAAGGCCTTTGAAACCCTGAAAAAGGCTCTTTGCCAAGCCCCAGTACTCAGAGCTCCTGACTACCACCAAACTTTCATTGTGCAAACAGGTGCTTCAAATGTAGGAATAGGTGCTGTCCTCAGTCAACTGGATGGGAAAGGTAGGGAGCACCCCATTTGCTTCATCAGTAGAAAACTGAAGGATCCTGAAACAAGGTGGGCAACCATTGAACGTGAGTGTTTTGCTATTGTGTGGGTTCTGAAGAAGTTTAGGCCATACTTGTATGGTTCTACTTTTGTCATTCAGACTGACCACCAACCCTTGAGATGGTTAATGCAAATGAAAGGGAAAAACGCAAAACTATTCAGATGGTCAATCTGCCTGCAAGGGTTTGATTTTACCATTGAGCACAGGTCAGGGTGTCACCACCAAAATGCTGATGTTATCTCTAGGATGTATGTCATCGACTAGAGGTATGATATTCATCCAGGAGTGGATTAAATCCTCCTGTCCCTTAGTCTGGGGGGGGGGGGGCGTGTTACGGAGAATTCTCTCTTTAGGCTGAATTTCCTAACCTAGTGAGTCCCCCAGCAGCTTTGCTGGATTTCTGAAGTTTGTTTTTTTCTCCTGCCGAGAGTGAGACTCTTTTTTCCCACTCTTGGACATGATTTATGGAGTTCCTTTGACTGTTAATGTGTTTTATGGGCTATGGGGTCCTTTATTCCATAGGGTCTCATGTGTTTTTACTATATGCCTCATTACAACCCAGGCGGTAAGTTCCCTTCTTTACCACCATGGTGTAAACTCTGTTTACACCATGGTGGATGGTGGATTTACCGCCCCATTCCAAGGTGAGTGGGGCGGTAAATCCCCATTCCCCATTTACCCTTCCCCATTCCCATTTTTGCCCCATAGGGCATAATGGGAGTGGGGAAGGCGCTAATTACGGCACCGTAAATTACGGTGCCGTAATTAGCACCAAGGCGGGTTAGCGCCTTGCATTTTAACGCCTGCTAAAAGCAGGCGTTAAAATGGTAATCAGGCATTAAGGGTTTAACGGCGCCGACGGCGCCGTTAAATCCTTAACGCCTGGGTTGTAATGAGGTCCTATGTGTGTTACACAGCACCCTCCGTGCAGTGACACAGGGGTGTCATAGTGACACCCCACCATAGACTCCATACCCTGGGACTGACTACTGTCTCCCTGGGCATGTAAAGTGACCATTGGCTTTACTAGTCCCAATTTATTAACAGAAAGCGGTACAAACCATCATATTGTGGACGTACTGGTCTGGGCAATTCGATTGCCCCGGGGTCTGTTAGTCAAGGGGGCACGTCTCCGTCCCCCCTGATCGAGTTTTGGCTGGTGGCAGTGGATACTACTTTTTATATTCGACCGCGAATATATCCCTATGGGATTTTCCCATTGTTCTAGGCTACCAACTTTAATTATTTAATTCTCATAGCCTCGAACATACCACTGGTTTATTTAATTAATATTAATTAGCCGGTTGGTATTTTTTGCCATGACTCGATTCTAAAATGGCGTTTGTGTTCTCTTCTGTGACTCCAACCCAAATGGAGCCCTTTGTTCCACTTTTTGGCGGGCTTCTCCACAGAAGCCTCCAAAAGTGGTGCCACTCTCTCTGGGTACCACAGGGGATGTAGGAGGGGGTTTAGGCACCCTGGACTGAGTTACCTTGGTAACTCAAGTCGCACTCTTGTGTGATTGGCCCAAGTGGTGAGCCGGCCGGCTCACCACTTAGCATGTTTGATTGACAGCTAGGCCGAGTGAATGGGGGTGTGCTGCATAAAAGCAGGGCTTTGGGGACTGGAACTTCAGAAGTTGCCACAGGACCTGAGAATCCGACGAGGGAGAAGCTGAGCCGACCTATCACGACGACACCACCGGTGGAGCTCTGCGGAACCGACTCACCACTTCCCGACGACAGAGATCTCCCGGCTGGAGAGGCTTCTTCCCCTGACTGGTGGGCACAACCAGTTTAGCTTCTTTTCCTCGCATCCCAGGATGTCGTGTGGTCGAATTGCCCGTGCCAAGCACCCCGGCAACCGGATAACCACTTACCACTGGACCGCGAATAAAAGGACCGCTCCTTTTACCTGAGAACTCTGCGGCTGGTTTCTTCCCTGGCAGTGCCAAGTACTCCTGTCTTCCTCCCCGACGAGATCCTCTCTTCCCCCGGACAAAGCACCGACTTGCATCCGCTGCCAGGAACAACTGCCCCCGCTGGAGTATTCTCACCACTTAAGGTACCGTGTCCGCCAGGCCTCGCTTTCTAAAGATTGCTACAAGGTAATAATAATCCCTTAACATTCTGGACTGGGCTGGCCGCCTTGACCATCTAACTGGTCCCTTTCTTTGGTCCAACTCTTTCTGAACCTTTTCAAGACTTTTGTGCACTGCAACCGTGTGACCTTGGACACACTTCGTTCTGGTCCTCTTAAAGAGGATCCAGCCTTCTGAACTCTAACTTCACGGTTTTACTTTGCCTTCCTCTCTTGTTGTGTACTGGTGAAAGTGTTGGGATCTGTTTCAAATTATACTCTGCTCTTCTCTCCCTTTTTAAAACGAATTATTAGAGTGCCATCTGCGTTAAGTGCTCACCGCTGTCTGAAAATAAGTGGGGCTTTACTTAAGACTTGTCTAATATTCTTTTAAGGGAGTGTATATCTTTTAGTGACCGTGTTTCTTAACTGCTTAACCTTAGTGCCTGTGTGTTTTACTAGATGTGGTTTTAAATAAATAATTATATCTCTTTTACACCAAGCTCTGGTCAGTGTTTACTTGTTCTACTGTGTTCTTTTGACCTATTGTGAATACTCTGTATACTGCCTAACTCTTCTTGAGGGAAGTCTGACTGCTCAGCCACAGCTACCACGTGAATCTGTGTGGTACAGACTACTACCAAGTGGGTTTACTGCCAAACACCTGTAGTCTTAAATCTTTTGCAGTGGTCCCAGAGGGAACTGCACAGGTTTCTGCCTAACACTGGTGTACAGCGGTGGGATTTTTATTGAGTATACACTTTAGAGTGCTTTTTGAACACTTTAGGACAACTAACCACAGAGCTTAGCACTAAAAAGCTGATTTTCTAACTATGTCTGCTATGCAGAGTTATACCCTAGAATCATTGTCTGCCAAAACTGCTGATTGCTTAAAAGTATTGTGTAGACATAAGAATCTCTCTGAAAGGGCAAGAAATAGGAACTTATAGAAAGATTGTTAGAAAACCAAAGTCTGGGAGGTACAGAGGAATCTACCCCCCCCACCAGCAAATGTAGAAAACAGTGATGGTATTGATCTGAATCAAAGGGCCTCATTACAACCCAGGCGTTAAGGGTTAATGCCGTCGCTAACCCTTAACGCCTGATTCCAATTTTAACGGCTGCTTTGGTGCTAAACCGCCTTGGTGCTAATTACGGCACCGTAATTCACGGTGCTGCAATTAGCACCTTCCTCACTCCCATTATGCCCTATGGGGCAAAAATGGGAATGGGGAAGGGTAAATGGGAAATGGGGATTTACCGCCCCACTCACCTTGGAATAGTTTACACCATGGTGGTAAAGTTGGTGTACTTACCGCCTGGGTCGTAATGACCCCAAAAGTCTTGATAATGAGTCAGAAGAGGAAAGTGAACCTAATGAAGTTAGCCACTCTGAGCCTCTGTCTGCCTTACCTACTGTACCTACTGGGCCTATACCAGGTCCTACATGTAACCCTGCTTATTTTGAACTTGAAAAAATGAAGCTTGAATTAGAGTACAAACGTTTTATTGCTCAATCTGAAAGAAACCAAGAGCTAGAGTTCAGAAGAATGAATGCCCAGGCTGAGCAGAAGAGAGCTGAGTTAAGACTCAGAGAAATAGAGCTTAATCATGAACTAGAAATGAAGAAGTTTTCTGTGGAACTCTCTCCTCTGGTTCCTCTAGGATTTCCAGTCCCAAAAGGCCCCGGATGCCTAAGGAATTAGTGGGTATGTATGAACCTAAGTTGGATGTGTTGGATTGGTTAAAAATGTTTGAGTATAATCATGGGCTCCAGGACATCACAGGGAATGAGTTACTTCCCTGGTTGTTCTCTAGGCTTCCCCCTGTTGCAACTGATGTGGTAATGGAGTTGGGGGAGGTGGATAAGAAGGATTATGAATGTGTGAAACTAGCTTTAATAGCTAGATTTGGGAAGACCCATTCCCAGTACCTTAAGAGGTTTAGGACCCTCAAAAAGCATGATGGTACCCCTTGGGCTACCTGGGTGAGTGAAAGTTTAAAAAACTTAGAGGGATGGATTAAGGGTTACAGAGTTAACACTTATGAAGGAATGAAGAATCTTGTAATGTTGGAGTCAATTTATGATGCCTGCTCTCCTGAGCTCAGACAACACTTGGCTGATTCAAGGGAATTAGATTCCAGGAAGTTATCTAAGGCTGCTGACTTGTGGGTTGCCAACAGGGCCACTCACAAGGATCCTGGGGCTACTCAGAAAAAGGACTCCAAAGAGAATTTTAATAATTCCAATTTCAAAGAGGGCCCCAAACAAAACCAAAAGGGTAAGCCACAAGGGAAACCAAATCAGGCTAGTGTACCTCCTGGTGCCAAACCAGAAGGAGGTCAGAACAAGCCACCATTCCAGAAAGCATTTGGTAAATGCTTTGTGTGTGGCTCTACTGACCATGTGAAAGGAGATCCCAGGTGTAAGGGTAAGCCTTCAGGGGTCCAGCTTGTCTCCTTAGCCTTTGCTCCAGAAGAGGAAGTACAAATGGCAAGTGGAAACTTTCTATTACTGGCTGATGGACCCATTGGAGTCTCAGCTAGTGTTTCTTTAGTGTCTCTGGGTTTGTGGGAACAACAGAACTTAGATGTCTATAATTCTATCCCAGATAATACTAAAGAGTATTATAAGGACAGAGTACAGGTGAATGGTCAGGAGACTCCTGCCATTAGGGACACTGGGGCCAGCATAACTGTGGTGGACAAATCTTTTTTCAGGCTGAGGATGTTGCTAAGGCACCCAAACGCCTCACCAAGTTAGCTGGAGGGCCTGTGCAGATGCTTCCCCAGTTACCAGTTCTCATCCAGTGTAATGACATGACTGTGAAGATACCTGTCAGCATACAAAGTGAGGTGCCAGGAAAGGTTCTGCTGGGTAATGACTTAAAACCTCATGGAGTAGTGTCACATACCCACAGACCTCCTAGTAAAAGGTTACAGGAGCTCACCAGGCCTGCAAGGGAGCGAACCATGATAGGTACTCCCAAGGAGATGATGAAGAAAGAGATCACTCCTACTCCACTGGAGATGTCAGCTGCTGTCTCTAAGAAACTAGAAGGAAAAGGGAAAGCTAAAACTTCTAAAAAGATCCTCACAGCCAGCACTCCATTGCAGCCAACAAGGACTTCCCCTAGGTTGTCCAAAGTTACACCAGTAACTCCCCCTCCAGCTGAGGCTGAGAGGGAGGTATAACCCTGTGTGGTTGAACTAGACTCTGAAGAAGAGCTAGTGGAAGGCCAGGAACTCATTGGAGATCTGGATCCTGTTGACCATCCTGAGCTGCAGTCTTTACTGGCAGAAGGTGGACCCAACAGGGCAGACTTCAGTAAGGGACAGAGAGAATTTCAAACTCTGGAAGGTCTTCGCCACCAGGCAGATGCTCAGGCTGAAGGGCAAGAGCCTGGGAAATATAGGTTAGACTGGGAAGATGGCCTCTTCTACAGTGAACCAACGGAGTCTGCACCTGGGGACAACAAACGACTTGTAGTACCCCAAGAGAACAGACCACAGTTCTTGCAGTTAGCCCATGAGATTCCTTTGGCTGGTCACTTGAGTTTCAAGAAGACTAAGGAAAGGCTCTCACTCTACTTTTATTGGCCAAAGATGGGGGCTGAAGTAGATAGGTACTGCAGGAGCTGCCACACCTGCCAGACTTCTGGTAAGGTTGGCTCCAAGCATGTGGCACCTTTAGTGCCTCTCCCTGTAGTGGGAGTCCCATTTGAGAGAGTAGGGATTGACATTGTTGGTCCCCTTGATCCTCCAACCTCCTCAGGCAACAGGTTTATACTTGTTGTAGTAGACCATGCTACTAGGTACCCTGAGGCAATTCTTATGAGGACTATTACAGCTCTGGCTGTGGCTAAGGCCTTCCTTGGTATTTTTACCAGGGTTGGGTTTCCTAAGGAAGTAATCTCTGACAGGGGGTCAAATATTATGTCCCACTACATGAAAGCCATGTGGAAAACCTGCGGAGTTACTTATAAGTTCTCAACCGCATACCACCCTCAGACAAATGGGCTGGTTGAAAGGTTCAACAGAACCATGAAGAGCATGATAGGTGCTTTAGAGGACCCCCTTAAAAGAAAGTGGGACCTTCTACTGCCATGCCTTCTCTTTGCTTATAGAGAAGCCCCTCAGGAGGGAGTAGGTTATTCTCCCTTTGAACTTCTTTATGGTCATCCGGTCAGAGGTCCATTGGCCCTGATCAAGGAGGGGTTGGAGAGTGCTCCTTCCCCCAAGCCAGTCAGAGTGACTGACTATGTGATAGGTCTCCGAAGGAGAATGTCACAAATGATGGCACAAGCAAGTGATAACTTGAAAGCTGGACAAGCATTGGTCAAGCACTGGCATGACCAAAAGGCTAGCATGGTTGAGTTTACTCAGGACCAGCTTGTTCTCGTTATGATTCCAACAAGGCAGAGGGCCTTGCAAGACAAATGGATGGGACCCTTCAAAGTTGTGGGTAAACTTGGAGAGGTCAACTATCTGGTGGACTTGGCAATCCCAAGGAGGCTCCAACAGTCTGCCACACCAACAGGCTAAAAGCGTATGTCTCCAGACCTGATGTAGGAGCTTTGCTTCTATTATCATCAGCGGAAGAAGAAGAGAGTGAAGCTCTTCCTGATCTCCTCAGAGGCTTACCTTTAGACTAAAAGATTGAAGGAGTAAATCTCTCTTCAAATATGACACCTGAGCAACAGGAAGAGTGCAAATCCATGTTGAATCAGTTTGCCTCCCTGTTCTCACTTCCACCAGGCTTGACCCCTTGGGGACAGCATGAAATACTCACTGCTGACTGTCTGCCAGTCAAAAGCAGAGGATATCGAATGTCAGAAAATGTAAGAACCCACATCAAAGGTGAGGTCAGCAAGATGCTTGATCTCGGGGTAATAGAGCCCTCTACTAGTCCATGGTCTAGCCCAGTTGTGTTAGTACCAAAGGCAGGATCTAAAGAACTTAGATTCTGTGTGGATTACAGAGCTCTTAATGCAGTCACTAAGACTGATACCCACCCTTTGCCAAGGACAGATGAGTTGGTGGATAAACTTGGTGCAGCCAAGTTCCTCAGCACATTTGACTTGACGTCAGGCTATTGGCAAATAGCCCTAACAGACCATGCCAAGGAGAAAACTGCATTTTCTACCCCAGTTGGCTTATACCAGTTTAAGGTTATGCCTTTTGGATTGAAAAATGCACCTGCTACATTTCAAAGGATGGTAAACCAGGTTCGGAATGGGATGGAGGACTTCTGCATGGCATACTTGGATGACATAGCAGTGTTCAGCAATTCCTGGGAAGAACATGTGGACCACCTAAGATATGTTTTGCAGGCTCTTGGAAAGGCCAATCTGACCATAAAGGCGAGTAAATGCCAGCTTGGACAGAGTAAAGTGGTCTACCTTGGACATGAGGTAGGAAGTGGAGAAATAAGGCCTTTGCCCAGTAAGATTGAAGCTGTGCAAAATTGGACAACACCTACTACTCAGACTCAGGTGAGAGCCTTCTTAGGCCTCACTGGGTATTACAGGAATTTCATTGAGAACTATGGGTCCATAGCTTCTCCAATGAATGTCATCTCCTCTCCTAAATTCCCTAAAAAGGTTAGGTGGAATGAGGAATGCAACAAGGCCTTTGAAACCCTGAAAAAGGCTCTTTGCCAAGCCCCAGTACTCAGAGCTCCTGACTACCACCAAACTTTCATTGTGCAAACAGGTGCTTCAAATGTAGGAATAGGTGCTGTCCTCAGTCAACTGGATGGGAAAGGTAGGGAGCACCCCATTTGCTTCATCAGTAGAAAACTGAAGGATCCTGAAACAAGGTGGGCAACCATTGAACGAGAGTGTTTTGCTATTGTGTGGGTTCTGAAGAAGTTTAGGCCATACTTGTATGGTTCTACTTTTGTCATTCAGACTGACCACCAACCCTTGAGATGGTTAATGCAAATGAAAGGGAAAAACGCAAAACTATTCAGATGGTCAATCTGCCTGCAAGGGTTTGATTTTACCATTGAGCACAGGTCAGGGTGTCACCACCAAAATGCTGATGTTATCTCTAGGATGTATGTCATCGACTAGAGGTATGATATTCATCCAGGAGTGGATTAAATCCTCCTGTCCCTTAGTCTGGGGGGGGGGGGGCGTGTTACGGAGAATTCTCTCTTTAGGCTGAATTTCCTAACCTAGTGAGTCCCCCAGCAGCTTTGCTGGATTTCTGAAGTTTGTTTTTTTCTCCTGCCAAGAGTGAGACTCTTTTTTCCCACTCTTGGACATGATTTATGGAGTTCCTTTGACTGTTAATGTGTTTTATGGGCTATGGGGTCCTTTACTCCATAGGGTCTCATGTGTTTTTACTATATGCCTCATTACAACCCAGGCGGTAAGTTCCCTTCTTTACCACCATGGTGTAAACTCTGTTTACACCATGGTGGATGGTGGATTTACCGCCCCATTCCAAGGTGAGTGGGGCGGTAAATCCCCATTCCCCATTTACCCTTCCCCATTCCCATTTTTGCCCCATAGGGCATAATGGGAGTGGGGAAGGCGCTAATTACGGCACCGTAAATTACGGTGCCGTAATTAGCACCAAGGCGGGTTAGCGCCTTGCATTTTAACGCCTGCTAAAAGCAGGCGTTAAAATGGTAATCAGGCATTAAGGGTTTAACGGCGCCGACGGCGCCGTTAAATCCTTAACGCCTGGGTTGTAATGAGGTCCTATGTGTGTTACACAGCACCCTCCGTGCAGTGACACAGGGGTGTCATAGTGACACCCCACCATAGACTCCATACCCTGGGACTGACTACTGTCTCCCTGGGCATGTAAAGTGACCATTGGCTTTACTAGTCCCAATTTATTAACAGAAAGCGGTACAAACCATCATATTGTGGACGTACTGGTCTGGGCAATTCGATTGCCCCGGGGTCTGTTAGTCAAGGGGGCACGTCTCCGTCCCCCCTGATCGAGTTTTGGCTGGTGGCAGTGGATACTACTTTTTATATTCGACCGCGAATATATCCCTATGGAATTTTCCCATTGTTCGAGGCTACCAACTTTAATTATTTAATTCTCATAGCCTCGAACATACCGCCGGTTTATTTAATTAATATTCATTCTCTGGTTGGTATTTTTTGCCAGGACTCGATTCTAAAATGGCGTTTGTGTTCTCTTCTGTGACTCCAACCCAAGTCGAGCCCTTTGTTCCACTTTTTGGCGGGCTTCTCCACAGAAGCCTCCAAAAGTGGTGCAACTCTATCTGGGTACCACAGGGGGTGTGAGAGGGGGTTTAGGCACCCTGGACTGAGTTACCTCGGTAACTCAAGTCGCACTCTTGTGTGATTGGCCCAAGTGGTGTGCCGGCCGGCTCACCACTTAGCATGTTTGATTGACAGCTAGGCTGAGTGAATGGGGGTGTGCTGCATAAAAGCAGGGCTTTGGGGACTGGAACTTCAGAAGTTGCCACAGGACCTGAGAATCTGACGAGGGAGAAGCTGAGCCGACCTACCACGACGACACCACTGGTGGAGCCCTGCGGAACTGACTCACCACTTCCTGACGACAGAGAAGATCTCCCAGCTGGAGAGGCTTCTTCCCCTGACTGGTGGGCACAATCAGTTTACCTTCTTTTCCTCGCATCCCAGGACGTCTTGTGGTCGACTAGCCCATGCCAAGCACCCCGGCAACCGGATAGCCACTTACCACTGGACCGCTCCTTTTACCTGAGAACTCTGTGGCTGGTTTCTTCCCTGGCAGTGCAACGGACTCCTGTCTTCCTCCCCGACGAGATCCTCTCTTCCCCCGGATGAAGCACCAACTTGCATCCACTGCCAGGAACAACTGCCCCCGATGGAGTATTCTCACCACTTTAAGGTACCCTGTCCACCAGGCCTCCCTTTCTAAAGATTGCTACAAGGTAATAATAATCCCTTAACATTCTGGACTGGGCTGGCCGCCTTGGCCATCTAACTGGCCCCTTTCTTTGGTCCAACTCTTTCTGAACCTTTTCAAGACTTTTGTGCACTGCAACCGTGTAACCTTGGACATATTTCGTTCTGATCCTCTTAAAGTGGATCCGGCCTTCTGAACTCTAACTTCACGGTTTTACTTTGCCTTCCTCTCTTGTTGTGTTCTGGTGAAAGTGTTGGGATCTGTTTCAAATTATACTCTGCTCTTTTAAAAACAAATTATTAGAGTGCCATCTGCGTTAAGCGCTCACCGCTGTCTGAAAATACGTGGGGCTTTACTTAAGACTTGTCTAATATTCTTTTAAGGGAGTGTATATCTTTTAGTGACCGTGTTTCTTAACTGCTTAACCTTAGTGCCTGTGTGTTTTACTAGATGTGGTTTTAAATAAATAATTATATCTCTTTTATACCAGCTCTGGTCGGTGTTTACTTGTTCTACTGTGTTCTTTTGACCTATTGTGAATACTCTGTATGCTGCCTAACTCTTCTTGAGGGAAGTCTGACTGCTCAGCCACAGCTACCAAGTGAATCTCTTGTGGTACAGACTACCAAGTGGGTTTACTGCCAAACACCTGTAGTCTTAAATCTTTGCAGTGGTCCCAGAGGGAACTGCACAGGTTTCTGCCTAACAGTGCGAGTTATGAAACAGCATAACCTAACCTAACAAGAAGAATATAAAACTGGCTTCTCACAAATAATGACTAAGTGCAACTGTGATCTTATGTTGAATACCATGAATATAGGTGTAAGAATAGCCGCTAAGATCAAGGAGTAGTTAGGTATTGCAGAACATCTTTCTTGGACAATCCAGGTGTAATGGATGCAAAAACGAAACTTAGAGGGTGTATTCATATCTCTCCAGGACTGAAATCTTTGCTCCGGCTCGCAGTGGCTGCGGGGATTAAGTTCAAAACCCTCTGCACTGTCCACAAGACCTCCTGGGGCCTAGGGCCTCAATACCTTCAACTCTCTCTTCCTAGATATCTTCCTTCTCGAGCCCTGCGCTCATCCGCCTCCAACTCCCTCAGGGTCACTAGCTTCTCCAAGCAACAAGTTGGTGTTAGATATCTTTCCTCAGCTGGGGATTCCTTCTGGAACAGCCTCCTTCTGGAACAGCCTCCCTGCCTCCTTGAAACTTGAGGAGAACCATCTCCGGTTATGGAAGCACCTCAAAACCTTTCTCTTTGCTTCTGCTTTTTCTCTTCATCTTCTCTCCCCTGCTTACCTCCTGGCTGAAACTGCACTGGTTACCTGGCCACCCTCTGATCTCGGGCCCAGGTCCCTTTCCTGCCAGTCACACACACATGCACTGCCTGCCTGGCAGCCCCCGCACTTGGTACTGTTCCTGTATCCCTACAGTCCCACCACCAGCACTTGACACCTGATTTCTGCACTTACCTTTGCACTTGCCACCTGCTGGCCGTTACTTACTTTTGTGATTTCTTATTCCCTTCTACTGCACTATCACTTCCTCCTCCCCCTGAACTTTCCCTTCCCCCATCCCATGCATTTGCACGATCTGAATTACACCTGGCCTAGTAGGATCGTTGTCTGTCCTCCCTTTGTTCCCCCTCCTTTGCCTCGTCGCTCCTTGAAACACTTGTGTATAGGCGCTTTATAAATGCCATATCATATCATCATAAATAAAGAACTGGAGCATTTCCCCACTCTTAATTTAACCAAAAAACAAAGCAAACTTAAAAGGGCACTGAGCTGTTTTCACAGGAAAAAACATACCCATACCTTTCTAGTGACTATAACACAATGTCAAGGTATTATTACTATAATAAACCGGGTGTTCCACGAAATACCTCTACAATTAAATGAGTAACCTTCTCATATACGAGTAGTTCATCAAATGAAAAAGAAGCCACTCAGACTCCACCATCCACTGACATTCATCCTTTTTTAGGAAGAGGACACAAGAGGCCACCACAACACAATTTCCCGAACCGAGGGACACAAGTTGTGTGACAGACACGCCAGAGAGAACCAACGATAAACAATACCACTATCAAATTGCAGTTCTGCCTAATGATTAACTTTGTTTGCACACAGCAGATTAGTCTTATGCACGAAGAAATACAAATAACAAAAGTCTTTAGAAGAGTGTGGCTCAAAACCTTTTTCATTGATAGAGAGACATCAGATACCAACAATGACACTACATTTCGGGCTCCATCTACCTGTACTCCCAGTGATAATGAGATGCCCCCGGAGGTCACAACGTTTGAGAATGTGCTACTGAAGGAACTCCTAAATATTTTTATTGGGGACTCATGGAACAATTCCAACATCTCTAGACACAAGATACATGCACTTCATGAACTACAGTATAGCAATGTCATTACCATCAAACTAGCAGATAAAAGAGGGACATTGTGGTCATGGACGCTACAAAATATGTTCAAATGGTGTATAAACTATTAATTAATACAATCCATTACTTCAAAATAGGCAGTGACCCAACAGAACAGCTCATGAGGGACCTGCAAGAATTGTGCATAGAATCTATCGAAATGGTTTTCTGAAGTGACCAAGAGGCTATGCTTCTAACACCCCAAGATACCAGGAACCATATTTTCTATGCACATCATTCATTCAGGCTCATAAAAATCCTTTAGATCCACTGGGCCACCCGATTATATTCCTTGTGGGTCAGTACTTGAACCAGTAGGCAAGTATGTAGATTTATTCTCCAACCTATTGCTACATCAACCATAGCCTACCTCAGGGTCACTGTATACATGATTAAAATTATAGAAGTGCTTCCTTATGAAAGAAACTCAAGCATCCTTGTGACCTGTGAGGTTTCTGCCCCATACACCAATATCCCCTAAAGAGAGGCAATGAGCCTCAGGATCATCGACTCACACCACAAAACTTTCCAATTTCATTCATCATCAAGCTACTGGAGATAGCTTTATGTAAAACAAAATATATACTTTTGGGCCAAACATGTCTATTCAGCAATGCATGCAGCATTTTCTCCAAGTTTATTAAACATATGACCAATTTCAAGAGCTTACATATTTTTCAAAACAATGCCTACCACTATTATTTACAACATTGGAGTCGCTATATAGATGACGCCTCTTTCATTTGGAGGTGGGAGTCAGGATGACCTGTCAGAATGTATGAGATGTTTGAATTCGAGTAATCCTAACCTCCAATTTACTTTGTTTGTCAACCAAAATGAAATACCCTTCCCTGATGTTGTTATCATACACTCTGTACCAAACTATTTTGTAAGGAGACAGACCGCAATTCCATTCTTCTGTTTTCGAGTTATCACCACGAGAACCTCCTCTACTAGTTAATTTCTGCAAAGCAGACACAACTGCACTTATAAAACTGACTATACTTCACATGCAAATGAACTGATTGGCAGGCTTTAAAATAGAGGTTATGCCTCAAAACCTCTACGATGCTCAGCCAAAAGAGCTTGGTTCACACATTGAGCCACCCTATTGACCCTCAAAAACAAAACCCAGGTCTGAAGCTAGAATAGTTTCTGTCACCACCTTTTCAGAACATATGAATGAAATTAAACCAACACTGGTATCTGGTGCAAGCATGCAGCGGTAGCAGTACAGTTTACTATTTGCCCTAAAGAGGGGCTATAACATCCGTGATAAAGTTCTACACTCCAAATATCAATCCTCCCTGCATTGAGAATACTACAGATAGTAGTTGGAACCTCCAAATGAATCCCCTAATGGAGCACTTCCCATGTTGCAACTGTGCAGCATGTCACTTCACGAGTAGAACAACGGTTTTAATTCACAATACCTTTTTGTGAACACTTCCATTTTTCTCTAATTGCAATTCCAAGAATGTGATTTACTGCTTACGGGTCCATGTCATAAACTGTATACTGGAATGGCCACCAGACCTAAAGTGTTGGCAGAGTTTGGCAGTGGTAGCAGAGAAGCAACTACCTACGTTCTTGTGCTGTTTTTCGAGACTCTGAGTATTTTCTCTACCTCCTTTACTAGAGGCGGACCCACTCTTCACAACCCCCACTCCCGATGCGGAGCTTCGCGGAGTGTTGGCAGAGTGTGGCAGTGGCAAAGCAGAGAAGCAGCTACCTACGTTCTTGTGCTGTTTTTCGATATGAGTATTTTTCCTACCTCTATTACTAGAGGCAGACCCACTCTTCAAAACCCCCACTCCCGATGCAGAGCGTCACAGAGTGTTGGCAGAGTGTGGCATTGGTGAAGCAGAGAAGCAGCTACCTATGCTCTTGTGCTGTTTTTTGAGACTCTGAGTATTTTTTCTACCTCCATTGCTACAGGCGGACCCACTCTTCAAATCCCCCACACCCGACGCGGAGCATCGCAGAGTGTTGGCAGAGTGTGGCAGTGGTGAAGCGGAGAAACAGCTACCTACGTTCTTGTGCTGTTTTTCGAGACTTTGAGTATTTTTTCTGAACGGTGTAAAACCCGGAACAGGCCGGAACGGGCCGGAACGGTACCCTAATATATAAAATGGCAGCAAAACTCACCTGAAAAGGATGCAAACACACATGAAGAACATTTTGGAAATGGGATAGGTTGAACAATGTGCTGTCATTAACCCATTACTGCCCAAAATCTATATTTTCACACGAAAAAAAACCCGGAACGGGCCGGAACGGTACCCTAACATATAAAATGTCAGCAAAAAGCACCTGAAAATGATGCAAACACACATGAAGAACATTTTGAAATGGCAAAGGATGAACAATGTGCTGTCATTAACCCATTACTGCCCAAAATCTACATTTTATCACGAAAAAGTACCCAGAACGGGCCGGAACGGTACCCTAACATAGAAAAAGGCAGCCAAAATCACCTGAAAATGATGCAAACACACATGAAGAACATTTTGAAATGAGAAAGGTGCACCAATATGCTGTCATTAACCCATAACTGCCCAAAATCTACATTTTCACACAAAAAAGTACCCAGAACGGGCCGGCACGGTACCCTAACATAGAAAAAGGCAGCCAAAATCACCTGAAAATAATGCAAACACACATGAAGAACATTTTGAAATGAGAAAGGTGCACCAATATTAACCCATTACAGCCCAAAATCTACATTTTCACATGAAAAAGTACCCGGAACGGGCCGGAACGGTACCCTAATATATAAAATGGCAGCAAAACTCACCTGAAAATGATGCAAACACACATGAAGAACATTTTGGGAATGGGATAGGTTGAACAATATGCTGTCATTAACCCATTACTGCCCAAAATCTACATTTTCACACGAAAAAGTACCCAGAACGGGCCGGAACGGTACCCTAACATATAAAAAGGCAGCAAAAATCACCTGAAAATTATGCAAACACACATGAAGAACATTTTGAAATGAGAAAGGTGCACCAATATGCTGTCATTAACCCATTACAGCCCAAAATCTACATTTTCACATGAAAAAGTACCCGGAACGGGCCGGAACGGTACCCTAATATATAAAAAGGCAGCAAAACTCACCTGAAAATGATGCAAACACACATGAAGAACATTTTGAAATGGCAAAGGATGAACAATGTGCTGTCATTAACCCATTACTGCCCAAAATCTACTACATTTTAACACGAAAAAGTACCCGGAACGGGCCGGAACGCTACCCTAATATATAAAACGGCAGCAAAACTCACCTGAAAATGATGCAAACACACATGAAGAACATGTTGAAATGAGAAAGGTGCACCAATATGCTGTCATTAACCCATTATTGCCCAAAGTTTACATTTTATCACGAAAAAGTACCCGGAACGGGCCGGAACGGTACCCTAACATATAAAATGGCAGCAAAAATCTCCTGGAAATTATGCAACCACACATGAAGTACATTTTGAAATGAGAAAGGTGCTCCAATATGCTGTCATTAACCCATTACTGCCCAAAATCTACATTTTCACACGAAAAAGTACGCAGAACGGGCCGGAACGGTACCCTAACATATAAAATGTCAGCAAAAAGCACCTGAAAATGATGCAAACACACATGAAGAACATTTTGAAATGGCAAAGGATGAACAATGTGCTGTCATTAACCCATTACTGCCCAAAATCTACATTTTATCACGAAAAAGTACCCAGAACGGGCCGGAACGGTACCCTAACATAGAAAAAGGCAGCCAAAATCACCTGAAAATGATGCAAACACACATGAAGAACATTTTGAAATGAGAAAGGTGCACCAATATGCTGTCATTAACCCATAACTGCCCAAAATCTACATTTTCACACAAAAAAGTACCCAGAACGGGCCGGCACGGTACCCTAACATAGAAAAAGGCAGCCAAAATCACCTGAAAATAATGCAAACACACATGAAGAACATTTTGAAATGAGAAAGGTGCACCAATATTAACCCATTACAGCCCAAAATCTACATTTTCACATGAAAAAGTACCCGGAACGGGCCGGAACGGTACCCTAATATATAAAATGGCAGCAAAACTCACCTGAAAATGATGCAAACACACATGAAGAACATTTTGGGAATGGGATAGGTTGAACAATATGCTGTCATTAACCCATTACTGCCCAAAATCTACATTTTCACACGAAAAAGTACCCAGAACGGGCCGGAACGGTACCCTAACATATAAAAAGGCAGCAAAAATCACCTGAAAATTATGCAAACACACATGAAGAACATTTTGAAATGAGAAAGGTGCACCAATATGCTGTCATTAACCCATTACAGCCCAAAATCTACATTTTCACATGAAAAAGTACCCGGAACGGGCCGGAACGGTACCCTAATATATAAAAAGGCAGCAAAACTCACCTGAAAATGATGCAAACACACATGAAGAACATTTTGAAATGGCAAAGGATGAACAATGTGCTGTCATTAACCCATTACTGCCCAAAATCTACTACATTTTAACACGAAAAAGTACCCGGAACGGGCCGGAACGCTACCCTAATATATAAAACGGCAGCAAAACTCACCTGAAAATGATGCAAACACACATGAAGAACATGTTGAAATGAGAAAGGTGCACCAATATGCTGTCATTAACCCATTATTGCCCAAAGTTTACATTTTATCACGAAAAAGTACCCGGAACGGGCCGGAACGGTACCCTAACATATAAAATGGCAGCAAAAATCTCCTGGAAATTATGCAACCACACATGAAGTACATTTTGAAATGAGAAAGGTGCTCCAATATGCTGTCATTAACCCATTACTGCCCAAAATCTACATTTTCACACGAAAAAGTACGCAGAACGGGCCGGAACGGTACCCTAACATATAAAAAGGCAGCAAAAATCACCTGAAAATTATGCAAACACACATGAAGAACATTTTGAAATGAGAAAGGTGCACCAATATGCTGTCATTAACACATTACAGCCCAAAATCTACATTTTCACATGAAAAAGTACACGGAACGGGCCGGAACGGTACCCTAATATATAAAACGGCAGCAAAACTCACCTGAAAATGATGCAAACACACATGAAGAACATTTTGAAATGGCAAAGGATGAACAATGTGCTGTCATTAACCCATTACTGCCCAAAATCTACATTTTAACACGAAAAAGTACCCGGAACGGGCCGGAACGCTACCCTAATATATAAAACGGCAGCAAAACTCACCTGAAAATGATGCAAACACACATGAAGAACATGTTGAAATGAGAAAGGTGCACCAATATGCTGTCATTAACCCATTATTGCCCAAAATGTACATTTTATCACGAAAAAGTACCCGGAACGGGCCGGAACGGTACCCTAACATATAAAAAGGCAGCAAAAATCACCTGAAAATTATGCAAACACACATGAAGAACATTTTGAAATGAGAAAGGTGCAGCAATATGCTGTCATTAAACCATTACAGCCCAAAATCTACATTTTCACATGAAAAAGTACCCGGAACGGGCCGGAACGGTACCCTAATATATAAAACGGCAGCAAAACTCACCTGAAAATCATGCAAACACACATGAAGAACATTTTGAAATGGCAAAGGATGAACAATGTGCTCTCATTAACCCATTACTGCCCAAAATTTACATTTTAACATGAAAAAGTACCCGGAGCGGGCCGGAACGGTAACCTAACATATAAAATGGCAGCAAAAATCACCTGAAAATTATGCAAACACACATGAAGTACATTTTGAAATGAGAAAGGTGCTCCAATATGCTGTCATTAACCCATTACTGCCCAAAATCTACATTTTCACACGGAAAAGTACCCGGAACGGGCCGGAACGGTACCCTAACATATAAAAAGGCAGCAAAAATCACCTGAAAATTATGCCAACACACATGAAGAACATTTTGAAATGAGAAAGGTGCACCAATATGCTGTCATTAACCCATTACAGCCCAAAATCTACATTTTCACATGAAAAAGTACCCAGAACGGGCCGGAACGGTACCCTAATATATAAAACGGCAGCAAAACTCACCTGAAAATGATGCAAACACACATGAAGAACATTTTGAAATGGCAAAGGATGAACAATGTGCTGTCATTAACCCATTACTGCCCAAAATCTACATTTTAACACGAAAAAGTACCCGGAACGGGCCGGAACGCCACCCTAATATATAAAACGGCACCAAAACTCACCTGAAAATGATGCAAACACACATGAAGAACATGTTGAAATGAGAAAGGTGCACCAATATGCTGTCATTAACCCATTATTGCCCAAAATCTACATTTTATCACGAAAAAGTACCCGGAACGGGCCGGAACGGTACCCTAACATATAAAATGGCAGCAAAAATCACCTGAAAATTATGCAAACACACATGAAGTACATTTTGAAATGAGAAAGGTGCTCCAATATGCTGTCATTAACCCATTACTGCCCAAAATCTACATTTTCACACGAAAAAGTACCCAAAACGGGCCGGAACGGTACCCTGACATATAAAAAGGCAGCAAAAATCACCTGAAAATTATGCAAACACACATGAAGAACATTTTGAAATGAGAAAGGTGCACCAATATGCTGTCATTAACCCATTACAGCCCAAAATCTACATTTTCACATGAAAAAGTACCCGGAACGGGCCGGAACGGTACCCTAATATATAAAACGGCAGCAAAACTCACCTGAAAATGATGCAAACACACATGAAGAACATTTTAAAATGGCAAAGGATGAACAATGTGCTCTCATTAACCCATTACTGCCCAAAATCTACATTTTAACACGAAAAAGTACCCGGAACGGGCCGGAACGCTACCCTAATATATAAAACGGCAGCAAAACTCACCTGAAAATGATGCAAACACACATGAAGAACATGTTGAAATGAGAAAGGTG
This sequence comes from Ambystoma mexicanum, assembly GCF_040938575.1. NCBI lineage: Eukaryota > Metazoa > Chordata > Amphibia > Caudata > Ambystomatidae > Ambystoma > Ambystoma mexicanum. Next base: position 1,186,501,972 of record NC_090928.1, on the reverse strand, counting down.
CACCAATATGCTGTCATTAACCCATTATTGCCCAAAATTTACATTTTATCACGAAAAAGTACCCGGAACGGGACGGAACGGTACCCTAACTAATAAAATGGCTGCAAAAATCACCTGAATATTATGCAAACACACATGAAGTACATTTTGAAATGAGAAAGGTGCTCCAATATGCTGTCATTAACCCATTACTGCCCAAAATCTACATTTTCACACGAAAAAGTACCCGGAACGGGCCGGAACGGTACCCTAACATATAAAAAGGCAGCAAAAATCACCTGAAAATTATGCAAACACACATGAAGAACATTTTGAAAGGAGAAAGGTGCACCAATATGCTGTCATTAACCCATTACAGCCCAAAATCTACATTTTCACATGAAAAAGTACCCGGAACGGTACCCTAATATATAAAACAGCAGCAAATCTCACCTGAAAATGATGCAAACACACATGAAGAACATTTTGAAATGGCAAAGGATGAACAATGTACTGTCATTAACCCACTACTGCCCAAAATCTACATTTTAACACGAAAAAGTACCTGAAACGGGCCGGAACGCTACCCTAATATATAAAACAGCAGCAAAACTCACCTGAAAATGATGCAAACACACATGAAGAACATGTTGAAATGAGAAAGGTGCACCAATATGCTGTCATTAACCCATTATTGCCCAAAATTTACATTTTATCACGAAAAAAGTACCCGGAACGGGCCGGAACAGTACCCTAACATATAAAATGGCAGCAAAAATCACCTGAAAATTATGCAAACACACATGAAGTACATTTTGAAATGAGAAAGGTGCTCCAATATGCTGTCATTAACCCATTACTGCCCAAAATCTACATTTTCACACGAAAAAGTACCCGGAACGGGCCGGAACGGTACCCTAACATATAAAAAGGCAGCAAAAATCACCTGAAAATTATGCAAACACACATGAAGAACATTTTGAAATGAGAAAGGTGCACCAATATGCTGTCATTAACCCATTACAGCCCAAAATCTACATTTTCACATGAAAAAGTACCCGGAACGGTACCCTAATATATAAAACAGCAGCAAATCTCACCTGAAAATGATGCAAACACACATGAAGAACATTTTGAAATGGCAAAGGATGAACAATGTACTGTCATTAACCCATTACTGCCCAAAATCTACATTTTAACACGAAAAAGTACCTGAAACGGGCCGGAACGCTACCCTAATATATAAAACGGCAGCAAAACTCACCTGAAAATGATGCAAACACACATGAAGAACATGTTGAAATGAGAAAGGTGCACCAATATGCTGTCATTAACCCATTATTGCCCAAAATTTACATTTTATCACGAAAAAGTACCCGGAACGGGCCGGAACGGTACCCTAACATATAAAATGGCAGCAAAAATCACCTGAAAATTATGCAAACACACATGAAGTACATTTTGAAATGAGAAAGGTGCTCCAATATGCTGTCATTAACCCATTACTGCCCAAAATCTACATTTTCACACGAAAAAGTACCCGGAACGGACCGGAACGGTACCCTAACATATAAAAAGGCAGCAAAAATCACCTGAAAATTATGCAAACACACATGAAGAACATTTTGAAATGAGAAAGGTGCACCAATATGCTGTCATTAACCCATTACAGCCCAAAATCTACATTTTCACATGAAAAAGTACCCAGAACGGGCCGGAACGGTACCCTAATATATAAAACGGCAGCAAAACTCCCCTGAAAATGATGCAAACACACATGAAGAACATTTTGAAATGGCAAAGGATGAACAATGTGCTGTCATTAACCCATTACTGCCCAAAATGTACATTTTAATACGAAAAAGTACCCGGAACGGGCCGGAACGCTACCCTAATATATAAAACGGCAGCAAAACTCACCTGAAAATGATGCAAACACACATGAAGAACATGTTGAAATGAGAAAGGTGCACCAATATGCTGTCATTAACCCATTATTGCCCAGAATTTACATTTTATCACGAAAAAGTACCCGGAACGGGCCGGAACGGTACCCTAACATATAAAATGGCAGCAAAAATCACCTGAAAATTATGCAAACACACATGAAGTACATTTTGAAATGAGAAAGGTGCTCCAATATGCTGTCATTAACCCATTACTGCCCAAAATCTAAATTTTCACACGAAAAAATACCCGGAACGGGCCGGAACAGTACCCTAACATATAAAAAGGCAGCAAAAATCACCTGAAAAGGATGCAAACACACATGAAGAACATTTTGGAAATGGGATAGGTTGAACAATGTGCTGTCATTAACCCATTACTGCCCAAAATCTATATTTTCACACGAAAAAAAACCCGGAACGGGCCGGAACGGTACCCTAACATAAAAAATGTCAGCAAAAAGCACCTGAAAATGATGCAAACACACATGAAGAACATTTTGAAATGGCAAAGGATGAACAATGTGCTGTCATTAACCCATTACTGCCCAAAATCTACATTTTATCACGAAAAAGTACCCAGAACGGGCCGGAACGGTACCCTAACATAGAAAAAGGCAGCCAAAATCACCTGAAAATGATGCAAACACACATGAAGAACATTTTGAAATGAGAAAGGTGCACCAATATGCTGTCATTAACCCATAACTGCCCAAAATCTACATTTTCACACAAAAAAGTACCCAGAACGGGCCGGCACGGTACCCTAACATAGAAAAAGGCAGCCAAAATCACCTGAAAATAATGCAAACACACATGAAGAACATTTTGAAATGAGAAAGGTGCACCAATATTAACCCATTACAGCCCAAAATCTACATTTTCACATGAAAAAGTACCCGGAACGGGCCGGAACGGTACCCTAATATATAAAATGGCAGCAAAACTCACCTGAAAATGATGCAAACACACATGAAGAACATTTTGGGAATGGGATAGGTTGAACAATATGCTGTCATTAACCCATTACTGCCCAAAATCTACATTTTCACACGAAAAAGTACCCAGAACGGGCCGGAACGGTACCCTAACATATAAAAAGGCAGCAAAAATCACCTGAAAATTATGCAAACACACATGAAGAACATTTTGAAATGAGAAAGGTGCACCAATATGCTGTCATTAACCCATTACAGCCCAAAATCTACATTTTCACATGAAAAAGTACCCGGAACGGGCCGGAACGGTACCCTAATATATAAAAAGGCAGCAAAACTCACCTGAAAATGATGCAAACACACATGAAGAACATTTTGAAATGGCAAAGGATGAACAATGTGCTGTCATTAACCCATTACTGCCCAAAATCTACTACATTTTAACACGAAAAAGTACCCGGAACGGGCCGGAACGCTACCCTAATATATAAAACGGCAGCAAAACTCACCTGAAAATGATGCAAACACACATGAAGAACATGTTGAAATGAGAAAGGTGCACCAATATGCTGTCATTAACCCATTATTGCCCAAAATTTACATTTTATCACGAAAAAGTACCCGGAACGGGCCGGAACGGTACCCTAACATATAAAATGGCAGCAAAAATCTCCTGGAAATTATGCAACCACACATGAAGTACATTTTGAAATGAGAAAGGTGCTCCAATATGCTGTCATTAACCCATTACTGCCCAAAATCTACATTTTCACACGAAAAAGTACGCAGACCGGGCCGGAACGGTACCCTAACATATAAAAAGGCAGCAAAAATCACCTGAAAATTATGCAAACACACATGAAGAACATTTTGAAATGAGAAAGGTGCACCAATATGCTGTCATTAACACATTACAGCCCAAAATCTACATTTTCACATGAAAAAGTACACGGAACGGGCCGGAACGGTACCCTAATATATAAAACGGCAGCAAAACTCACCTGAAAATGATGCAAACACACATGAAGAACATTTTGAAATGGCAAAGGATGAACAATGTGCTGTCATTAACCCATTACTGCCCAAAATCTACATTTTAACACGAAAAAGTACCCGGAACGGGCCGGAACGCTACCCTAATATATAAAACGGCAGCAAAACTCACCTGAAAATGATGCAAACACACATGAAGAACATGTTGAAATGAGAAAGGTGCACCAATATGCTGTCATTAACCCATTATTGCCCAAAATTTACATTTTATCACGAAAAAGTACCCGGAACGGGCCGGAACGGTACCCTAACATATAAAATGGCAGCAAAAATCACCTGAAAATTATGCAAACACACATGAAGTACATTTTGAAATGAGAAAGGTGCTCCAATATGCTGTCATTAACCCATTACTGCCCAAAATCTACATTTTCACACGAAAAAGTACCCGGAACGGGCCGGAACGGTACCCTAATATATAAAACAGCAGCAAATCTCACCTGAAAATGATGCAAACACACATGTAGAACATTTTGAAATGGCAAAGGATGAACAATGTACTGTCATTAACCCATTACTGCCCAAAATCAACATTTTAACACGAAAAAGTACCTGAAACGGGCCGGAACGCTACCCCAATATATAAAACGGCAGCAAAACTCACCTGAAAATGATGCAAACACACATGAAGAACATGTTGAAATGAGAAAGGTGCACCAATATGCTGTCATTAACCCATTATTGCCCAAAATTTACATTTTATCACGAAAAAGTACCCGGAACGGGCCGGAACGGTACCCTAACATATAAAATGGCAGCAAAAATCACCTGAAAATTATGCAAACACACATGAAGTACATTTTGAAATGAGAAAGGTGCTCCAATATGCTGTCATTAACCCATTACTGCCCAAAATCTACATTTTCACATGAAAAAAAGTACCCGGAACGGACCGGAACGGTACCCTAACATATAAAAAGGCAGCAAAAATCACCTGAAAATTATGCAAACACACATGAAGAACATTTTGAAATGAGAAAGGTGCTCCAATATGCTGTCATTAACCCATTACTGCCCAAAACTTACATTTTCACACGAAAAAGTACCCGGAACGGGCCGGAACGGTACCCTAACATATAAAATGGCAGCAAAAATCACCTGAAAATTATGCAACCACACATGAAGTACATTTTGAAATGAGAAAGGTGCTGCAATATGTTGTCATTAACCCATTACTGCCCAAAATCTACATTTTCACACGAAAAAGTACGCAGAACGGGCCGGAACTGTACGCTAACATATAAAAAGGCAGCAAAAATCACCTGAAAATTATGCAAACACACATGAAGAACATTTTGAAATGAGAAAGGTGCACCAATATGCTGTCATTAACCCATTACAGCCCAAAATCTACATTTTCACATGAAAAAGTACCCAGAACGGGCCGGAACGGTACCCTAATATATAAAACGGCAGCAAAACTCACCTGAAAATGATGCAAACACACATGAAGAACATTTTGAAATGGCAAAGGATGAACAATGTGCTGTCATTAACCCATTACTGCCCAAAATCTACATTTTAACACGAAAAAGTACCCGGAACGGGCCGGAACGCTACCCTAATATATAAAACGGCAGCAAAACTCACCTGAAAATGATGCAAACACACATGAAGAACATGTTGAAATGAGAAAGGTGCACCAATATGCTGTCATTAACCCATTATTGCCCAAAATTTACATTTTATCACGAAAAAGTACCCGGAACGGGCCGGAACGGTAACCTAACATATAAAATGGCAGCAAAAATCACCTGAAAATTATGCAAACACACATGAAGTACATTTTGAAATGAGAAAGGTGCTCCAATATGCTGTCATTAACCCATTACTGCCCAAAATCTACATTTTCACACGAAAAAGTACCCGGAACGGGCCGGAACGGTACCCTAACATATTAAAAGGCAGCAAAAATCACCTGAAAATTATGCAAACACACATGAAGAACATTTTGAAATAAGAAAGGTGCACCAATATGCTGTCATTAACCCATTACAGCCCAAAATCTACATTTTCACATGAAAAAGTACCCGGAACGGGCCGGAACGGTACCCTAATATATAAAACAGCAGCAAATCTCACCTGAAAATGATGCAAACACACATGTAGAACATTTTGAAATGGCAAAGGATGAACAATGTACTGTCATTAACCCATTACTGCCCAAAATCTACATTTTAACACGAAAAAGTACCCGGAACGGGCCGGAACGCTACCCTAATATATAAAACGGCAGCAAAACTCACCTGAAAATGATGCAAACACACATGAAGAACATGTTGAAATGAGAAAGGTGCACCAATATGCTGTCATTAACCCATTATTGCCCAAAATTTACATTTTATCACGAAAAAGTACCCGGAACGGGCCGGAACGGTACCCTAACATATAAAATGGCAGCAAAAATCACCTGAAAATTATGCAACCACACATGAAGTACATTTTGAATTGAGAAAGGTGCTCCAATATGCTGGCATTAACCCATTACTGCCCAAAATCTACACTTTCACACAAAAAAGTACCCAGAACGGGCCGGAACGGTACCCTAACATATAAAAAGGCAGCAAAAATCACCTGAAAATTATGCAAACACACATGAAGAACATTTTGAAATGAGAAAGGTGCAGCAATATGCTGTCATTAAACCATTACAGCCCAAAATCTACATTTTCACATGAAAAAGTACCCGGAACGGGCCGGAACGGTACCCTAATATATAAAACGGCAGCAAAACTCACCTGAAAATGATGCAAACACACATGAAGAACATTTTGAAATGGCAAAGGATGAACAATGTGCTCTCATTAACCCATTACTGCCCAAAATCTACATTTTAACATGAAAAAGTACCCGGAGCGGGCCGGAACGGTAACCTAACATATAAAATGGCAGCAAAAATCACCTGAAAATTATGCAAACACACATGACGTACATTTTGAAATGAGAAAGGTGCTCCAATATGCTGTCATTAACCCATTACTGCCCAAAATCTACATTTTCACACGGAAAAGTACCCGGAACGGGCCGGAACGGTACCCTAACATATAAAAAGGCAGCAAAAATCACCTGAAAATTATGCCAACACACATGAAGAACATTTTGAAATGAGAAAGGTGCACCAATATGCTGTCATTAACCCATTACAGCCCAAAATCTACATTTTCACATGAAAAAGTACCCAGAACGGGCCGGAACGGTACCCTAATATATAAAACGGCAGCAAAACTCACCTGAAAATGATGCAAACACACATGAAGAACATTTTGAAATGGCAAAGGATGAACAATGTGCTGTCATTAACCCATTACTGCCCAAAATCTACATTTTAACACGAAAAAGTACCCGGAACGGGCCGGAACGCCACCCTAATATATAAAACGGCACCAAAACTCACCTGAAAATGATGCAAACACACATGAAGAACATGTTGAAATGAGAAAGGTGCACCAATATGCTGTCATTAACCCATTATTGCCCAAAATCTACATTTTATCACGAAAAAGTACCCGGAACGGGCCGGAACGGTACCCTAACATATAAAATGGCAGCAAAAATCACCTGAAAATTATGCAAACACACATGAAGTACATTTTGAAATGAGAAAGGTGCTCCAATATGCTGTCATTAACCCATTACTGCCCAAAATCTACATTTTCACACGAAAAAGTACCCAAAACGGGCCGGAACGGTACCCTGACATATAAAAAGGCAGCAAAAATCACCTGAAAATTATGCAAACACACATGAAGAACATTTTGAAATGAGAAAGGTGCACCAATATGCTGTCATTAACCCATTACAGCCCAAAATCTACATTTTCACATGAAAAAGTACCCGGAACGGGCGTGAACGGTACCCTAATATATAAAACGGCAGCAAAACTCACCTGAAAATGATGCAAACACACATGAAGAACATTTTAAAATGGCAAAGGATGAACAATGTGCTCTCATTAACCCATTACTGCCCAAAATCTACATTTTAACACGAAAAAGTACCCGGAACGGGCCGGAACGGTACCCTAACATATAAAATGGCAGCAAAAATCACCTGAAAATTATGCAACCACACATGAAGTACATTTTGAATTGAGAAAGGTGCTCCAATATGCTGGCATTAACCCATTACTGCCCAAAATCTACACTTTCACACAAAAAAGTACCCAGAACGGGCCGGAACGGTACCCTAACATATAAAAAGGCAGCAAAAATCACCTGAAAATTATGCAAACACACATGAAGAACATTTTGAAATGAGAAAGGTGCAGCAATATGCTGTCATTAAACCATTACAGCCCAAAATCTACATTTTCACATGAAAAAGTACCCGGAACGGGCCGGAACGGTACCCTAATATATAAAACGGCAGCAAAACTCACCTGAAAATGATGCAAACACACATGAAGAACATTTTGAAATGGCAAAGGATGAACAATGTGCTCTCATTAACCCATTACTGCCCAAAATCTACATTTTAACATGAAAAAGTACCCGGAGCGGGCCGGAACGGTAACCTAACATATAAAATGGCAGCAAAAATCACCTGAAAATTATGCAAACACACATGACGTACATTTTGAAATGAGAAAGGTGCTCCAATATGCTGTCATTAACCCATTACTGCCCAAAATCTACATTTTCACACGGAAAAGTACCCGGAACGGGCCGGAACGGTACCCTAACATATAAAAAGGCAGCAAAAATCACCTGAAAATTATGCCAACACACATGAAGAACATTTTGAAATGAGAAAGGTGCACCAATATGCTGTCATTAACCCATTACAGCCCAAAATCTACATTTTCACATGAAAAAGTACCCAGAACGGGCCGGAACGGTACCCTAATATATAAAACGGCAGCAAAACTCACCTGAAAATGATGCAAACACACATGAAGAACATTTTGAAATGGCAAAGGATGAACAATGTGCTGTCATTAACCCATTACTGCCCAAAATCTACATTTTAACACGAAAAAGTACCCGGAACGGGCCGGAACGCCACCCTAATATATAAAACGGCACCAAAACTCACCTGAAAATGATGCAAACACACATGAAGAACATGTTGAAATGAGAAAGGTGCACCAATATGCTGTCATTAACCCATTATTGCCCAAAATCTACATTTTATCACGAAAAAGTACCCGGAACGGGCCGGAACGGTACCCTAACATATAAAATGGCAGCAAAAATCACCTGAAAATTATGCAAACACACATGAAGTACATTTTGAAATGAGAAAGGTGCTCCAATATGCTGTCATTAACCCATTACTGCCCAAAATCTACATTTTCACACGAAAAAGTACCCAAAACGGGCCGGAACGGTACCCTGACATATAAAAAGGCAGCAAAAATCACCTGAAAATTATGCAAACACACATGAAGAACATTTTGAAATGAGAAAGGTGCACCAATATGCTGTCATTAACCCATTACAGCCCAAAATCTACATTTTCACATGAAAAAGTACCCGGAACGGGCCGGAACGGTACCCTAATATATAAAACGGCAGCAAAACTCACCTGAAAATGATGCAAACACACATGAAGAACATTTTAAAATGGCAAAGGATGAACAATGTGCTCTCATTAACCCATTACTGCCCAAAATCTACATTTTAACACGAAAAAGTACCCGGAACGGGCCGGAATGCTACCCTAATATATAAAACGGCAGCAAAACTCACCTGAAAATGATGCAAACACACATGAAGAACATGTTGAAATGAGAAAGGTGCACCAATATGCTGTCATTAACCCATTATTGCCCAAAATTTACATTTTATCACGAAAAAGTACCCGGAACGGGACGGAACGGTACCCTAACTAATAAAATGGCAGCAAAAATCACCTGAATATTATGCAAACACACATGAAGTACATTTTGAAATGAGAAAGGTGCTCCAATATGCTGTCATTAACCCATTACTGCCCAAAATCTACATTTTCACACGAAAAAGTACCCGGAACGGGCCGGAACGGTACCCTAACATATAAAAAGGCAGCAAAAATCACCTGAAAATTATGCAAACACACATGAAGAACATTTTGAAATGAGAAAGGTGCACCAATATGCTGTCATTAACCCATTACAGCCCAAAATCTACATTTTCACATGAAAAAGTACCCGGAACGGTACCCTAATATATAAAACAGCAGCAAATCTCACCTGAAAATGATGCAAACACACATGAAGAACATTTTGAAATGGCAAAGGATGAACAATGTACTGTCATTAACCCACTACTGCCCAAAATCTACATTTTAACACGAAAAAGTACCTGAAACGGGCCGGAACGCTACTCTAATATATAAAACAGCAGCAAAACTCACCTGAAAATGATGCAAACACACATGAAGAACATGTTGAAATGAGAAAGGTGCACCAATATGCTGTCATTAACCCATTATTGCCCAAAATTTACATTTTATCACGAAAAAAGTACCCGGAACGGGCCGGAACAGTACCCTAACATATAAAATGGCAGCAAAAATCACCTGAAAATTATGCAAACACACATGAAGTACATTTTGAAATGAGAAAGGTGCTCCAATATGCTGTCATTAACCCATTACTGCCCAAAATCTACATTTTCACACGAAAAAGTACCCGGAACGGGCCGGAACGGTACCCTAACATATAAAAAGGCAGCAAAAATCACCTGAAAATTATGCAAACACACATGAAGAACATTTTGAAATGAGAAAGGTGCACCAATATGCTGTCATTAACCCATTACAGCCCAAAATCTACATTTTCACATGAAAAAGTACCCGGAACGGTACCCTAATATATAAAACAGCAGCAAATCTCACCTGAAAATGATGCAAACACACATGAAGAACATTTTGAAATGGCAAAGGATGAACAATGTACTGTCATTAACCCATTACTGCCCAAAATCTACATTTTAACACGAAAAAGTACCTGAAACGGGCCGGAACGCTACCCTAATATATAAAACGGCAGCAAAACTCACCTGAAAATGATGCAAACACACATGAAGAACATGTTGAAATGAGAAAGGTGCACCAATATGCTGTCATTAACCCATTATTGCCCAAAATTTACATTTTATCACGAAAAAGTACCCGGAACGGGCCGGAACGGTACCCTAACATATAAAATGGCAGCAAAAATCACCTGAAAATTATGCAAACACACATGAAGTACATTTTGAAATGAGAAAGGTGCTCCAATATGCTGTCATTAACCCATTACTGCCCAAAATCTACATTTTCACACGAAAAAGTACCCGGAACGGACCGGAACGGTACCCTAACATATAAAAAGGCAGCAAAAATCACCTGAAAATTATGCAAACACACATGAAGAACATTTTGAAATGAGAAAGGTGCACCAATATGCTGTCATTAACCCATTACAGCCCAAAATCTACATTTTCACATGAAAAAGTACCCAGAACGGGCCGGAACGGTACCCTAATATATAAAACGGCAGCAAAACTCCCCTGAAAATGATGCAAACACACATGAAGAACATTTTGAAATGGCAAAGGATGAACAATGTGCTGTCATTAACCCATTACTGCCCAAAATGTACATTTTAATACGAAAAAGTACCCGGAACGGGCCGGAACGCTACCCTAATATATAAAACGGCAGCAAAACTCACCTGAAAATGATGCAAACACACATGAAGAACATGTTGAAATGAGAAAGGTGCACCAATATGCTGTCATTAACCCATTATTGCCCAGAATTTACATTTTATCACGAAAAAGTACCCGGAACGGGCCAGAACGGTACCCTAACATATAAAATGGCAGCAAAAATCACCTGAAAATTATGCAAACACACATGAAGTACATTTTGAAATGAGAAAGGTGCTCCAATATGCTGTCATTAACCCATTACTGCCCAAAATCTAAATTTTCACACGAAAAAGTACCCGGAACGGGCCGGAACGGTACCCTAACATATAAAAAGGCAGCAAAAATCACCTGAAAATTATGCAAACACACATGAAGAACATTTTGAAATGAGAAAGGTGCACCAATATGCTGTCATTAACCCATTACAGCCCAAAATCTAAATTTTCACACGAAAAAGTACCCGGAACGGGCCGGAACGGTACCCTAATATATAAAAAGGCAGCAAAACTCACCTGAAAATTATGCAAACACACGTGAAGAACATTTTGGAAATGGGGAAGGTTGAACAATGTGCTTTCATTAACCTATTGCTGCCCAAAATTCAGTAAAAAGGCAGCTAATAAGTAAACTCAAAGAGGGACTTTGTGATGACATCTATATTGTACTAGAAAATCCTCATCTACCTAAATATACTCTAGTCACATAAAGGTAGAATTGTAACACTTTTGATTTGATTGACATGAAGGGAAATTATATATTTCAAAATATTACTGGAGGGTGACTACACCTTACGGAACACTAGAGGGAGCAGTAACTGTTTAGTTGTGTTCATAGTCAGGTTTTCCTTTATCACTTCCATATCCTTGTTTCAAGAAGTGGTAACATTTCACATGTTTCTTCTTCACTTAAATGTTGCAGCTTCATCTTGTCTGTGCTGATCACCTTGAGTTTAGATACAGGTCAGATTTATGTTTTTTTTCTCTCTGCAAGCCTTGAGCATAAGAGTGCAACAATGGATTGCTTCATGCTGACCAGATCATTTCTTATAGAAAAGCTCTGCTGCAGCAACTTTGACAAATGTAGGACCACCCTGCCTTTTCACTACTTGGTTGGAAAGAGGTCTTCAAGTGGACAGGGCCCAGCCTCGTATGTGACACAGCAAGGATCATAAAAGGTCTTCAAGGTGGCTCAGCAGCTTATAAACACATTTCATGCAAACAAGGAAGCTTGAATCCCTAAGAAGGGGCCCTTAAAAATCAGACACATCATCTCTTCCTAGGAGAAACCTAGATGTGCATCATGAAGAAAGCTGTTTCATTGTTTTCTCTGTGTAATGTGTTATGTCTTGCTTTCTCCCCTGTTCCTGTGTTGTGAGCCTGGGTGCTGTGGAATGCTTGTAGAATGCCTGCCTCTGGAATGTTGAGAGAGTGTTTGAGAGCTCCTTGCAGTTTGGAGGCTGGGGCTTGAATGATGGCATTGAGGCTTCAGCGGCCAATCAGAGAGGATGTTGTGACATGGCTAATGGCTGAGGATGTCGAATGATGTGCCGTTGAAGGGGATGGATAGCATCACACACTGTACAACGGTTTTCCGCTGCACGCCTTTAAGGGTTTGAACTGAGTCTCAGAGGAGGAGATGTGTCCTGATGGTAATGCTGCTGAAAAGAAAAAGCGGCAGGTAACATCTAGTGCGGCACCCAGCATGGAATGCTATCCGAGCCGGAGCTGGGAGTTGTTTCAGGAGAGCCGTGTGTGTGCTGTCAGCATAGTGAACAGCTGGGTGCTGTGTTTGGAGACCCATGTGGGCACAGTCAGCTCAGTGAACAGCTGGTACCTGAAACAGTCAAGTTGGCAGTGATGGAGGTTGGGCCCAACGTGTGTTGGGGTCGGGGTCACAGGTACCAGCTTGACAGCTGCTCCGGGTATGGTGTGGATGGAACTATGCTGTATCCTGACTGCGTCTCTGGGAAGCAGGAATTGACTGTTCGCTGGGAAGAGCTCTGGGTTTTTTGCCTTGGTTGTGGGGCTGACCTGGGTGATTCAAGAAGTCAATATATGGCAGTTTTCCACAAGCTAGATCAGGGCTTTGTCATTTTTCAGGGAGCTGTCCATGTTGAACCGTGAATATTGATCAACAGTGTTATATGAAGTGAAGCCTGTTTGGGTGTAAGTTGTCCATTGGTACGTTGTGGATTGTGGTGGATCTGGGATGTGCCTGGTGTATTTTGGTAAAGACATGTCCTCTGTTAGTTGAAGGAAGTTGAAATATGGTTTGTTCTTGCATGTTGATTTAACTTTTGCCTCCACAGGTCTGTCAGAATATGGACTTGAGAATAGGGCATGGACTTACTGGGGGTTACCTGTGTATGTGGTGTGTGTTGTGCTCACTGGGTGGCCTGGCAAACCACCTTGTGGGGTTGGACAGTTTTGTTTGTGTTTTGTGTGGCAGGGTAGTGCCAGCCACCTGGGCTGCTAGCTGCCAGCACATGGCACACCACAGCCCTTTGGGGAGGTATTATGTGCCCGTGCCATTTGCGTTCATGGTTGTGGCTGGAGAAATGTTGTTGAGTGTAGTTTACCTCATTAGTTTGTTTCTGTGGAGGTGGACCCCGCACTCACATGTTTCTTTGCCATTTGGTCAAGTGTGCTTTGCCATTGTGTGTTGGGGGGACCCCAGTACCCTTTGTGGGGGTGTCGCTCCCACACCTTGAATGTGGTGGTCTCAACCTATGTGTTGTTCTTGTGGTTGGGGTGCTCCTTGTTGGGGCACTGGTGGTGCATTTTCATGCGCCATCTATTTGCGGTGGTGTAGTGTTGCTTGTCTGTCGAGCAGCCTCAGTGTTGGTTTGGTTAGGTGATAAAGTGGTTTTGTTTGGTTGAGATGGGTAGTCAGCAGTCATTCCGTGGGGTTTGAGGCCGGTCCCTTGTGTGAATTCCTGCTGTTTGGTCAACGGTGTGGATGGTGACGTGTTTTCAGTTGTGATGTTTTTCTAGCATTTCATTGGTAGGACGGTTTAGGGGATTTTATGTATTTAAAGTTTATTTATTTATTTAAATATGGTGGCGAAGGCCCGCATGCATTGATTGGGGCTCCAGGTCAGGGGTATGAAGGGGTCTGTGGGCGCACAGGAAGGGTTGGCAGAGCAGAGGATGGGAAGTGTAGAAAAAATCTGAGTGAATGGGGGATAGTGGAGAGAAGGTACTGAGGGGTGGGAGGGAAAGGAGGCTAGTGAGATCACAGATTTTTAAGCCTTTTGCAGTGAGAGACGAAAGAATGAAGAGAGGTCGGGGGAAGAAGGGTAAAAACTGATGGTCCTGGATAGTTTGTGACGGTAAAAATGGAGAGAAGAGATGAGGTTGGTGTAGCAGTGTGATGTGACAGAGTGCAGGATGTAACAGAGTATGGGGAGTGATTCCTTGTAGGTGACAAAAAGAACCTGGGAAAGGATTTTACAGCAGCGATGGATGTCCATATAGTATGATGAATCAGTAGTGATTCCCCCCAGAATCTTGACCTGGGACCCTTCTCGTGTGGCCAGGGGAAGGCAGATGCTTCCTGATCCCAACCCTGGGGGTGGTGTTCTGCGGGAGGATCACATGGGGTGGGAACAGGCCAGGAGGAAGGAGAAACTCCCTTGTTTAATTTTCTCTGAACCCCCAATCTTGGAATGGCTTATTGTAAGGTAGAAGAAGTTAGGAAAACTAACTTGGTTGGCAGGGACTTCAAGTCCCATAATTCTTCAGTACTGGGACGAGGAAAAGGGATGCAGAGGAATATTGCTGTGGGAGCAATCAGCTAATTAGTGTAAACGACCTACACCTGAGGGAGACTGAGAGGCATAAAAAGCCCCCTCAGGTGCAGGAAGAGGGAGAACATGAACAGCAGGAGCAGCAGGAGAGGAGAAAGCAGTGCAGGCTGCAGAGGAAAGTGAAGCTGGCACGAGAGAAGACGCCGGGACCATTGTGCAGCCAAGAGCGGTGTCAAGTCCTGTGAGGGTCTTTGCCTCAAGCTATTCCTGTTGCAGAGGTTGCGCAGTGGGAAGCGTAAGAACGGGACGTTTGCCCATTGAAGGCTTGTTGTGCAGAGGTTGCGCAGCAGGAAGAGGAAGTAGCAAGGGAAGTGTACCCTCGTTAAAGGCTTTAGGTGGCTGGGTTGCACCTGAGCCTCTGCCGAGTGGAGGAAGCTCCAATTTCGAGTGGCGTGAGCGGAGGTGGACCAGACGAGGCTGTTTGCCTGACCGCGAGGAGCCACAATGACAGAAGACCTGCGAACACCAAGCGGGGCTAGATTGAGCGACTTACCTTGTGAGTTCACAGCTTGCAAGTGACTCCGGATCGCTCTGACACTATCCACGGCAGGCAGTTTCACTCGCGTGTGAGTGAGAGAAGCAGTGATTACAATTCTGAATACTGAACCGTACAAAACCAACAAATGTTTTACTTATTAAACCAAAGTGACTGTGCAAGCAAGCATGTGAGTTGGTGGAAGGGCCAAAATCCCTGTGGTGAAGCTTTAGTCCAAACAAAAGCATACAAACAATACCAAGCAAAAGAGTATTTAAAAACCCGGCAATACCAATATAACAACCATTGCTCAAGATTTCGGGAGGATAGCTCAGGGGCAACGTGCTCGCCTTACAAGCAAGACGACATGGAGCACCACAGGTTTGTCACAATTGCCACATTGTCAATTGTCACAAGCTTTGACACTCTCCTCCAGATGACTGTAAGATCCTCTCCGTGCCCAGATCCAACCGTTCTGGAGGGGTTGTAGCCTTGATCTTCCCAGAGTGGATTCCTGCCTCTGTCATCATTCCTATGCAGGCCTACTCCTCTTTCAAATGCCTTGTCTGAGGCTTTCTCTCTCTCCTTGCCACTCACTTACCATGGCTACTATCTATCAGCCACCTGGTCAAATCACCTCCTTCCTTTCTGAGTGGGCGGACCTCACTTCCTCCCTCCTGGCCTCAACTACTCAACTCCTCGTTCTTGGAGACTTCAACATCCATCTGGATGCTTTCGCGACCTCTGTGACTCTCTCTCTCTTTCTCTTCTCCCCTCTGGCCCAACTCACTCTGCTGGGCCCACTCTGGATGCTCTGATCTCTTCAGACCTCTCCCTCTCTATCCCTCTGACCACTCCTCTCTCCTGGAGTGATCACTCTCTCATTTCCTCCCATCTCTCCCTCTCTACCCATCAGGCCAAGCCAACTCCAACACTGCCATGTACCTTCTCGGTCATCCGACCCATGAAGCGTGTCAGTTGAGGTTTCCACTTCCACTTTCTCTCCCCCTCCTCCTCCTCTGGCTGACTCACATCCTGACACAGCCCTTTCCATGCTCTACTCTTCTATCTCTGATACTCTTGATGTTCTTGCCCCTGTCATGAACATCCGCTTGAAGCCCAAAACCAAGTGCAACTCTTGGTATGACTCTGACCTAGTTACCCTTAAACGCAAGTGTAGGGTGGCTGAGAGGAAATGGCGGGCTTCTTGTGCATCCTCTGACAAACTGGCCTGCGCCTGCTACAAAGGCAATACCAGCTCCTTGTCCGCACTAAGAAGGGAGCCCACATTCAAGCCTGCATCTTTGTGGCATCTATAACTTGGCCGTACTCTTTAAAATCTGCAAGGAGCTGGCCAACCCTGCTGCAGTCTTTACCTCTCCTGTCGCCTCCGAGGCTGCATGGCCTTTGCCTTTCATTTCATCTCAAAACCCAGGACATCCTGTCCACCCTCTCGTCCTCTCCTCCTCCTCCCGCTTCTCTCTCTGCTACCTTTGGCCCCCCTGCAGCCACCTCTCCTCCTTATTTCTCATTTTTTCCTCTGTTCTCCCTTGAAGAGATTTCCAGAAAGTCCAATCTATGAAAGTATCGTCAAAACAGGTTATTTCCTGTTCATCCAAAACCATCAAGGACCACATCGACTCCCTTGCTCCTGCTCTGGCCGACTTCTGCAACCACTCCTTCGCCTCTGTAGCCTTCCCCTCCCCTCTGAAGCACTCTCTTGTGCACCCTCTTCTCAAGAAACCCATAGCCGACCCCTATTACCCGGCTAACTATCACCCGATCTCTATCACTCCTTTCCTGGGCAAACTCCTGGAAAAGCTGGCCATCTCCCAGCTTAATCTTCACTCTGATTCTGTTGGTTGTCTCCATGACCATCAGTCTGGCTTCAGAGCTGCCAGAAGCATGGAAAGTGCTCTCCTGAACATCCGTGAAGACCTGCTCTCCAGCCTTCATTCTAATATCCCATCTGTCCTCATCCTACTCGATCTTTCTTCTGCCTTTCACATGGTCAACCATGTCATCCTGCTCAATCGCCTCCGTGATAAGCTTGGTATCACTGATCAGGCCCTGGCCTGGCTCACACCCTTTCTCTCCAACCGACCCTCCTAGCTCCAACTTGGGTCCTTCCTTTCCTCTATCTCACTTTCTACCTGTGGCGTTCCCCAGGGTTCTAACCTCTCTCCTTGGCTTTTCAACCAATACCTGGCACCGCTAGCTCACTGCATTTCTGCTCTCTGCTGAAACTTTCAGTGCTATGTGGATGACAACCAACTTGTTTTCAGGCTCCCCTCTGCCACCTCTTCTCCCTCTCTCATCTCTGACTGTGTGTCTGCAATCCAAGTGTGGTGCGCCGCCAACAACCTCTTCCTTAATGCCAGTAAGACAGAGATCCTCCTCATCGGCACACCTGCACCTTCCTTTCCTGTCACTCTCTGGCCGGCCTCCCTTGGCCCTCTCCCTGCTCCCACTTGCGAGGCTAAGAACCTCTGGGTCATCTTCGACTCCACGCTTTCCTTTTCTCCACACATCTCTGACATCTCAAAAAAAGTCTAACTACCAACTGCACCTCCTCAGAGGTATTCTTCTTTGCCTCTCCTTCCCCCATTAGCTCTCTGTTTCCAGAGCTCTGGTTCTCTCTAGACTGGACTATTGCAACAGCCTCTTTGTCAATCTGCCTGCAACCACTCTCCGCCCTCTGCAGCTCATCCAGAACAGGACTGTGAGACTTGTCCTTGGCCTCAAGCCCTGCGATCGTATCTCTCCAGCCCTGAAATCCCTTCATTGGCTCCCAGCGTCTGCAAGGATTAAATTCAAGACCCTTTGCATTGTCCACAAGGATTTCTGGTGCCTGGTTCCGCAATACCTTGAACTCTCCCTCTGTAAATACCTTCCTACTTGAGCTCTTTGCTCCTTCACCTCCAACTCCCTCCGGATCAGTCGCTTCTCCAAGCAACAAGTTGGGGGTAGAGCCCTTTCCTCTGCTGGGGCATACATCTGGAACAGCCTCCCTGCCTCTCTGAAACTTGAGGAGAACCATCTCCGGTTCCGGAAGCACCTCAAGACCTTCCTCTTTGCTTCTGCCTTCGCTCTTCCTCTCCCCTGCTAAACTGTCTGCTTTGGCACCGGGCACCTGGTTACCCTCTGATATCGGGCCCAGATCCCTGCCCTCCCAGCCACACACCCGCACTGCCTCCTGACAACCCTTGCACTTGGGTCTGTATCTGCTACCCTACAGTCCCCTTCGAGCACTTATAATACACCCGTTGTTTACACCTTATTTTCGCACTTACCACCTACTGGGCACACTACCTGTTGTTCTATCACGTGTTCAGCACTTTCCACTCTTCCCCTGCCCCTCGCACTTCCCCCTTCCCTCTCCCCTGCACTCAAACGTTCTTAATGTCACTGGGCCTAGTAAGATCGTTGTTCTGTCCTCCCTTGTTTCCCCTCCCTTGCCTCGTTGCGCTCTGAAACAATTGTGTATTGGCGCAATACAAATAAAATATCATATCATGTAAATATCAGCCTCAGAAGGAAGGTGAGTAACAGCAATATTCGATTGAATAGAAATGATTTCATCCATAAAACATGTGGACAAGGAATTACAGAGGGCCTGAGAGGAGGGAAGAGGAACCGGTAAGCTAGTAGAGAGATTACGAACCACTTTGAACAACTCCCTGGGGTCATTAACAGAAGTTTCAATAATAGATGCAACGTAGACACGTTTGGCACATGAAATGGCTAGGTGATACTGGGAGGAGACCAGAGACAAGGCAAACTTTTTCCTGGGGGTATAAGAGTGCCTCCACTTTTGCTCCATCTGCCTGAATTGTAGGCGAAGGGCACGCAGCTTGTCCATGAACCACTGCTGAGAGGGGCGTGAAGATAGCCTAGATGTCTTGAGCTGAGCAAGGCTGCCTGCAACTGCGGTCAGAATACTAGTTAAAGAATTCATGTCCACAGGGGACAGCCCTGAAAGTCGGGCAAGTATCAAAGAGGTCATATCAGATTTAGATACTGAGCGCCATCCACGCCGCTGGACTAATTTGGCTGGTGGAGCAGATGGCGGGCCCTTAATGCCCCAGGGGAAGGGAACAAAGAAATGATCAGACCACAGGATTTGAAAGGCCACAAAAAGAGTGATTTCAGCATCTGCTGAGAAAATCAGGTCCAAGGTGTTACCTAAGGAATGGGTCTGTTCATGAACCTGCTGGGGGAGGGAGAGTTCTTTCATAGAGGACAGAAAGCTTTGAATCTTAAAGTTCTCCACCTCATTGACCTTAAGATTAAAGTCACCCACAATTGTAATTGTTTATTTATAACATGCTTAATACCCAGAGATTTCTAAGCGCGGATCCGGGCATCGAAACTGTGTTGCTCCGCGTCGTCTTGCTACCAAGGCGAGCACGTTGCCCCAGAGCTATCCTCCCGACACAATGGCATATCATCCTGACAAAGACAGTGTTTGTTTACTTGAAGGAGATGAATTTAAATCCTGTTCTTACTCCAGGAGAAGTTGGAACCTATCACTTCTTTTCGTACATTGTTGATACAACTGAACTTTTTATTATCAAGTTTTGAATCCGAAAGAACTGTGTTGGAACTTTGTGGCAAAACAGAATTTCCTGATTTCTTTTGAACTGTGGAGCAAATCCTTGCTCAAACCTGGGGAAGGGGAATTAACCCAGGTTATGAGAAGAGGCAGTGGCCACATTGTGATGTGGTTTTATGTTATATATAATTGTTGGATTAAACTGCCATACATTTCCTTATTGATTTATTGAGTATACAAGTGTGACAGATATCCTTTTGTAAGAGTATTTTCTTTAGTTTATTCTAGGCAGGAAAATCCTTGTCAGGGTAGGGATAGAGTGGCGTTTATCCTACCTTTTTATTTAATAAAATGCTAAAGTTGAAAACTCTTTACAAAGTTGTCGGCCTCACATTTCTTACTCCTCACAATAGGTTCTGAGATGCTGGATGGTTGGGGAAATCCAAGGTTCAATGCACAGGCAAGAGGGATAATGGTACTCAACGAGAGCACTAGTGCTAGGTTAAAATCTGGGAAGGCCTTCTCACTGGAGTTGGTAACAGATGGAAAGAGCACCTAAAGGAAGGGCCTGACTTAATTCAGATGAGGAGATATTTAGTCCAGTGAGTTTCAGAAAAATTGGGCCGACTGATTGTGGAGGGTGAGCAGAAAATGGTCAGAGTATGAGGAGTCAAGGTGAAGACAGTGGCTGTAGTCATGTTTACGGCAGGTTGAATTGACAGGTGTGCAGTGTCAGAGATTTGATTAAGAGGTCTAAGTCATTGGAAAAGAGAGATTGAAGACTCAAAGAGGTCAATAGATAGAATTACGCAAGAGGAGGTGGAGCAAGGAGCTGAATACAAACATACTCAAAAGAAAATGAGATTAGGTAATTGGGGAGAGAGGTGGATGGCGTGTCTTTACTGATCATAAGACCTCCCATCCTGCCATCCTGCTACCCATTCTGCCATCCTTTTAGGATAATCAGTAAGAGTAGGGAAAGTTAGAGGAATCAGTGTGAAGGGCTTCTGGTGAGGCTGATGAAGATATGGGGCCTCATTACGACCCTGGCGCTAAGTGTTTAACGGCGCCGTAAAAGGCTGCGGCGCCGTTAAACAGCGCCTAATTACGAGGTCCCTTTGCTGGACCCGACCTTAACGGCTGGTTTTTCCAGCTGTTAAAGTAGCCACCCGCAAAGGGACCTTGGTGCTAATTACGGTACCGCAATTAGCGGTACTGTAATTAGCGCCTTCCCCATTCCCATTGAGCCCTATGGGTCAAAAATGGGAACGGGGAAGGGCCATGGCAGCATGGGGAATTACCGCCCCACCAACCTCGGAATGGGGTGGTAATTCCCCATTCCGCCATGGCGGACACCGGCATGGACCATGGTGCTAACAGCACCATGGTCCTCCGCCTAGGTCGTAATGAGGCCCATGGTGTTTACCCCATTGATACACACAGGTTACTGGTTATCAGCACATAGAGACCCATTTTATGATATAGTGTGGAATTTAGGGCCCAATTCTGCTAGAGGTGTAACACATCCATGGCCCTTAGGGCCATATTCTGCCTGGGTTGTAATTCATGAGTGAATTCCTGATTTGGAATGTACATTTGCTTTTTACACCAGTTTTCTATCTTTATAATGGGACCTATTCTGCTAGAGGTGGAACAACCCCATGGGGATATTACACCTCTAGCAGAATAGGCCCATTATAAAGATAGGAAACAGGTGTAAAAAACAGGTGTACATTCCGAATGGGGAATTCACCCATGAATTACACCTCTAGCATAATTACACCTCCATCAGAATAGGCCACTAAGTCCAGACATGCTTCCTTTATCACTATGTCCCGACATCATCCCTTATCACTGTGTCCCTTCTTAGGGTGTGAGGGAAACAGTGTTCATTTTTAATTTAATTCATATTTTTACTTTATCCTCCAGAATGTGCAGCATAGTTTATATGAACAAACAAACGCCGCTTTCACCACAAGAAGTATTCAACATTTTAAGGCATCACCTAAAAGGCAATATTTCCACACTTCCGGCAACTAATCCAGAAAATGGTCAGGTGTTCCTATACAGTTATGAAGGACAAAAGCATAGGAAAGATGATTGGAGATGTGATCAGTATAAATGGATTCAGAAAGGAAGGCATGCTCTGCCGAGGGCCAGTCCTCTGGTGTGGAAGACCTACTTCCAAAGATTAATTGGTAGAGAGGAAGTTACATTTTACAGATATGGCTATGAAGTTCTTGATGGAAGTGTTGAAAAAGTGATTGTCCATTATCTAGGTGAAGACAAAACACCTGAGCCATGCATGCCTCATGGAAATATGAGAAAATACCCCTTAGGAGCTCATGTTCGCACAATGCCATCTGTGCTGATAGAAATTGCTGAAAATAAAGATTTAGGTCCAACTTCAATTTACCAGAAAATAATTGCAGAATGCGATGCTTCCCCTACCCACATGAGAGTTACAGTGCAGAAAAATACAGAGCAAATAAAAAATAAACTTAAGTATGGGAAACAGAAATGTAGTATCAGTCATGATGGTTTATATAACATCTTCGAGCTTCACTACGCACTGGAAGGGTTTGTATGCCATTACTCTCTGGTTCCCGAACTTATTGTAACTTTGGCTCTTCCAGACATTATCAATATTTTTGAGGAAGTGATGAAGTTGAATTCAAGAACCCTAATTTCATATGACACAACATTTCAATTAGGTGGTTTTTACCTCTCTCCACTAATATTTCAATGTTCATTGTTTGAGGAAAATCCTGCAATCCCTGCCTTTGTACGGATTCATGATAAACGCACAACGATTGTCCATGAAACATTTTTTCTTTTGTAGCAAAGCGTATGCCTCAAATTAACCAGAGGTCCATTACTATAGTAACAGACAGAGAAGCTGCTATTGTGAAATCTGTAGAGAATATTATTCCAAGATGCAAGCATGTGGTTTGTTGAAACCACATACTGAAAGACGTGTAATTCTGGGTTTCAGGTCATGAAGGAGGAAAAGCAGACAGAAAAGTGTACACCAATAATATTCTACAGCTCTTAGACTGCAAAACTGAAGAAGACTTTCTAACATTGTTGGAAAAACTAAGGGCCTCATGGAGTGCTTCTTTTGTGAAATATTTTGAGGAAAAACTGAGCAAAGACATCTTGGCAAAGGCAGGCAGATGGGTCTTGGAAACAGTTGGCATTTATAGGAAAACCAGTGGAGTTACGACTAATGTGTCAGAAAGCATGAATGCAGTGATGAAAAGACTGACTAAGCACAAAGAGGTTCACATGGATGAAATGGTATTGGCAATCTACTTTTTGCAAACATTTTATCTAAAGGAAGTGTTGAGAGGACAGTGTGGTATGGGGAATTATCACCTGTCAAACAGGCATGCTGGCAAAAAACTTAATTCTGGTGATATTGAATTCCCATTTGATTACATACCTGCGGAAAAGATAGTGGACTTTATAAAGAAGGGTCACTATGATGAAGAACCTGTAACAATATCAAAAGGTGATGAGCGCAAATCAAATGCAATGGAAGGCCTAGCAGACTTGATAGTTAAGCAAAACCGAGTATTTCTTCAGGCACAGTCTGGATGTTTCATAGTTACCGGATTACGAGACAAAAAGTATGTGGTAAAGTTATTCCCAGTTGAAACATGCTCTTGCAACAGTTCACGAACATGCTACCACATTCTGGCTGCACAGAAGTCAATTGGTAAGAGTTCAAGTAAGAAAAGAATAGTGTATTCTCTGAAAAAGCTCAGGATGAATGTCAGAAAAGGCAAATCTGGAAGGAAAAGAATTAGACAGAAAGATGAGCTGCAGACTGTAGCCGCAATGGATTCTATTCTGATGAGTGAAACTAAATTTGATGACACTCAGGAAGACATTAAAGCAAAAAATAAACATACTAAACAATTGAACCCATATGAGAATGTTCCCAAGAAAGAACATTTTACCTCTTTTCTGGTAGACGAGTATGATCTGGGTGTACCGCAGCGGTCAAGCTCACCTACACAAACAAATAAAACGGTGCCCCTTCCATGGGATTATCCACGCATGCAGAGTGTCCTAGTTCAAAATATTTACATCAATGTTGAAGACATGAAATCTCTCTTAGGTGATAACTGGCTGGTTGACACAGTCATTGAAGGCTTCTTGCTTACTAGAGCTTCTCTAAAACATGTCACTGAATGTGATGTACGTGTGAGTGTTTTCGGTCCATTCATAATTCATTCCATTGACTTACGTGGATACTCTTCAAGTGTTCACGAGTTTGGCATCAAATCAGATATTATGGCAAAGGACATCTGGATCATCCCCACAAATGTGCAAAATACTCACTGGGTACTTATGCTGGTGTTCATGAAGTGGAAGATTATTCTATATTTAGACTCCAATAAAACCCTCTACACAAAGTACATAAACATACTACAAACATTCATGGACATGCAGGTGGCATCCACAATTGACTGGTCTAAGTGGACAATCCATGCTCCTCATGATGTACCAGCTCAGCATAATTCATCCAGCTGTGGACTATTTCTCTGCTTATTTGCACATACATTGTGTAGTGGGTCACTTGTACCATTCCCTGCAGACATGACTGCTGTGTGGCAGTGGATAGCTATGGAATTAATTAGTGGAAAATCCTTTCTCCCAAAATCACAGTTGAAGAAACAAAAATATTGCAGAGCAAAAAAAGAGATTAAGCAGAATATTAAGAAAGCTTTTAATACACCTTTTTCAAGGAATCCTCCAAAAGAGGCAACATCCACTGTTGAATTCTTATCTACAGCATTAGATGACTATTACACAGCAACTTGGTTCCTCTGTTTCATGGGTAAACTCTGTAAAAAACCAACAAAATCAAAAATGATACTCTGCCAGGGACTATGCCAGGACTGATATCATTTGTCTTGCCTTGACCTAGCTCATTTCCCTAGTGGTCTGTACAAATGTCCGAAGTGCATTTAGGGAAGCACTATGTATTTGAAAAAACAGAATACATCTCTTCAAATACACACAAATGTCTACCAAAAGACCAATAAAATATGACACTCACACTGCATCAAAGTTTATGGACAACCTTTGAAAGACATTTTATGTTAAGTTTTATGTGACTTGTTAGCACAACATTTGCCAGATGCAGCTGGTTCAGGCAACACAATCTGCTTGTCTTGTGTGCTAGATTAACAGGAATAGAAGGCAGGTTTTACTGACATCCTACAAGTGAGATGATCTCCCAAGGCTCTCAGGTGGCTTGGTCAAGAGTTTGAAGAAAGGGATGGCATATATTGTGAAAGAGAGCTCATCCATACATGTCTTATTGGTAGCTTGAAACCATGTCATAGTATCTCATTTACAATGTTATTTCATGTATTTACATTTGGTTAAATGTTATAAAATCTATGCTAACATACAAGTACTAAAGTCTCTCGCCTTTGCTGA
Organism: Ambystoma mexicanum; assembly: GCF_040938575.1. NCBI lineage: Eukaryota > Metazoa > Chordata > Amphibia > Caudata > Ambystomatidae > Ambystoma > Ambystoma mexicanum. The sequence goes on along the minus strand of NC_090928.1, from coordinate 1,186,476,142 downwards.
TTTATTACACTGAGGGTGGTAAGTGACACTGGTGAATTGTACTTAGTGCCATTGCTGAATTTGGGTATTCATTGCAGTCATACCCAATGCCCCATTTTACAAACTTGTCACACAAAGTTGCACTCCTCTGCCTGTGCCTTCCACTTGTGCAGTGGAATGTATATAAACATAAGCATATCCACAGCACTAGCCAAGTTATACTGAGCGAGTCACTTGTCCCAACAGGTAGCGAAGAGCGGAGAGTCTTCTCCTTTGCATGTGCTCCCCTCACCCACTTGATTCCACTTGCGCACCCCTACCAGACACTGCTGGTGAGTGCCCCTGCTCTTGTGTTTCCTCTTACTGTCCCCCATCCCTCCACTTTCATTTCGTCTTAGTGTTTTTTTGCTTGTTTGGTCCTTTCCCAGTCCCTCCCTGACCTTCACCCCTGCACACCCTGGTCCGCCTGCAACTCCTGGATTGGGCCATGAGCGAATCACGTGTCCCTCATCCTGAAGAACTCCAGGGCAGCCTTGCCTGAACAGCCAACGGCTAATGCTTCTGTGATAAGACTGTGCTCTTCTACCATACAGCATACCCTCATACCTTTAACTGACAAGTTCTACTCCATATATCCAGGAACTGGCGACAAATCACTATAGACCATGTTTGTGAGTAATGGGTTAATGACAGCATATTGGTGCACCTTTCTCATTTCAAAATGTTCTCCATGTGTGTTTGCATCATTTTCAGGTGAGTTTCGCTGCCATTTTATATTTTAGGGTAGCGTTCCGGCCCGTTCCGGGTACTTTTTCATTGATAAAATGTACATTTTGGGCAGTAATGGGTTAATGACAGCATATTGGTGCACCTTTCTCATTTCAAAATGTTCTCCATGTGTGTTTGCATCATTTTCAGGTGAGTTTTGCTGCCATTTTATATTTTAGGGTAGCGTTCCGGCCCGTTCCGGGTACTTTTTCGTGATAAAATGTAGATTTTGGGCAGTAATGGGTTAATGACAGCATATTGGTGCACCTTTCTCATTTCAAAATGTTCTTCATGTGTGTTTGCATCATTTTCAGGTGAGTTTCGCTGCCATTTTATATTTTAGGGTAGCGTTCCGGCCCGTTCCGGGTACTTTTTCGTGATAAAATGTAGATTTTGGGCATTAATGGGTTAATGACAGCATATTCGTCCACCTTTCTCATTTCAAAATGTTCTTCATGTGTGTTTGCATCATTTTCAGGTGAGTTTCGCTGCCATTTTATATTTTAGGGCAGCGTTCTGGCCCGTTCCGGGTACTTTTTCGTGATAAAATGTATATTTTGGGCAGTATTGGGTTAATGACAGCATATTGGTGCACCTTTCTCATTTCAAAATGTTCTTCATGTGTGCTTGCATCCTTTTCAGGTGAGTTTCGCTGCCGTTTTATATTTTAGGGTAGCGTTCCGGCCCGTTCCGGGTACTTTTTCGTGATAAAATGTAGATTTTGGGCAGTAATGGGTTAATGACAGCATATTCGTCCACCTTTCTCATTTCAAAATGTTCTTCATGTGTGCTTGCATCATTTTCAGGTGAGTTTCGCTGCCGTTTTATATATTAGGGTAGCGTTCCGGCCCGTTGCGGGTACTTTTTCGTGATAAAATGTAGATTTTGGGCAGTAATGGGTTAATGACAGCATATTCGTCCACCTTTCTCATTTCAAAATGTTCTTCATGTGTGCTTGCATCATTTTCAGGTGAGTTTCGCTGCCGTTTTATATATTAGGGTAGCGTTCCGGCCCGTTGCGGGTACTTTTTCGTGATAAAATGTAGATTTTGGGCAGTAATGGGTTAATGACAGCATATTCGTCCACCTTTCTCATTTCAAAATGTTCTTCATGTGTGCTTGCATCATTTTCAGGTGAGTTTCGCTGCCGTTTTATATATTAGGGTAGCGTTCCGGCCCGTTGCGGGTACTTTTTCGTAATAAAATGTAGATTTTGGGCAGTAATGGGTTAATGACAGCATATTCGTCCACATTTCTCATTTGAAAATGTTCTTCATGTGTGCTTGCATCCTTTTCAGGTGAGTTTCGCTGCCGTTTTATATATTAGGGTAGCGTTCCAACCCGTTCCGGGTACTTTTTCGTGATAAAATGTAGATTTTGGGCAGTAATGGGTTAATGACAGCATATTGGTGCACCTTTCTCATTTCAAAATGTTCTTCATGTGTGCTTGCATCATTTTCAGGTGAGTTTCGCTGCCGTTTTATATATTAGGGTAGCGTTCCGGCCCGTTGCGGGTACTTTTTCGTGATAAAATGTAGATTTTGGGCAGTAATGGGTTAATGACAGCACATTGGTGCACCTTTCTCATTTCAAAATGTTCTTCATGTGTGTTTGCATCATTTTCAGGTGATTTTTGCTGCCATTTTATAGGTTAGGGTACCGTTCCGGCCCGTTCCGGCGCGTTCCGGGTTTTACACACACCCTATTTTTTCTACCCCCATTACTAGAGGCATACCCACTCTTCAAAACCCCCATTCGCGACGCGCAGCGTCGCAGAGTGTTTGCGAGGGGTTGTTGAGGAGTGACATGGAGATGAGTGGGTAATTTATTCCCCCCTTTTATCTAAACCGATCGACTCAAGTTCCTCTGGACCCAACCGTCACCCTCGGCCCCACTGACTGGCAGGGCAATATCTATGCCTTTTCACACAACATCAGGACCAATGAGGATTGACTGACCCCATTCAAATCCCAGACAGCCATGACCACTGCCTCCTGGCCTCCAATACAATACCACTAATTACCTCACATAAGACTGCTCATGCCACATGTTTACCAAACCACATTTCCAACCATGGCATCCATCCAGCACAGGCTCACAGGGGCATGACCTTAACACCAATCCGCCAATTCACATGCTCTCACCCTTAACCCAGTGTGAATGCTTCAATTCACCTTGACCAACAACCCATTCACTACTGCCCGGCCAGGACAATGCACACTCCCAGCTCGCGCCCCCTTCCCCGGACCAACACCGCTGATGCCCAACACACAAGGCATCCGTGCCCACAGGGACACTATTCCCCTCGCGCACGCGCCTGAAACCTGTTTCTTACAATTCAGAACAAGCACTGCAAAGTGCATGTGCAATCTCGCGCCACTCTCCCCAGCTAAAGGCACACGCGCCTACTAGGACAATGCTCCCCAGCGCATGTGCCGTAGTCACACTAGGTGATTCGGCAAAGATGCGTGCACTATTCAAAAGGGCCGTCACGCAGGCACCATACAGGAGCTGCAACGGACCAGAATTATAGCTGCATTACAAGGTAAGCACCAACCTCTCTTGCACACGCGCAAGCCCTTCACCATCCCTAATGGACGCAGCCACTTTACTGCCGCGGATGTTCAGGCCTTCCTGCACTCCCCTACCACCAGCCAGCCGAGCCCTCCAAGCCAACGCACCTCCACTTCTGCTAAGCACCCTCAACAGGGTTGCAAAGCCCCGAACACCCCACCTAAACAAGCAACTCCACTTGTTCAGCCCCACAGAAAGCTTTTTTATCCTCAATGGACCCAGCCACTGCTACGCATCGGACGGTTAGGCTGCTTTACACAGGTTCACTCACTCCATTAACACGAGTGGAGCTCGACCCTCCAAGCCAATGCGCATTGTCACAACTGTTAGCGCGCTCATCAGGGCTGCAGAGCCCGAACCACCCCAATGTTCAAGGTTATAACCCGACATGCACACCGCATCCAGCACCAGACCTAGACCGGACCGCTGTGACCACACAACACAGCCGGCCACGCAAGTACCTGGCAATTGATGCCGTGCAAAACTAAGCTGGACCCCGTCACCCCCTGACAGCGCCACGGCAACACTCCTCCGTGGGTGATTAACATCCCCAGCAACCCGGGCCCTCCTACCCTTACATATTGGGCCAGGGAACCTTTTCTTCCAAACGCCTTCAATAGAAGGCTGGCAACACCATCTCACACCAGCCTCCACAGGGCTATGCCGTACACGACTCTTCCGGACCTCAAATCCTTGAGGACCGGCCACCACCTATTTGCTCCAAATGGACTGGCACCACCAGAACATGGGGTATCCCCCAGGCAATAAATGCTCCCTAACGACAAATCCACTTGCATTTCAGGGCCCAACAGGAGCCACGCCTGCCTACAAGACAGCGCCCATAACAGAACCAGGATCCCACAGGGGGCTCAAGAACTTCAACAACTGAGAAGGAGTAGTACATTCATCAACAGACCATCTGAGGCTTAGATCATTAGTATTTGTTAACTTCTACTCCACAAACAAGAACAGAGAAACTCGTAATCGCGGAAGTAGAAGTTAACAAATCTACGCTTCTAATGGCCCCAGAGAAAAGGGATACGTCTATACCACAAGAAAGCCAATTCCACCCATCCCAAGAGAACGATGACCTCAAAGAGTGTCTAGAATGTAAATAAATCTGGAAAAGGAAAAAAGCTAGCAAGAGGGTGCTAGAATGTGGCATATGCCTAGTAAATGATTTGCATGCCATAACAGATGAAGTTTACAAAAATGAAATTTCTCAAAGAAACAAATATAGAAACAAAAGAGGAGAGCTAGAAGATGAGAGCAAAGAAGGCCTCTTACAAACAACACAAGATAAAGGTCTAACACACCGAGAACAATGTGCCAACCTACAAGCCGCAGTGGTGTCTACGGTAGCTATAACGCTTGCACCTTTTCGCAATCTATATGAAGCATTGCATGAAAATTACAAGGATCAAACGACCCTACTAGCCATAATATAATCAAAACAAATTTTTATCGAAGCGATAAGAGAAAGGAAAGCTTGCGAAAAGGAATCAGAAAATATCTTTTTTTAACTCTTGATTGATCTGATAAAAGACAAGAGAGACGAAAAAAAAACCTTTCTGAATTGTTTCAATGATACAATCAACTTGCTAAGAATACAAAGTTTAGGATGTGTTGATAAATTGTCTACGACGCAGGTCAGTGCAAAACAAGCTGGAACTGACAGCCTACTACAAAAAACTTTAGTTCCATTAATAACTACGGAGCAACGGAATGGACTAATCTGTTTCCATACACAACCTCAACCGAATCTTTCTTACCAACCCAATGGTGTCACACAAGCAGGAAAAATGGTCTCACATGAAAGCAACAAATGAAAGAAAGAAGTCTTCCCGATATTCAAACTAGACACGCACTTGGAGAACAAGGTCAAGGAGATGGGTGCAAGAAAAAAGTGACAGATACAAAAAAAATAAAAAAACCTAAAAACGTATCCAATTTGAAGCAGACAACAAATGGAAGCATGAGAAACTTTATTAGAAACTTGAAACCAATTAGAGAACAAGTCCCACCAAAATCACAAATGCGATCGAATGAAAATAACCTTACAAGAGAATTGGAGAAATCTCATCATGGTCAAGAGAAAGAAACAAATAGAATAGAACATGAAATCAATAGAACAAGAGATACAAGCGAGATAGATGAAGAAATGCTAACGCAACTCTCTACGTACGAAATAGATGGCTTAACTGAAGCAGAGGGCACCAAAATAAATGAAGAAAATTTAACGGCCTTAGAGCTGGAGCGTGATGTAGAAAACATGGAAAAATTGCCTGCTCATTTTGAAACCATGGAAGAAAAACAAGTGCAACTAGAAGCTACAGCAAAGAAAGCTAACTTAAAACATACTGGGCCTCATTACGACCCTGGCGCTAAGGGGTCTGCGCCAGCGTTAGCTGCGCGGACCCCTTACCGCCAACTACGAGTTCCTGGAGCGCCATGGTCATTTTTCCGCCCGCTTTTTGCGGGCGGAAAAATCCATGGCGCTCTGGGACCTTGGTGTTAATTACGCCACCGTATTTTACGGTGGCGTAATTAACTCCTTCCCCACTCCCATTGAGCCCTATGGGGCCGAAATGGGAATGGGGAAGGGTAAATGGGTCAATGGGGACTTACCGCCCCGCCGACCTCGGAATGGGGCGGTAAGTCCGCCATCCGCCATGGCGTAAAGGGACTTTGCGCCATGGCCGGAAAGTCCGTCGCTGGCGGAAAAAATCCGCCAGGGTCGTAATGAGGGCCACTGTATTAAATACTATGATTGAATATTCGATGACGAGAAGGCCCAGCCAAACAAGACGGACAGAGAGGCTTTGGTCGCCTATTGCTTCAAAAAACAAGAGGGAATGACTGTGAAGATGCAAATACCCTACACAATCTATCATTGGATTGCGTGCTAAAAGCTAAGGATGTCCTGATCATGAACAGATCAAACTTCATGCAGCTTTTGCATAGTGTACCAGCTTTACGTGTCATTGAGCCCAGAGATATCAAAATAGTTGAATTTCCTAAAGAAACTGAAATTGATAATGTATGCTTATATATATATATATATATATATATATATATATATATATATATATATATATATATATATATATATATATATATATATATATATAACTAATGCGGTTGCAAATGTATTACTCTCAGCTACAGACGATCTTAGAATTCTAGGATTTGACATTAAATCTCATAACAGTGGGAATCCTGAAGATCTATCAGTAACCAGAGTGGCAAAAGAAAAACCAGGTGTGAAAAAATTGTCCCCAAGGAAACAAAATGAGGAAGAACTTAATGAACGACCCATCAGATTTTCTCTGACAACACTGCAGGTTCCAAATGCCCTGCATATAATAATAAAGGGCACCTCCCAGGATAAAACATCAGAACCGAGAGAAAACACATGACAACTAGAAAACAGAGTAAACAACGTAAAATCATGGAATTGGCTTGCAGAGGCACTAACAACCATAGAAAATAATTAGATTGAAGGAACAACAGAGCCCGAAACCTTTCGGCAGACCACCTGGAATTCTCTGGGATTCAAACATTTGTTCCAAAATCTAGACAAATATTTATTAGAAACTGACATTATTTGTATACAAGAATGCTGGCTTCAAGAAATTCCTATTTTAGATGGCTGCTCATGCATTTTGAACAAAGCTTATAAAGGTCCAACTGGAAGACCATCAGCAGGACTGCTCACTCTCATAAAAAATTGTACGCAAGGAAAAGGTGCTTCGAGTGATCATGCCTTCACCTCTCATTCAAATAATAATAATGCAACATGGTAATCAAACACTACCAAATCAAGAAATGCATGCAATTATCAATTGTAACGCTGACCTGGTATCCACGGGGCGTCACCCAGTCTGGACTGCTGCACTCTTGGACCTTTTCCCTTTGACCCTCGTGTGGCTGAAGACCAGCTCTGAAATACAGGAGTAAAACTTAGCTTGATTGTCTCTGGTGGCCCAAGACCCACTTCCTTTCCGGACCCAAGAACCCCCTTGGTGCTTTTCTCACCTTGCTTCTTGATTTGGAGCGCTCTCTCCGATCAGAGGCGCGTTGGGTTAGGTGTCGCTGCCTAGTTACTTCACTGGAGCAACACTACGGGTCCAGGCCAGCTGCGACTCTGTTTCTTCAGGTAAGTCTGTCTTGTGAATGTGTTCTTGTTTTGTAATTGTCCCTTCTCTCCTTTCCTTAAATGGTAGGTGTGGATGCTGTTCTTGTTTTGTAATTGTCCCCTTCTCTCTCTTCCTTATATTGTAGGTGTGGATGCTGTTCTTATGATGTTGCGCATGTTTGTGCACAAGATGGTAAGTTAGCGCAAAGAGTGGCACTATGTGCTTCTTTGTGCTAACCTTTTTGTCTTTCGGCAGGTAGCAATGCTGTTCGGAATGCGTGTGCCGAGCAGATGAAGAGTGGTAAGTAGAAAAGAGTGGACCACTTGCTGGTACTCTCGATTCAGGCCCGGACCTTCCACTCAATGCAGGTAAAAGATGTTTTCAGAATGTCCAAGTAAACGCTTACTAAATTGCTTTTCTCTGTCTTTTCCTTTCCAGAGTAGCAGCTTTCTGATGGACGAGATCCGCAGAGATGTTGTCTGTTCAGGATCCTTGAGCGGAATGCTGGGGCTGCTCCCAGGAGGTAAGCGAACTCTAATGATGTCTCCTTTTGTTCTCGCAGGTGATCATGGCCGTCTTGTGGATAAAGATGCTAGCTGACCGCGGTGAACATCACGCTGCCACAGGCAGAGCAACACGAAGCGTGTGCTGGAGTCTGGCCGTGGCTTATATAGCCTGCTGGTATCCCAGGTATCCCTGGGCCTGCCACACCCAAAATGCTAGACCGCATGGTTCAGTTCAGGAACGGAGCCATGTGGAAGCTTCCATGTTGTTGCGCAATGCCCTATGGGCCCAGATTACTGCCTTATCACATGAGGCTGGCGCCAAAGGCGCCAGGACTGACTCCAAGTGAGTCTGGGAGCAAATGTTAAGGCCCCTGAGGCCTTGATGGGGGTACTAGATGCCGCCCATCTGGTTAGTATGTTCAGGCCAGGGGCTGTGGTCGTGACATCAATCTCTATTGGAACATCAAAGCTAAAGACAGAGAGTCTTTTTTTAACAGTGTCATGGAGTACATTGAGAACATAAGGGCTGAATTTGAAAACATATAGCTCTTCGTGTGTGGAGACCTAACATAGATAGTTGCAATATTGTAAAAATAAAAGAACAACCGTACAACATCTGCAACAAGCAATCTAGAACTAAGAAATGGCTAGACAAAATCAAAATTAGAGACCTACACATGGCAAATGGACACGTAAAAGGTGATAAAAGTGGTGCCAAAACCTGGACATCTATCAATGCAAGTGCCACCCTTGTTTTTTTTTCGTTGATGCTCTAACTTTCGAAATAATCTCTTTAACGGTCCTAGAAACAACAAATAGTGACCCTAGGCCTTTAATTTTAACCTTTAAAGAATTTACACAGCCGGAAAAGGAGTCAAAAGCCAATATACTGTGGCCATATAACATCAATATAAACAACAGCCAGAACAGATTGCGCATAATTCCAGAAACATTTGCAGCCTTAACATCGGCTGTAAAAGCATGGCAGCACAGGCTGGCACTAGATGCCGAATATGAATCTTGCCTAGCAGCATTTACAGAAACAAAAACGGGCAAATCTAAAGTAAAAATTACAAGACTACACAAGCATGACCCATAAATTGAAAAAAAAGAAAAAACATCTAGCAAGCGCAATAAGGAAACTGAAAGGAGAAACTCCAACTGTGACAATAAAAAAAAGGAGCTAAAAACCAACTATCGAAACTGGGTGAAATCTCACAGAGCAACCCTATATCAAGGGGATTCAGAAAGCATGCTAATGGCCATAACCAACAAAAATTCACAGTTCTTTTGGTCTTTGATAAATAAAAAATTGAACGCTCAATGTGCATCCCTATTAAATCCCATACCAGAAAGTCTCTGGTGACCACTTTGAAAAAAATCAAGACCAAACAGAGGCGATAAAATAAAAAGCGACTAACGTGAAAACACTAAATCTTGGTCCATAAATTTCAATATAAACGAAATAAAACCCTTGATTAATAAATCAAGTATGTCCATGGCCCCTGGACCAGAAAGCCTATATAACATCATACTAAAGTAGGCCCTAGACCTATGGACAGAGTTCAGCTTTGAGTTATTCTCCAGAATTAATTACCATTCCAAAATACTGGCTTCATGGAACAAAGAAGTAGTAATACCGATCTTTAAGAGAGGGGACAGAACAAAACTGGAAGACCAACATCCCATCTCGCTACTCGACGTTCTCGGAAAACTGTACGCAGGAATACTAGTAAAACGCCTAAAAGAATGGCTAATAACAAGGGGTAACATCGACCAAAGGCAAGCCAGGTTCGTGGAGAGAGTAGATTGTAGTCTAAATCTACTAGTCATCAACTTGCTAAAAATAAAAACATCAAATGAATACCAAAAACTCTTTGTGGCGTGTATCGACATGGCCTCTGCCTTTGATAGAGTTGACAGAAACATCTTATGGGACAAACTAAGACAAAAGGGCTGCCCAAAAGATCTTTTAGAGGCCATGTTAGCATTGCATAGTAACACCACATTACAAGTGCGTCTGGACAAGAATGGAAGCCTAACACAAGGGGTGCCCTTTGGCATCTGTGTTGTATAACTTTTTCATACTAGATATGAAAGGAAAATTTGAAACAGATCTGTTCACCGTGTATAGGAGGGCACCCTATTGGACACCTCCTCTAAGTGGATGATTCGATTCTCCTAGACACTACGCCAGTGGGCTTGCAATGAAAGCTAAATACATTACAGCGATATATGGAAGAAAACAAACAGCAAATAAACACAGAAAAATCTGAAATCTTAATAATTAAAAAGCCTCAAGAAAAAATAGAAATAAACCTTCAGATGGTGTCTTGGAAATAACCCAATACCAATAACCAAAGCAACCAAATACTTAGGTGCTATCATCAGCGCAGACAGGGGTGACAAGCCGTGGATCTAACATCTCCAACTGAAAATAGATCAAATGATCGCACAAGCATTAATTGTCACGAGAAAATTTGGAAAATTCTCGTTCCAACCACTTATAGAATTTTACAAACTAAAAGTGGTGACTGTGATTGTGTACGCTGGTGAGACCGGTTTGGGTATACCATGGAAAACATGGGACAGACTGGAAGGTAGATTCTAGAGGCAAATTTTAAGAATACAAACATCACTTCCGATGGGCGTGCTGCGTCACAAGCTGGGCTTACATTCATTACATGTACATATAATATGGAAAACTCTAGCCACCTACAGAAAATTGAGTTGGTGGATTGTCCACCTCAGTATAACATACTCAAGACTGAATATGAGAAAATAGCTTTCTGGTCGACAAAATTGTGGAAAGAAAAAATGCAGGGCAATCCTCAATGCACTGAATGTAAACCCAGAGGTCTTACGTGACTATCCGAAACTGACAAAAGTCTTGCTTTTATCTTTAGATTGGGCAGAGACAGAAGCCAAACGTTCCAACTCAAAGCTGCACACTCTCACAACTATAGATTAACTGGTTGTTCGGGAGTTACACCAAAGTACTTAACAAAATCTGCCAACCCAAACCATAGAGATATGATCATGCAGTTCAGATTGAACATCTTGAGAACCAAACAAAACCTAATGAGATATCGAATTACAACTGACCGTAAATGTAAACAAGATGAAGAATCCCTTCAATACCTAGTAATGTTTTGTAAGATGTTAAAATCGGAAAGAACAAGGATTCTACATAATTCACTAGCGCCTACCTGGTGCCTCAACCCAGACTTATGGAGGGAAGCCCTATATCAACATCTCTGGGGACCTTTTTGCAAGTAATGCTAGAGAGATTGACAAACAACATTTAATTGAATACATGACCAAAAATGGATGATAAGTAATAAAAAGGACTTTTAAATACTCACAGGATTAAAGTATAGCCAAGACCACAACGTCAATGATAATAAGACACATGAGAAGATTATTAATGAAAAGACTTTTATGAAATTTTAAAGGTGGACTAGAATATAATGGGCACGTTGTACTTGGCTTAAGTAGGGGAGAGATTAAGCGAAGCAAACGTTTGTATTTTAAACTGAATGCTTAAATAAAAAAATAAAAAATCCTTAATAAGCATACTGAAGCGCCTCTGGTTAAGCACTTTTTGTAGACTAACCATACGGTGGATGACATTACTTGGTTAGTGTTGCACACTCTTAAATCAGATCTCAATGACTTCTCTATGAATAATCATCTGTTCAAACTAGAATGGATGTGGATATTACATTTGTCCACACACATCAGTGGCTTCAGTTAAGACATCCACTGACTAGCACTAATAAACTGACAGCTCTCTGATTTACGGATCAGGCACATTCTAGGGACCATAGTGAGCCAACATGGGTTCTAGTTCTCCCGTTGGCGCTGGGTCTCATAATTTGTTTAATTTAGCTATGTTAATGGTAATGTTAAAGGATATTTGTACCGTGCACTATCACAACATCCCCTGGCGCTCTGAAAAAGGGAGAAAAGGATAGGGGGGGTAAGTTAGCTGGAAAAGCGCAAGAGAGCAGTGATGTGCTGTTGGCGACCTCGGCCCGGTGGGTCCGTTAGCTGGGCTTGGGGTGTTTTACGGTTGGTAGTCGTCGTGTGCTGTTGTTCGAGTCTATGTGTGATTTGTTTTGTTGTTGCAGTGTGGTGAGGTTTGTGCGGATTGTTGTGTTGTAGGTTTGTGGTTGTGTTTGGTTAGAGTTTGAGAGGTGTATGCAGAGGGGTGAAATTGTTAGTGGGCTGGTTAATTGGCATTGCTGTCTGGAGGTGAGGCGCTGAGTTTCCCGGTTCTCTCCAGATGGGGTGCGGGAGCATCTCTGCGTCTTCTGACCTGATCTGGGCTGTCAGATATTCAGTGCCTTTCACACATAGCATCCACTCACATTCATAACCCCCCCCAAGTTTGCTTTCGGCCACCTAGTTGACACCTGTCTGTATGCGGGGCAGGCAGGCGTTTGTGCGCCCCTTACAGTGTGGCCCAGAGAGGATTCCCCATCCAGTCAGTGCACGGTAGTGCCTAACCAAGGCTACTCCACCCATATGTGGCGGGTGGTTGGCAATCGGCATCTTATTAATTTATTTCTCATTTATTATGTTTTTTATTCTTTTCTGGCTATCGCTCCCATCCCCTTCAAAACGTGGTGCATGCCTTCGCTTGTAACTACATCCAGGGGCAGCATCCGCTTTCATTCACAACTCCATACGGTCAGTGCCGTGCCGGTGTCCACAACGTAGTTCAAGTGTGGTAAGTGCTAACATTCACACAACTCTATGCAAGTATGATAGTTGGTAGCCATTATGGGGTGGGTGAGGTTGTTGGCAGAGGGTTGGCTAGGGATGGTGATTCCTGTCTTCAAGGGTGTCGCTTGTGTCCTATTCGACTTAGCATTGTCTCTCTAGTAGTAAGAGTTTCTCTGGTCGGTTCTGGGTGTTGTCAGTGTCATTCTAAATTTAGTAATCCTTTTTCTTTGTGTTTCCTGTTCGGTTGGTCCGTTTTTTTTTTTTAGTCTGTGGTGTTGAAGAGCCAGGTTTTTAGTAATTTTCTGAATTGTAGGTGATCTTTGGTGTTCCTTTTTCTTTTGGGATGTTGTTCCAAGTTTTTGCAGCTAAGTGGGAGAAGGAGGAGCCCCCAAGTTATTTGTTAAGCTATGGTTTTTGTTTCAGGTGGATTTCATTGCCTGATCTGAGGAGTCTCGTTGGCTTATAGATTATCATTTTCTTTTGTAGGAATTCAGCTCCTTGTCTGCTGATTGCCCTGTGCGTTATGCACATTGTTTTGAAGGTGATGCACTGTTTTATGACAGTCTATGCTTTCCAGCGCCACCATTGGCAACTGCATTATGTGGCCATAACACTCAGAGCTTTTAGGCGTGTGTGTGTTATACACAATACATACACACCTGAAACTCTGGGTACACCCACAGTTTTGAGGGCTAGCCGGTACCATACCTGAAGGGACTAGTTCTGCAAACAGGTAACAAAAAGGTTCTCACAATGTTTTCACCAACACTGTAGTTAAACAACCCCAGGCACCGCCCACATAGCGGGTGCCTATACTTGCATTTAACATTGTGTGGTTTCAGATATGATGTATCTTTGCAGTGTGGATTGTACCCAACATGCTGTAGCCTAGTCTTATGCTTGTAACTCTTGGAGTGAGGCCCCTAACTTGTCCACAGCTGTAATAGTCACCCAACACCACCAATGAAAGGTCTGCGCTACAACAGGTAAGAAAAGGTTCATGCAAAAGCCTCTCTAAATACTGGAGCTATAAATCCTGTGGTCGCAATTAAACAGCACAAACGCAACAATGCACTAAATATTGTGCAGTTTCAGATACAGCGTTTGTTTGTAATGTTGACATTACACTTCACGTCGCAGCACATTGGGTAAACCTTAATCTACCTGGCTTGTTGGTGGTGCTTGCTTTTTTTTAACTCATTCCTTTGGAGTTGTAAACTTTACTTTAGAAACATGTCTTAGATACTGCTTTACTTCTAGGCAGTGGCAACGTATGATACATGCACATTCATGCACATGAACATGCCTGAACATGCAAAGATATGACAATGGTTCTGCGATGGACCACCCTACTCTGATCACAGGATGAGGGCCACACACTGGCTCCAGCACTGTGGTGTACCATTTTTGAATGGAGTAGCATAAACTACTGTCAGTGCCTTTACACCATACACTTACTTAATTAAATGCATTGACAAACTTTTGGAAGCAAAGAGAAATACTGATTGATTGATTTCTGTATTATAGATTTCCCCCTAGTTCAAGCACCTATACAGAAGCCAAGTAAGCCCTGAGGAAGGCTAAAGCCACAAACAATTGGTATCTGAATCTCAAGTTGATGTTTGTTTTATGCAAAAAATATATAAAGTGTTTGATCACCTGTTTTTATTGCGGCTGAATGATCTTTGTGTAGTTGGGCTGTTAAAAAAGATTTTAGAGTACTGAGATGAACTACGGATTCTTGTTGTCAATATCTCAATCAGAAATAGACTAATAGCCTCTAGTCTTAAACATTCCTCATTCTTTCATTGTGATTTAAGACACTTTGGTAGAGGGTTCACTTTGTGGTGTTGTAAACATTGTCATTTTCTAGGGGGATTGGCAAACTGGATGCATTTGTTGAATTGGAATAAAATGTTTGTTTTTCTTTCCAATGGTGTACTAGTCCTAGATTATTCCACTGTGTTTGAACATAATGGAACATGCAGGGTTCCCTATCTGTAGATATAATTGTTCCATGACCCAATGGATTCTTGATTTACATGATAGCAGGGATCGCTCTCTATATATGCTTGGAGGTTCCTCCATTAGACAGGTGCAAGGGATTATATTCAAGAATGTTTGATATCCCCAGGAAATACCAGGCTGGCCTGAGGCTAGTGTTGGTCCTATTGTATTTCAACCTATCCTTACCACCAGAAAGATTCAGGATGTTGACAGCTGCCCAGATTGCAGAGCCTCTCTGTGTACAGGACTGGCTGTGTGCCTTAGGTAACGGATGCTTACCTACATGTATCAATTTGGCATCCCCACTGTCAAATCCTCAGATTCTCAGTAATGGGGAAACATTTCCAACACAGAGTTCTTCCATTTGGGCTCATTGCTGCAGCAAAAGTATGCACACAAATAATGAATGCAGTGGCTAGCTCATTCTGCATGTATACCTCTATTTAAACAACTGGCTGATCAGACCAGAGTCCGCAGGAGAAACATTGCAAGTACATCAGGGGCTGATGAATATTCTGTTCAAGCTGCGGTTCTCGATCAATGCAAAAAAAGTGAGAATTCATTCCGACCCAGAAGATTAAATTCATAGGTTTTCAGTGGGACACTGTTCATGCCAAGATATTTCGAACACCAGCCAGACCAAGGGATATTTTAACAGGAGTGACGCATTGCTTATCATAAATCCACAAGTCAGTGTTGTGGTACCATCGTCTGCTGGGCCTGCTGATGACTTGTAGTCTAGCTGTGTCTCTAGTAAGGCACAGGATGAGAAAGATACAGCTTCATTTGGCAGCTTCCTGGGATCAGGAGACAGGTTCTCAAGCGGACAATGTGTCAATCCCAAAATCACCTCAACAGGATCTCCTTTGTTGCAGAGCAGAGGAGACCTTGATGAATGGGGCTCTTTTACATCCGATGCCCCACACTATGGTGATCACAACAGAGACACAGTTGAAAGGCTGGGGAGCGACGTTGGGAGTGCATAAAACACACAGACTGTGGTCTGCCAGGGGCAGAGAGAGGCACACAAACTATGTAGAGTTGCAGGCTATATTCCCGGCACTGAGGTAATGTCTTCCCTTAGTAAAGAAGTCAGTAGTACTAGTTTTAACAGACAGTACAGTGTCAATGTTCTATCTCAACAAACAGGGCGGAACCAGGTCAGCAGACTTGTGCACCTTAGCCCTCCAGATTTGGGAAAGAGCAGTTCAACAAAACATATGCCTGCAAGAATCCCACTCACCGGGACAGAACAATACCGAAGCGGACATAATCAGCAGGCTCAGAGTGAGCTCATACGAATAGGAGATCTCTTCAGGGATTGCTCAAGAGTTGTTCAGTCTCTTGGATCTCCCGGAGATAGATCTGTGTACGATTTCTTTTTTTTAAATATAAATCTTTATAAAGCCCCTCTATTTCAGGGGCCTCCGAGCGCTATTACACAGACAGAAATGGAAGAAAAAGAGAAGAGGGAACCCTTAACCTGCTATTTTATCAAGTAGAAAGGTTTTTAGATTTTTGTTTTATCTCAGAGTGCAAGACAGGCCCTGCACAGCATTTGGTTAGACCATTCCAGGCTTTGGGTGCCCAGACATCAAAACATGTAGCCCCGATGAGCACCAACTCCAAATGCAAGAAATTCTCTTCATGGAAGCGCTGTGGCGAGAACTCGGAATGCAACGCGTTCCAGATAGACAAGTCATAAATTAGGTGTTATGCCTTTCTGCTGACGCTGTTAAACCTCAGAGTGTTAAGCCAGTACAGAATATCCAGAAATTAAAGCTTTATACTAATAGCACTGGTTTGGCCCTCCATAGCGTGGTTTTACGATCTGTCTTGGATGAAATACCAGTGCCCCCTGGGGCTGGCGACAGAATGATGGTATCTCAACAGGGCGATGCAGTGTTGCATCTGAACCCACAGGCAATGTCGTTAGGGCCTGGTTCCTGAAATACTAACGTTGGAACACCTTAAGCTTTAAGCAGGCAATTTGAACATAATTCAAAGGGCTAGAAAAGAAAAGATTCCACCAAAGCCCCATATAGAAGCACCAGATATTGCCATTAGGATGATCAGAAAGGGTTTTATCCATTGGCTTGCACACTTGATGATGTACTATAATTATCTGCTTATATAGGCCACTCATGCGTGCAGGTAGACACTTGTAGGACGTACATAGCAGCCACAGGCAAATATAGGAATTCAGAGCAAATTATGTTTTCCTCATCAAACCCAGTAGTCAAAAGGCATCTGGCGGGTCTTTCAAGGATGTTTCCACCAATCTTAAGACCACGGCTTACATGGGATCTCAATGTAGTGCTGCCAGTGATAGTGCATAAGCCCTTTCAGCCTATAGCCCCTGCAGATATCAAAACGGTCACATTAAAGACAACCTTATTGGTTGCCTTAACTTCAGTGAAAAGGATTAGTGAAATCCAATCACTTGCACCATCAGAACCTTATTCAGGGCCTTTCACATCTTTGCTGCTCTGTATTCCCCAACCTTCCTTATCTCTTCCTGATTAAATTCCTTTATATGTGCTTCATTTGCCCTTCTCTTGACTAAGGCTTTGGCCAGGTCTCTATTGAGGGCTTCAGCTTTCTTCCTTCGAATAGGCCTTCTGGTCACCACCACCAAATCTCCTCTCTTCCTCTCCTCTATGGAGCTCACAGTCAGATTAGTAATCATCCTCTATTCTCCAGCAATCACTACAACTCACCTTCTTTATACCAAAAAACTCACTTTCACTCTTGCAGTGGGAGCTGGCTCTTAAATAGTGCTAGGAATGAATAGCTTCTTTCTGCTTAGCCGAGGGGTCACATTTCCCCTCTGGGCAAGCTCAGAGGCAGGTATTTCTGTAGCGCAGAGTTCATATCTTTAGATGGAGCAGCCGCCATCTTGGATCCCACTTTAGTCTGTGTTTGTTGTTGGCTGGGAAGGAGATGTTGGTTAGTTCCCTATCTCAGGCTCGAGAGTTTACCACCTCTGAATTTTGTTTTGGTGACATCCTATGTCAAACAGGACAGGGTGTGTACTGAGCCTTCCTCCTGAAGGTGGGGAGGGTTGGAAAATGCTTTTTCATTGTTAGGTGATGTGCTGGTGTTGTCCTTCCCCTTGCTTTTAATGGTATCTGCAGGTGTTTCTATCTCACTGGCAATTTATAGGAGGACGGGTGTTATCTTCTCTCTAGTGTTTCTGTAAGTGGAGGAAGTGGACCTCTGTTTGTGGCCAGAATTCATGGTGCCACTCTGGACATTCAATGAGCGAGTGGTGCATTTTCCCCCAGACTGCCTTCATTTCAGGGGTGAGAAACTCCTGTGGGTTACCCCAGTCTTCCCCATTATCTTCCCGACTCCAAATCTATAGGTGCGTTTTGCTCATCTGGATGGGTTTTGGGAGATGGGGTGTTGGTTTG
The DNA here is from genome assembly GCF_040938575.1 of Ambystoma mexicanum. NCBI lineage: Eukaryota > Metazoa > Chordata > Amphibia > Caudata > Ambystomatidae > Ambystoma > Ambystoma mexicanum. Next base: position 1,186,458,022 of record NC_090928.1, on the reverse strand, counting down.
TTGACAGGGTTTGGGTGGTCTGGCTCAGGAGCATATTATCCAGCATCTTCCGTGGCCTAGGTGAATCAGTCTTCTGTATGGACTATCCCACCCCAGGTCTATAATTCCACTTCCTGGATCAAATCTGGGTTTTGTTTTTGTTCATGAGGTGAATTGTGGGACATAGAGTTTTTGCTGGTTTGATTTTTTTAAAGGGATTGGTCTACGCCCAGGGACAAGCCTTCACTGCATGGAACTGTTGTTCTGGACCTGGGGATACCATACACAGGCCAATGTGGTGAAGTCAATGGGTTTGACTTTACAACAGCACGCAGACATTTTCTTGGCCTATGCAAACGGATGTTGGACTTTCCAGTGAGAGACACCATACTGTCATTCTCCCCTCAGAACATAAGGGATTTAAATCTATTTTGTTAATTAAGAGGCATAAAGTAATCAGGGTGGTGTAAAACTACAACTCACAATGATCAATATCATACTGAACAATGAGAAAGGAAGGGACAGTTGTCTGATCAATCCATAAGAAAGATGTCATAACCTACGAAGGAAACTTAGAATTGTGTTCACCAGGTGGTAAGCCATTATGAAATTTGATTGCTACTTATTTTGAGCTAAAACCCTGGGGGAGTGGTAGAAGAATAGCTAGCAAGCAGGTCATTTGTTTGGAAATGTGTCGTTGTTCATATGTCATGATAAGCACAATAAACAGATTTTTTTTAAAGGTGCTCAAACAAAAGCTAAAATCTGTAAATCACCGGTGGTTGCGTCCTAATCTTCATACCACTTTAGTGGCCATAAGAGACATGCAAAAACATTGGTCAAATAACAAAAAACCTGAAAAGGAAAAATATTTTCAAGATTTTAGCAAACAATACAAGTCTGTGTCATTGAGGCAAAGAATCTGTTCTTTGTAAAATATATCAGAGATGTAGCTAACTTCCATAAACACATTTTTCAAACTCTTAAAATACTGCAAAATAAACAATCTTGATTAAGCCAAACACTATTGATTGACTCCATACTATATATACATTTCTTGGTGACAGAATGAAAACAGTTTCTCAAAGTAGTCAAGGTATAAATGACCTTCATAACCCAATGTCAAATTCATATCTTGAACCTGATGGTGAGCTGTCTACACATGACCTAGCCTTGACCTTCCATCGGTTCTCCATCAGGAATATTACAACTATTATTGAAAAATGAAATGCCACTTCATTCTTGGCAACCCTTATAAAATATTGCAATGAAGACTTACTCCCTTTTATTACATCCTTCACTAATGACCCGCTGGCACAGGCACTGCTCCTTAGAATGTAACGATTTCATGGATTTTTTAATCCCTTCTTGGATCCCAATCTACCTATGAACTACAGACCTATTGCCAACAAGTCATTGTTGATTAAACTATTGGAAAAGGTAGTGACTATAATTCTTCAGACGTTCTTGAGAGCTATGCATTTGAGCTTTCGCATAGGTGGCACACAGAGACGACTTTTGTAGATACACGTAGATACACGTTAAGATCTCTTGTGGCACAATGATAAACATCAAGATTTCCTCTTCAATATATTGGACAGATCAGCAGTGTTTGACAACCCATACCATGGGAACTCTCCCCATGTATGCTGCTCCTTTGCATGTGTGTCAAATGTTGCTGTGAAATGGTTTAAATACTTCCTCTCAAATTGTCTAAATTGTGTGAGTTTTTCCAGTTTGGAGGAAAGGTCTTCGCTCATGCAGTGCAAGGTTATCGGGGACAGCATTGCCCCACAGCTATTTGATGTATATTTGAAGGCCTTTTATAAATTACTCCACGGATTAAAAGTGGGTTACTGCTAATATGCTGATAATGTTTTGTTATTCTTCAAGAAGTCTAGGCAAGTGGACCACAACAACAACACACTTAGGGCCTCATTACGACCCAGGCGCTAATGGGTTAACAGCGCCGTAAAAGGCTGCGGCGCCGTTAACCTATTAGCGCCTAATTACGAGGTCCCTTTGCGGGACCCGACCTTAACGGCTGTTTTTACCAGCCGTTAAAGTAGGGACTCGCAAAGGGACCTTGGTGCTAAGTACGGTGCCGCAATTTGCGGCACCGTACTTAGCGCCTTCCCCATTCCCATTGAGCCCTATGGGGCAAAAATGGGAATGGAGAAGGGCCATGGCGGCATGGGGAATTACCGCCCCGCCAACCTCGGAATGGGGTGGTAATTCCCCATTCCGCCATGGCGGACAACGGCATGGACCATGGTGCTAATAGCACCATGGTCCTCCGCCTGGGTCGTAATGAGGCCCATTGTATATTATATTGTATTCCCACTTGATCATGAATGTCATGGTAAGCTACTTAGGGCCTCAACATGAGTAGGGCGGTAAGCCATAAAAGCGGCAGGAAACAGAATGTGCACTGCAAATATCACCAGATCATGAGCTGGTGCAACTACCTCGGACTCCAAAACAGCCGCCGCAATCACAGCCAGGACGATTACTGCTGGCGCTATTACAGCCGGCGGAATCAGCGCTGATACCATGAAGTCTAATCACTCTGCTTCACAAGTCCCTGTATGGTGCTATTAGCACCAGCCTCCAGGTGGTGGTAAATGACCACAGGTGGCAGAAATGAAGTCACAGGTGCTCCTAATCCACTCCAGAGGCCTAAATAAGGCAGACGCCCACCCCAAACACAGTTATAACCAAATGCTGCCACTAGCCATTGCAGGATGGGACATGCAGCAGCTCATGCTGAGCCTGGAACTACAAAGGCAGGACAACCAGCCCAGGGCACAGGGTGTACAGGCGAGGAGGAGGAGGCAAGTCCAAGCAAGGCGTGTACCAATCCCCAGGGTCAGGCCCTCTGACTGAGCTGCTCAACACAATCCAGGACGACATAGTGAGCAGGATCAATATCCAGACAGTTTTGCCCCCACTGCTGAAGTTAGTGTCTGTCTTACAATTCATAGGAACAGGCACCTTCCAGCACTTCGTGTCCATGATACACTGAATGGCACAGCCGACATTCTGTGCAGTCCAAGCCCAGGTGCTGGATGCTCTCCTGTGTCATGTGTCACGCCACATCTCACTGCCCGCCACCCCAGCACAGGTGCATGCCCCGAAAGTACAGTTCTTGCCCAAATGCCAAATGTAATAGCAGCCTTGGACTGTAACCATGTGGCTTTGGTGGCCGCCCAGGCCCATGAAGCAGTGTACTGCAACCGTAAGCATTACCACTCCTTCAATGTGCAGGTGATCTGCAGTCCCAATCTGTACATCACTCACTGTTGTTCCCGCAACCCTGGTTCTACCCATGATGCAATGGTCCCAAGGAACAGTACACTCCCTGGATACAGGGAGCGGCACAGAGGAGAACGGACCTGGATAGTGGGTGAGTAAATTGCCAGCACACATGCGCTGTTATGCACCTGACCACATTGGCGGGGCGGGGGGGTCATGTGCAATACACCACAAAGCATGCTATGACAGGCGAATGTGAAGGTTGGGCCTGCCCACCACCCACACCAACGTTACAGTCCACCCCACGGAACATGCACACATCGGACATACCCGGATGGAAGAGCAGATGTACACATAGAGTAGCAACTCCAAACAGATAGATGATTGCAGGTACCACAATGCGACATGCATAATCACAAATCAATGTAAAACTAAGTGTCACATCACATCACACAACTTCAACCCTGCCAGTACCACATCCAAGTATCCATGTGCACTCGGCCCGCAATGCAGACCCTCTGGCCCCAGAAGCCCATGAAGGTCCAATAGGAAACACATCAGGCACCAGAGCAATACAATGCCACCAGACAGCCTTCATGTTGGCTTGACATAGCACCGACAGACACATGCATCCGCTGCAAGAAAATAGGGTGCATGATAAGAAAATAGAATGCTTAAAGCGAGTGACACAACATGCATTATCATCGAAAAGACAATGCTACGCAGTGAAGCCCCATATGCATTCACATGAAGTTCATTGCCCTGATGCCATCTAAGGCCACCCACACACATTACACAGTGACTAATGGCTGTGTCTCTCCCAATGCAGGTGACTCAGGATACCTGCAGCTGTCCTGGCTAATGACACCTGTGCGTGATCCACAAGGTGACAACACAGTTCACAATGTCTCAGGCTTTCCTTCCCCAAGACTTCAACTCTTCCAGCTTGCAAACTCACAATCAGTCCAAGTTTCTTAATTCTCAATACCAGTTCCAGGTCAACTTCATAATCCTTCAGATTCATTTGATAAAGATTGCTATATTTCTCCTTCATTTCATCAATCTTATTCATAAAATGAGATTCTTTATCTTTGCTTGGCTTTTCCAGACAGGGTATCCTCGGTCTAGGCGCAGTTGTCAGACCGCATGGTCCATTCATTACAGGTCACTCAACCAATAACCCTAGGCTTCTTGCCCACAAAGGTTTCTCTTTCACTGCACCTGTGTTTTTGTTTGCATTCACTCTGGATTCTCCTTGCCAGTCTTTTGGCTTTGCCACATTGTGTTCTTCTACACAACTCACTCCATTGTGCTCACTCTCTTCCACCACCTTGCTTTCACCACCTTGCTTTCACAATCTTCATAAGTGCTTATCACTTGCTTTTCACTTTATTCTTAATGATTCATACTTTGCCTTTACGTGTTCATTATGTGTGTTTCTTACTTTCTTTCATTTCATTCTTAGGCTTATGAAAGCTTTTCTTTAGTTCGGCATTCAATAATGCTTGCTTTCTATGCATGTTCCTTTTCTTTTATTTCAGCGCTTGCTCATGGTGTTCAAAAGCCCCTCACTTTGGGTTCACCATTACTTGCACTCTTATTTCAGTTCCTCTGACATTACCATATGCTCCAGCTGTAGCACCAGGAGTGCACCGGTAAGAGTGTTCCCTTCAGTGCACTCACCGGTCCTCAGCGGCTCCTACGAGCACCTTCTCTCTTGGTTCTCCTGACCTTGCATGGCACCGCTCACACTTTCCTGGAGCTCTTTGAGCAGCACTTACCTTATGCGAATCTCGCAGTGGTTTGCTGGTAGTTCCCCTCCTCACTCACAGATGCTACCGGTGGCCTGCAGCAATTAGGAGTCTTCCGTTCCCCACATCTCTGGCTGTGGGCACCCGGCAGAGGAGACTCAGGCACCTTCGGCCCTCTCACGGCCCGCTCGGGCCTAGGCATCATGGTCTCTCCTCTGAAAATCGTCAGCATTCTGACCTCCAGGCAGGACTCTCCTTGGCAGCCCTTTTCTGGGTAGGAATTCTCTCCTCGCAGGCCCGTCTCTCCCAGCACAGCTTCTTTCCTGCTAGTTTCCCCTTCCTTGCTGGAGGGTCCACCTTTTATGCACCTATGACCTATTAACAAGTTGCATGTGCAAGCCCTTCAGTTGAATTGCCTGACCACAATTACTTAGGTTCTCTGAGCATGCCTGACCCTTGCAATAGATCCAGGCCTCTTCCTCGTCACAGTACCAGGGTGGTGTAACTGGATTATGTGTTTTACATCCGTAAAGACCCTAGGAGTTTACTTAGACTCCACACTCTCTATGACAAGACAAGTCAACACCATCTCATCCGCATCCGCGCTCACCACCAAACACATATATGCAATAAAACCCTACCTTACATCTCCCAACTGCCTCTCTATTGCCAGAGCCACAGTAGGAGCCAGACTCAACTACTGTAACGTCCTCTTAGCTGGCACGTCTACCAAAAACCTAAACAGGCTCCAAGTAGTGCAAAACAACGCTCTCCGTGCCGCACTCCACATCTCCAAATTTGACCATATTTCTCAGGCCAGAAGAAATGCACATTGGCTCCCAGTCAAAGAAAGAATCAATTTCAAAATACTCACCATCACTCATAAATGCATCAATCGCAATGCACCATCCGACTTATCTGAAACCATAACTAAGAAATCCTCCCCCCGCCCCAAAAGCCACCATGCTAACCAGCTACAAATACCCATTATAAGAAGAGCCAAAGCCGGCGGCATTGGCTTCACCCACATAGCACCTAAGCTTTGGAAAGCCCTGCCCAACTCTCTTAGAGAAGAACCTTCACTATACTCCTTTCGAAAATCCTTTAAACCTCACTATTCACATAACCCATGAATACTGAAATTGTACTGCAATGATTAAGTTTGTAATGCCAATATAAGTAACCTTTTAATCCCTGCATTATATATGCCTTTGCATCCACTATGCTTTCTCTGTAACCAGCTTTATGTTAACCTGTAACAGTGCCACTATGCCCTCTGGGGTGATGCGCGCGTCAAAGATCTGAATAAATAAATAAATAAATGTGTGTACATCTGCTACTCGCCTCTTACTTCTCCCAGTACTAAAGAGGTGTGACTGGGGGAACTAGGCACAATTCTTGGTTGTTCTTTTAGTATTTTGGCTTGATGTTTCTGGGAAACACTTTTAGAGGTTGGATATGTTTTTACCTGTCCTGAATAAGGAAACATCCCCCTACTCAACCTCTTCCTAGTGTCAATACGTTAATGGCATTTTCCAGGTAAACCTTGACAGGAAGAAAAGGGAAAAGGATGACAATATCCCATAAATGCTGCTGGGACTGAAGGTTTATCATGAAATGGAAATGGGGGATACCGCATCTCACCCAAGGACATCTCCCATCTCATCTAGAGTTTTTTACCGCAAATTGTTTAAACGCAAAAACCCATCACATTTTTGTACAATTATTTTACAAGCCCCCATACCCTTTAATGTTTGACCTATTCCCAAACACACGCAACACATATATAAAATTTTCAAAACCCACCCCCCCCAGAAAATATGATGTTTTTTTTTCATTAAAAATTTCACGGTACAAAATCCCTCGAAAAAAAAGTCCTGTGATGAAAGGACGTTGTACCGCATATCCAGCCCCTGGGTCGGGATCCGAAAGTAATGGCCCTTCCCATGCCAACTGAGCAGAGAATATCTTGGAGAAGGAAGTGAGGACACCCTCAGGTTCCTCACAGAGTGTAGTGATGTTGAATTTGAAGGAACTTTGTGATGATGGGGAGGGTTAGAACACCCGTAATGAATGACAAATGGGCTATCCTCTGGGACAGACCCAAGTAATTGGTCTACGTATGAAAAGAGAAGAGATTGGGTCGCAAAATGGGCATAATAGTGAAATAACGAGAGGAGTGAGGGAAGAAGTTGGACAGAGACGTGTTCAAAATCAAGACAGAGGGAAGTCAAAGGGAGGAAAGAAGGCTCATGGTGTGTTCTTGTTGATCTTGAGCCAAACACCAACACCTTTTTTAAAGAGTCAAAGGAAGTAAGAAAAGGTGGCAAAGTCAGCATGGGGTGCAGCAGGAGTTGCACCGTCATGGTGGGGGATCCATGTTTCAGTAACAGCCATTGCAGAGAGTTTACAGTGATGTGAGTCAAAGTTGTCTGTGATGAAGGAAGTTTTATTGCAGAAAGATTGGACATTCTAGAGACTCAGGTTGAGGTTGATGGGCATTGCAGAGGTGAAGGGGTGTGTTTGGAAGTGATTGAGGGAAAAAGAGCAGGATATATGTGGATGGAATGGGTAGTGTGTGTTAGAGAGGCTGACCTGTGTGCTTAAATATTGAAGTGCGAAGAATCATAATGGGGAGCAAGATGTGTGGGGGGATGCAGGGCTGGACAGGGGGTTTGAGGACACCTTGTGAGAGGGCTATGGACAGAACAATGAGGAAGGGAATTGTTAGCTAGGAGCATGAAGGGGTGGGTTGAGTGGGAGTGTAGTAGGGTGGGGAGATTAGTGGAAAAGTCAGAGGAAGCACAGAGTGTAAAGATGGCCTTTGTGATATTTCAGAGGGCAGGAAAGGGCCAGAGAACCAATTGAAATGCTGGTAGTTATCAGAAATACAAGTTAAAATGCCCAGTAACAACCAATGATGCAAAATACAAGTCAACAAGGCCTTGATAGTGACCAAAGTCGTACAGAAACAAAAATGTTAATGAAGATAAGTTTTCTTTTACACTGACTCACTCTTGATCATGCACATGTTTAGCTGTGATATCCTTACGCTTTGATACATAATATTCATTTATAAGTGTAATATGTAGATTTTACTTAGACTTTTTGTCTCTGCCATTTAGGAAAGAGCTCGGCCTTCTTCAGAAACTGTATGGCCTATATGATGCTGTAATGACCAACATCAATGGATATTATGAGATACTTTGGACTGAAGTAGACATCGAAAAGATCAATGAAGAATTGCAGGACTTTCAAAACAGGTGCATTTTTCTACATAAATATTCAATGTATGGCTATGACTTAGTTAAATACTGTTGTTGGATTACAATACCTCTTTCTAACAATGTTCCTCACGGATTGATCTTATGAGTACACGTTGGTATGGTTACTTACAGTTTTGTACACTTAAGCATGAAATATTGTGCCTCTTGTGTTCCTCCCCAGACCCACAGTTCCCAAAAAAGAGATAATTGACGGTCATATCCAATAATGTAAATTGTGTGAACCACAATCTATCAAGAGAGGGAGTGCCGCATCATATCTCAAATAGGAGTAAGGAACATGGCACAAGAGGAGAAGCTGAAGATGAAAGAGAGATGGATGATAGGGGACGAGGGGCTCAACGGATATGAATGAGATTCACAAGTGTAAGAGGGTAGAAAATGTCCAGGACAGTTAGTGGAGAGTGTGGGAAGATTGTTGAAGAAGGAGAGGTTTATTAAAGTTGGGTACTTCCAATGGGAAGTGGGACGACAGCAGTTTTTATACCAGAGTCCATAACAGCCTCACTATCTTTGAGTGTTGTATTGTTTTTGGCTCAAACTTTAATTGTATTTACAGTTGAAGAATACATATCTTGTTTATAAAGGCATTACGTACGGTGACCAGAGAAAGATGGCAGCATCATAATCTGCTGGCCCCTGCGGGTTCAGAGTCTATGGCTGATCCTGAGGAGTACCTGGCCCCATAAATGAGTAGAATATGGTGTTGGAGAGCATTGCACAGTGAGGGGGTGCAATGGCTGATGCTGGGAGGCCCACTACACAACCTGGGAGTGAGTGCTGATACAGGCCCTTCTGTACACACCACCGGGGGAGACTCTAGATTGAGTGCACCTACATATTGCAGACGGAGCATCTGTTGGCAGAATGGGAGAGAGTGAGCCTTAACGCCTGCAGCAATAACGGAAACGCTGAGTAGGAAAGATGCTCATCCAGGCTGCGCTCAGCCTGGGAACTGTACACTGGGTGACAACCCCATCATAGCACATTTCTGGGCTGCACCTCTCTACCACTATGAGAGGACATATCCCAATAGCGACCAACAACCCAGAAAAGCATAGATATGACCACAACAGCAATGAAATGTCCTTCCAGTCTCAGAGCATGACAGAGTAACAGCAGAGATACCATCAGAGACTGTTGCTGGAACCCCTGCCTGTGAGAAGCACATAACATCTCAGAGAACAGAGATTGTAGTGCTTCTGAGCTCGTCTTTCTTCCTCCTCTGCTGCTAGAGCATTGCAGTACCCCATTTTCGGCAACCTGTGGGATGTTGTGCACCTGATTCATCTGTGCCTGTCTTGATGTCTGGCAGCCTTGTGAGTTCTTCTTGCATTCTGCTGTTTCTCTATCACTCTCCCCCTTCCATATCTCTGCCCTCTCGCTCCATGGTGCTCTCCATCTCCCCTTTTTACTCTAACTGCAACTCTATGACCTATCTTACCTCTCTTTCTAAACCTGGAAGGAAAAAGTTTAAGAAAGGTCTCCTGGTCTCCAAACCAGGCCTGCCCAAAGCTGACACCTACGTCAATGCTTCTTCCAGACAGACTGTCACTGACATCCTCTTTGTCGCTCCCTCTCCGACCTATGGACTCCCCATATGGTCTCAGTCCTCTCCCTTTTCTCTTCTTCGCCCATTAATGGTGGAACCAGATGAGAAATACTCTTGGCACACTTCCCATCCTCTAGGTGCATCATTAATGTCTACCACAATGGCACTGTCATGGCCCAGGGCTGTCAGCCCAACCCCCTCCTTCTTGATAGGTGTCATATGTCTCTCATCAACTTCTTCCCTTCTCCTGCTACTCCCTCTGACAACCCCACTGGTCCCTTAGTCACCACCAACGGTATACCACATCCATGTACACTTCCTCGGAAAACCTTCAAAGTTGGCAACCAGCTTCACTTAACTACCCTCAACTCTCGCTCTGCCGTTAAACACTTCTCTGACATCTGTCACTTCCTTGAAGACTTTGACCCTGATGCCCTCATGCTCACTGAAATGTGGTTCTCTGCCAGCTCTGTCACTGTTTTTGACACACTTCTCCCTGAAGGATACAACATCCTCTCTAAGCCCAGCCCTCACTGGTTTAGAGGCGGAGTGGCCCTGATCGTCCCTGAATGGGTCCCTGCTACTATCATACCCACTCAGTCCTACTCTTCCTTAGAATGCCTCGTCTGTAGCCTTGGTGTCTATCCTATCCTCTCGCAGACTCTTTCTACCATCTACGGTACCCCTGGTCTGGTCTCCCTCTTTCGTCCGGAGCGGGCTGACCTCACCTCTTCTCTCCTGGCCTCTACCTCCAGGTTTCTCTTCCTCTGAGACTTCAATATTCACCATGACTCTCCTAATGCGCCCACTGGACTCTTCCCCAGCCTCTGTGACTTTCTTTCCCTCACCGTTCTTCCCTCTGATCTGATGCACTCAACCGGACACACCTTGGATGCCCTCATCTCAGCTGACATTCCTTTCACAAACCCTCTTGCCACACCTCTCCTCTGGTCTGACCATGCTCTCCTGTCCTCTCAGCTGGATCTCTTTGGTGCCCCAGCTAAGCCTCTGCCCGCACTGCCAATCTCCTTCTCCACCATTCGACCGATGAAGTGAGTTTCAGTTGCTGATTTTTCTGCCACTTTTATTTCCCCTCCCACTCTAGCCACTGTCTCTCACACCGGCATAGCCCTTGCTAAACTTCACCTGTCTATCTCCAACATCCTGGACATTCTGGCCCCTGTCATGGGGCTCTGCATGATGCCTGCCTCCATGTGCAACACATGGTATTACTCTGATCTAGCCTCTCTGAAACACAGGTGCAGAGTTGCTGAACTGAAGTGGCAGGCTTCAAGCACATCCACCAACAGACTGGCCTGCCACCTGCTCCAAAGGCAATACAGACTCTCCATCCGCTTGAAGAAGAGGACCCATACCTGCATCTCTGGGACTACTAACAACACAGCTGAACTGATACAAATCTGCAAGGAACTCACCAATCCCACTGCAGTCTCCACTTCTCCTCTGCCATCCTTGGCCCTCTGCACTGGCTTTCCACTTCACAACCAAAAATCAGGACATTATGTCCTCACTCTCCTCTACTCCCTTCCATCCTCCCTCATCCACTCTCCGGCCTACCTGGGCCCCTTTCTCCTACTCTCCTCCTTCTCGCCCATAGCACCAGAAGAGGTCTCTAAACAAGTCCTCTCCATGAAGATTTCCTCCAAACAGGTGCTCTCCTGCTCCTCCGGGAACTATCAAGGAAAACATTGCTCCCCTTGCTCCAGCCCTGGCTGATTTCTGCAATCACTCCTTTGCCTCTGGCACCTTCACTCTATCCCTCAAGCACTCCCTTGTGCACCCTCTCCTCAAAAAGCCTTCTGTCGACCCTTTCTGCCTTGCTAACTACCGCCCTATCTCCATTACCCCCTTCCTTGGTAAACTCTTGGAGAAGCTGGTCATCTCCCAACTGATCAACCACACTAAATCTGTTGGTTGTCTCCACGACCACCAGTCTGGCACAGAAACTGCTCTCTTGAACACCCGTGAAGTGTTGCTCTCAAATCTCGATTCTAACTCTCCTTCCGTTCTCATCCTTCTTGATCTTTCCTCTGCCTTTGATACGGTCAATCATGACACCCTTGGCATCACAGACCTGTCCCTACAGTGGTTGACCTCCTTCCTCTCTGACCATCATTCGCAGGTTGAACTGGGCCCTTTTCTCTCCTCCACCACACTCTCCACCTGCGATGTCCCGAGGGCTCTATCTCTGTCATGATCTCTGCTTCCAAAAGATCAGGACTTGCCCGATTCCCTTGGAAGCAGACCCATAACCCCGGTTCCGAGTGCCAGCCAGTCCCAATTGGGACTTTTTGGACCCTGTCCTGGCGCCAGTGGCACCAGGCTCATAAAGATGCCCAGTCCCAGCGCTGGAAGCGCCGGGCTCATAATGCTTGGGTGGACTTACCTGCAGCAGACCATGCTGCTTACTTACCTGCCAGTTGAACCCCTGATCCTCTTCTGTTTGGGACTACTTTTCCTGTTGGGTGGGGCAGGAGCCACTCCCTAGGTTCAGAACACTGGAACTCTTCTGGAAAGCAGGAACTCTTTTCTTAGGCGTGGCTGTGGAAGGAGACACCTAAGCACTACAGGAGGCTATTTAAACCACACCCGATGGATGAATCTTGCTTTGCGTTATTCTGCATTCTCTGCAGCAGAACGCTCATCGTGTCTTCTGCTTCTGATCCTGGGCCTAAGGGAACAAAGGCTTACCATCCTGGAATCCAGTCTTCAGCAGCACCTGTAAAGACAAAGAAAGAACAGGTTAGCACTACGGTCTTCAGTGGCAGCGCATCTCTTACCTGGTCCATCGGCTGTCACCAACGCCTCGCGCTGCATTCCGGCATCTGAAAGACAAAGGCTTACCTACTCTTCGCATGCTCCGGAGGTCTTCGCACTGCATTCCGGCATCTGAAAGACAAAAGCTTACCAGCTCTTCGCACGCTCCGGAGGCCTTCGGCGCTGCATCCCGCATCTGAAAGACAAAAGAAGGTGCGTTTAAAGACATTGGGCAACTTTATTACTCACGTGCCATTACTCCTTCCCACGCCGAATCCAGTGGGTATTCCAGCACCCTTCAGCTTCTCTAAAGCTCCGAACTTGTACCTGCAAGATAAAAGGGACAGTTAGTGCGCATCGTGAAGCAGGCTACAAGCGCTTACTTACGTGCTTCCAGGCGCTTCTATTCCTCACGCGGGTTCGATCCTCAACTCTCATCAGCCCGCCATCCGCCATCGCCGGAACCCTGCAAAACAAGAGATATCATTACAAAAGACATTTAAGACATTTGAAGTGCCCAGAACTTACCGTTCGTGCAGTTAACGACGGACAGCAGTCCTCTGAGGTCAAGAGGCCTGCACCCTTATCCAGTGAAGAAACTGGTTACGGCACCCTGCCCCGAGGCAGATGGAGAGCTTGGCGTTCACTTACCTAAGGTGAGGGTGTTAACCTTTGGGGTTCTACAGGAGAAGAGAAAGGGAAGAGGAGAGAGGCACCCAATAACCCCAGTTCATTAATCCCATATTTTCTATCTGCAGACATCTTACTCTTCGAGTCAGACATACAGTGCACAGAGGTCCAGCCCAAAGAGCCAACCGTGTGTTACACATCACCTTTGAAGATACGGCATTCACCCAGTCAAGACCGGCGCCTCTGCGGGAATCAGGTGATCGTTACAGAACGCAAAGCCTATCGCAAAACTCCCACCCAGGCGCTATG